>NC_138769.1:525368185-525960708 GCF_965119305.1 Pelophylax lessonae | reverse complement strand
CAGAGCCATTGGTGGTTCACACCATGCCATCTGGAAGTAGGAATGGTGATGTACGATAATGGCACAAACCTCCTCTCCACCCTTAAACTGACACATGTGCCATGCATGTTTGATAGGTGAATATCATTTACATTTTTGACAGCAAGGCAATTCTTGCTTTCATCAAGAGTACCTCTATAGGGTTACGGTGTGAAGGCACCATTGACACTTATCTTGTTCCCAGTGCACTACATTGTGGCCTCATCATACAGATGGGGTCCCCAAGCCATGGTTTACAAAATAAGGAAAGATTGGAGGGACAATGTAATTTTTTGGGCTTTAGAAATGTGTTTATTGCTGCAGCAGCTTCTATACACAGTACAGATGTGCCACTTTACAGGTAGACTAAGGGGACCCTCCAGTACTATATTGAAAGGAATTTTTCATTTTTCTTATTTGTCATTTTTATGTTTTTACATTAAGCATTAATAAATCACTGCTCATTTAAAAATGTAATTTTTTACAAACTTTTTTTTCCATTAATACATGTCCCCCAGGGCAGTATCTGGACCCACATAACCATTGTATGCCAAATGACTGGCATATAAGCCTTAAAAATTAGCACTTTTGATTTTTACAGTTTAGCTCACATAGACTTTAATGGGGTTCGTTATTCGGTTCCTAACTTTCACGATGTTTGAACGTTCTGGTGCGAACCAAACATGGAGTCGTTTGGCCCATCCCTACTGGTTATATTGTGATAAAATTCTGTAACAAGTACTTTTTTATGAGAATTTTTTTACTGGATTTTGTACAATGAAGCAATATGGTGTATATTGCCTTGAAAGTCCCAATTCAAGTGAAGGAATTCCTTTATTTCTATACTATATTGGGATGTTGGCAATACTGTGTATGTATATATATACAGTATCTCACAAAAGTGAGTACACCCCTCACATTTTTGTAAATATTTCATTATATCTTTTCATGTGACAACGCTAAAGAAATTACACTTTGCTAAAATGCAAAGTAGTGGGTGTACAGCTTGTATAGCAGTGTAAATTTGTTGTTGCCTCAAAATAACTCATCACATAGTCATTATTGTCTAAACCACTGGCAACAAAAGTGAGTACACCCCTAAGTGAAAATGTCCAAATTGGGCCCAAATGAGCCATTTTCCCTCCTCGGTGTCATGTGACTCTTTAGTGTTACAAGGTCTCAGGTGTGAATGGGGAGTCGGTGTGTTAAATTTGGTGTTATCGTTCTCACTCTCTCATAATGGTCACTGAAAGTTCAACATGACACCTCATGGCAAAGAACTCTCTGGGGATCATAAAAAAAGAATTGTTGCTCTACATAAAGATGGCCTAGGCTATAGGAAGATTGTCAAGACTCTGAAATCGAGCTGCATCATGGTGGCCAAGACCATACAGCGGTTTAACGGGACAGGTTCCACTTAGAACAGGCCTCACCATGGTCGACCAAAGAAGATGAGTGCTTGTGCTCAGCAACATATCCAGAGGTCGTCCATGGGAAATAGAGTGCTGCCAGCATTGCTGCAGAGATTGAAGGGGTGGGGGCAGCCTGTGAGTGCTCAGACCATATGCCGCACACTGCATCAAATTGGTATGCATGGCTGTCATCCCACAAGGAAGCCTCTTCTAAGGATGATGCACAAGAAAGTCTGCAAACAATTTACTGAAGACAAGCAGACTAAGGACATGGATTACTGGAACCATGTCCTGTGGTCTGATGAGACCAAGATAAACTTATTTGGTTCAGAGAGTGCCAAGCGTGTGTTGCAGCAACCTGGTGGGGAGTAAAAAGACAAGTGTGTCTTGCCTACAGTCAAGAATGGTGGTGGGAGTGTCATGATCTGGGGCTGCATGAGTGCTGCCGGCACTGGGTAGCTACAGTTCATTGAGAGAACCATGAATGCCAACATGTCCTGTGAAATAATAAAGCAGGGTATGATCCCCTCCCTTTGGAGACTGGGCCACAGGGCAGTATTCCAACATGATAAGGACCCCAAACACACCTCCAAGATGACCACTGCCTTTATTAAGAAGCTGAGGGTAAAGGTGATGGACTGGCCAAGCATGTTTCCAGACATAAACCCTATTGAGCATCTGTAGGGCATCCTCAAACGGAAAGGTGGAGGAGCACAAGGTCTCTAACATCCACCAGCTCTGTGATGTCGTCATGGAGGAGTGGAAGAGGACTCCAGTGGCAACCTGTGAGGCTCTGGTGAACTCCAAGCCCAAGAGGGTTAAGGCAGTGCTGGAAAATAATGGTGGTCACACAAAATATTGACACTTTGGGCCCAATTTGGACATTTCTATTAGGGGTGTACTCATTTTGTTGCCAGCGGTTTAGATAATTATGGCTGTTTGTTGAGTTATTTTAAGGGGACAGCAAATTTACACTGTAATACAAGCTGTAAACTCACTACTTTACACAAGTGTCATTTCTTTAGTGTTGTCACATGAAAAGATATAATAAAATATTTACAAAAATGTGAGGGGTGAGATACTGTATATATATATATATATATATATATATATATATATAAACAAAAATATAGCTCTCAATAGACAAAGCTCCCGCCGAAGCGAGGAGTAATGAGGGCTGGAGACCAAATGGTGGGACTTTATATACAGTATATACACTATATTTCCAAGTATTAGTCCGTAGGGTTTAATACTGAGTTGGCCAACCCATTGCAGCTATAACAGCTTCGACTCTTCTGGGAGGGCTGTCCACCAGGCTTAGGAGTGTGTATATGGGAATGTTTGACTATTCCCCAGAAGTGCATATGTGAGGTCTGGCACTGATTTTGGAGAGAAGGCCTGGCTCACAGTCTGCGCTCTAATTCATCCCAAAGGTGTTCTGTCGGGTTGAGGTCAGGAATCTGTGCAGGCCAGTCAAGTTCCTCCACCCTAAACTTGCTCATCCATGTCACTATGGACCTTGCTTTGTGCACTGGTCCAAATCATTTAGTGAAGGGGGGATTATGGTGTGGGGTTGTTTTTCAGGGGTTGAGCTTGGCCCCTTAGTTCCAGTGAAAGGAACTCTTCAGGCGTTAGCATAACAAGACATTTTGGACAATTGCATGCTCCTAACTTTGTAGGAACCGTTTAGGGTCGGCCCTTCTTGTTCCTACATGACTGCGCACCAGTGCACAAAGCAAGGTCCATAAAGAAATGGATGAGTGAGTTTGGGGTGAAGGAACTTGACTGGCCTGCACACTGAGTCCCTAACTCAACCTTACAGAACAACTTTGGGATGAATTAAAGCAAAGACTGTGAGCCAGGCCTTCTCTTTAACATCAGTGCCTGACCTCATAAATGCGCTTCCGGAAGAATGGTAAAACAATCCCATAGACACATTCCTAAACCTTGTGGACAGCCTTCCCAGAAGAGTTGAAGCTGTTATATATATTTTAGGCTCTCATCGCTGGCGTTTCTTGTATAACTAATAATAAAAAGAACATTGGAACCATAGGAAGATTCATTTGAAATGATCGTAGCTAAATAACATTTTAACAATAAAGAGCAAATTTCTTTCTTAGCAAGCACAAATAGCAAGCTAATTATAGAGAAGCATGTGCTCTAATCAATCAGTGATAAAAGCATGCTGTATTACAAAAGAACAGCTCACTCACAAGAAAGAAAGCGGAAAGAAATATTGAAATGCTTATTAGACCAATGCATGCTCTTTCTCTGAATAGTTGAGTTACTGAAATGCTCCACTAGGAGACTAATTGCTTCATCATGTGAGATTTTAATTTAAAAACCTATGATCCAGATGGAAAATGCTATTAACTGGTAATACAAGTTGATCTGATCATGGATGAGATCACACTCTATATTTACAGTTTATAAAGCATGCAAATGTTTAAAGGCGAGCAGAGATGAGCTCAAGCATCATCTGAACCCACAATTAGCCGAACTCCAAACTTGCATTCTTTTTTTCTCCAGTGAGCTGCATGCTGCTTTGCTGTTCAGAGCTCAACTAGAGATGAGTTTGGAAGACTTGTAAGCTAATCCCTAAATGCAGGTATAAGAGGCTTAAAAGCATGGGAAATAATTAAAACTTCTGTCACATAGCTGTGTCTCTGTAGGTGAGATTTTCTTTACTTCCAGTCTGGGTGACAGTGGTCACAAGGAGGAATGAGCTCAAGCATGTTTGGATACTCTGAACCCGCCTGAGCTATAGCCTCCAGAACCTGAGCTAAAGGGTTAATCTCTCAAAGAGAATAGGTGTTCTAATGGAAAGGTCAATTATGCGACTTTACAAAAATTCCAACTACTCTGGTTAACTGCTAAATACTTGTCACTTTGTTTTGCTTGCTGTATTTCATTCAGAAACACAGTGGAGATCCTTAGCCACCATTGTACTGCTCGGAGCTTCCAGGCATACTTGTTTATTAAATATCCTTCCCCACGCATGTACCAAGTTGGGAGCTCTGTTAATCTGGCCATACAATTGGAATACATTTTTTCATATAACAAAGTATTGTTAAATCCAAAGTAAATTTTCAAAAAGAAGATAATACAATCAGATTGTCTAGTATATGTTTAGTATAAGACTATACTTAGGGACCACACACCACAATGTAGCCCCCCATAAAACATACACAAGTATAAATACCGTATGTTCTTTCTTTTAAAACATATTTTTTGATGGCTAGATTTCAAGAATGAAGACAGAAGGGCGTTAAGGAAATTGTAAATTCTGTATATAATTGTATTCTATTTTGTATGCTTTGCTTATGTATTGCACACACTGCACTCAATACACACAGCACTAATAATGTTTTTATTTTGTGCTGCATTCTTTTGAGTCCTGATTAGAATTTGGCCTGCCTATGTAACGCCTCTTGTTACCATAAAAGTTCAATTGTAATATTGATGTAATCCATATGTAAACTTCAATTAGGCCAAATAAATAGAACAGTTATTTGGAAGGATGCTGAGTATATCTTTTGTGTCTCTTCCCTACTGCAGTAGTTAATAATTTGGAACCACTAATCAATATGAGCCTAAGGAGTAGGGATGATCGAACTTTTGAAAAGTTCGGTTCGACCAGAACACCCGAACTTCACGAAAGTTCGGCCCGGATTTCAGAACCCCATTGAAATCAATGGGACCCGAACTTCTGTAATCAAAAAACACAATTTTTAAGCCCTAAAACCCAATAAATGCCCCTAAAAAGTGCCTAGGGTTCTGGGTCATGCCCCATTAACTATTAATCACACAAAAAAAAGTTCTTAAAAATTGTCATTTTTGATAAAAAAGCCAATTATTGAAAAATTAAAAAAAAAAAAAAAAAAAAGAGATTTTTTTTGATTTTTACTTTGGATTTAGTATCTGGGGGGTCTAAAAGGTGTGCATGTGAAGTTTCAGCTCTGTAGCATGTCCAGAACCATGAAAAAAAAAAAGATAATTTTTCAGTAGAACAGGGATGTGGTTCGGGAGCCTCCTTTAACTTTAACACCTATATGATCTTTTTTTCTGGTTCTGGACATGCTACAGAGCTGAAACTTCACAGGTACACCTTTTAGACCCCCCAGACACAAAATCACACAAAAAAAAGTTCTTAAAAATTGTCATTTTTGATAAAAAAGCCAATTATTGAAAAATTAAAAAAAAAAAAAAAAAAAAAGAGATTTTTTGATTTTTACTTTGGATTTAGTATCTGGGGGGTCTAAAAAGTGTGCATGTGAAGTTTCAGCTCTGTAGCATGTCCAGAACCAGAAAAAAAAAGATCGTTTGTATTAGAAAACTTTAAGCACAGGAATATGGCTTCTCTGCTGTAACACCTTGCCGGTTTAATAGCAGGCATTTTTTTGGGTTCTTTGCAGTCAGGAAAAACATCTGAACTTGTGTATAGTAGTACTGTGCACAAGTTCTGATGTTTTGCCTGCCTCCAAAATTCCCCAAAAAATGCCAGCAAAAACACACCTGGGCATTTTTTTTTTTTGACGCTAGCGTTTTTTTTGGCATTTTTTGGGGTTCTTTTGAGGCAGGCAAAACATCTGAACATGTGTATAGGGGGGATATATAGACATATATGTCTGAATATATACCCCTAGACATATATAGGTGTGATAGTAGCAGAAATAAATGCTTGCGCTAATGAAATCATTTACAGTAATATATTTCTGCTACTATCACACCTATATATGTCTAGGGGTATATATTCAGACATATATGCCTATATATACACCCTATACACATGTTCAGATGTTTTGCCTGCCTCAAAAGAACCCCAAAAAATGCCAAAAAAAACGCTAGCGTCAAAAAAAAAAAAATGCCCAGGTGTGTTTTTGCTGGCATTTTTTGGGGAATTTTGGAGGCAGGCAAAACATCAGAACTTGTGCACAGTACCACTATACACAAGTTCAGATGTTTTTCCTGACTGCAAAGAACCCAAAAAAATGCCTGCTATTAAACCGGCAAGGTGTTACAGCAGAGAAGCCATATTCCTGTGCTTAAAGTTTTCTAATACAAACGATCTTTTTTTTTATGGTTCTGGACATGCTACAGAGCTGAAACTTCACATGTACACTTTTTAGACCCCCCAGACACTAAATCCAAAGTAAAAATCAAAAAATCTCTCTTTTTTTTTTTTTTTTTTAATTTTTCAATAATTGGCTTTTTTATCAAAAATGACAATTTTTAAGAACTTTTTTTTGTGTGATTTTGTGTCTGGGGGGTCTAAAAGGTGTACCTGTGAAGTTTCAGCTCTGTAGCATGTCCAGAACCCCAAAAAAAGATCATATAAGTGTAAAAGAGGGGTCCCACCATCCCTGCTCTACTGAAAAATTATCTTTTTTCTGGTTCTGGACATGCTACAGAGCTGAAACTTCACAGGTACACTTTTTAGACCTCCCAGACACTAAATCCAAAAAAAGTCATGCCTGCCTCCAAAAATGCCCGATAAATGCAAGAAAAAGCGCCGTAGAGAAGCCGTATTCCTGTTCTAATAAAAATTATAAGAAAATGCTAATTTTTGGGGGGTTCTGGACATGCTACAGAGCTGAAACTTCACATGTACACTTTTTAGACCCCCCAGATACTAAATCCAAAGTAAAAATCAAAAAATCTCTTTTTTTTTTTTTTTTTTTTAATTTTTCAATAATTGGCTTTTTTATCAAAAATGACAATTTTTAAGAACTTTTTTTGTGTGATTTTGTGTCTGGGGGGTCTAAAAGGTGTACCTGTGAAGTTTCAGCTCTGTAGCATGTCCAGAACCATAAAAAAAAAGATTGTTTGTATTAGAAAACTTTAAGCACAGGAATATGGCTTCTCTGCTGTAACACCTTGCCGGTTTAATAGCAGGCATTTTTTTGGGTTCTTTGCAGTCAGGAAAAACATCTGAACTTGTGTATAGTGGTACTGTGCACAAGTTCTGATGTTTTGCCTGCCTCCAAAACCCCCCAAAAAATGCCAGCAAAAACACACCTGGGCATTTTTTTTTTGACGCTAGCGTTTTTTTTGGCATTTTTTGGGGTTCTTTTGAGGCAGGCAAAACATCTGAACATGTGTATAGGGGGTATATATAGGCATATATGTCTGAATATATACCCCTAGACATATATAGGTGTGATAGTAGCAGAAATATATTACTGTAAATGATTTCATTAGCGCAAGCATTTATTTCTGCTACTATCACACCTATATATGTCTAGGGGTATATATTCAGACATATATGTCTATATATTCCCCCTATACACATATTCAGATGTCATGTCTGACATCAAACATGTCCTCAAAAAAGCACTGGCAGTGGCAGCCCCTGCAGCATTAAAAAATGCTTGCTGGTGAGAAGCCACATACCTGTCCCGAAGCAGAGAAATGATCATTTCTCTATAGCGGTCACCCTGCTATGGAAGGGTTTTGTCACCCTGCCATAGCAGTCACTGTCAGTTAACCCTACACTACACTACGGTCCCCTGACACTTAACACTTTCCCTACAGAAACTAAATTTTTGAAGCTAACTTAAGTGTAAAGGAGCACTCTAACTACACTAGATATCCCTTTCCTCACACTAAAAATAGCTAAATGACACTTTTAAAGTAAAATTAACAGAACTGCTTCCACTCTCTTCCATGTCCAGTATAACAATGCTGGGAATATGGCGGGGGCGATCTTATATACTGGGGGGCGTATTCACTAATGATTGGTCTAGGGACCCCCTAGTCACTCCAATCACATTCCTAGCATTCTCCTGCCCCCTCAATTGGCTTTTGCTAATGGTTCTGGTCCAATCACGGGCTTTTAAAGCCCATTTCCTGAAGCATTGCATTTTGGGCGGTTCTGGTTGCCGAATTCCGAACTTTTTGGGCAAAAAGTTCTAAATTCGGCCGAACCTCGAACACCCAATGTTCGGGCCGAACCGATGGTGGACCCGAACCGTTCGATCATCCCTACTAAGGAGTTGCTTATCTATAACATTTCCAAAACAGTTGGCAAACTGTGTCTAGGAGGGAATTTACAGGTGACCCTGAGAATACGAAACAAGGAGTTTGAGACAATTTGGGAATTTCTGATAATCACCCGGCTGAGGTAAGCCCTTTGCTTACATTTGAGTTATCAGACATCCTTGATCAATAAGGCATTTTGCGGGACAATGGGTACCTATTTTATACCCCTTAATCCAACTGTATTGATTGATGGTTATGTGTTATATCATCACTGTCTATTGTCCATTGGAGTGTTATAGATAAGTAAAGGAAGAATAGTGAAGTTAACAGGCTATATGAAGCACACATCTGCAGTAATAATAGTTAAGAGGCAAGAGGGTATAGGCACAAGTAGAGTAGATACAAAGACTGGCCAGTCATTATGGGAATTGTATTAAGTAAGAGAATGATGGGTAAGAGACCCTCAAAAATGCCTAACTCAAGAGCAGCACTTGAACATGTTTGAACAGAAGGTGTGTTTCTGCCTATACTGAGCCCCTAATTAAATAGTTAAAGTAGACAGGGATGCACAATGGGTAAAAGGGTTACCAAGTAAGTCTACAGGGACTAAGAATCATACAAATTAAACAGCTAGAGTAACCGCCATCTATTTGAGTAGGATAGATCAAGGGTGACAGACAAATTAACAATAGACAAAAAGGGAAATGTTGATGTTGTGTGATGAATTTAGGGTAGGGCACCACAACTAGTAAATTCTAAAACATGAGAAAAAGCCAAAACAGAGAAATAAGAGTCAAATTGTATATTGGCCCTGGGCCAAACAGAATACTTTATTAGGGGTCAGAGAGGGAAGATAGGATGAGCACTATGGCTGCCCATCTAAATTGATGGTGTAGGAATCAGCTGCTGTGAAGAGCAACTATTGCAGGACACACTCCTTGAAGACCAAGATATTTGATTTTTTTGTAGATTTGATCCCAGTTTTATAGCGAGGATGGTAAGACCCATATTGAGTATGCAGTTATCACCCAGTAGGACACTTTGTATTCAGAGTAATCAGACGATTCTTCTTTCCCAGCTCAAGAAGCAGAACTCTATGCTTTAGCAAAGCCTGTGAGCTATCAAAAGAGTATACCTTTATATAGATAGTAGAGAATTAGAGGGTGCTTTTGGGGTGGTGCATGATTTTGGTTTAATTTGAAGGTCTAGAAGGTTTTTACTTTGGCAAGCAAACCAATAAAGCATGCTAAATCAATTGATTAAAACAAAAAAAGCCTGCGCTTGGTAACCTCAGGGTGTGGTCTAATTGAATACACCCTAGAACAGTGATGGCGAACCTTTTTGAGCCCGAGTGCCCAAACTGCAACACAAAACCAACTTAATTATTTCAAAGTGGCAACACTGCAATTAGGGGGCTAAGAGAGAGATGGGGGTTGAGAGAGAGAGAGAGGGGGAGGAGGGGTGTGAGAGAGAGAGGCAGGAGGGGATGTGAGAGAGAGGGAGGGAGGGGAGGGGTGTGTGTGAGAGAGAAGGGGTGTGAGAAAGAGAAAGAGAGAGAGAGAGAGAGAGAGGAGGGGTTTGAGAGAGAGGGGGTGTGAGAGAGAGAGGAGGGGTGAGAGAGAGAGAGGAGGGGTGTGTGTGTGTGAGAGAGAGGAGGGGTGTGTGAGCGAGAAAGAGAGGGGGGCAGAGAGAGAGGGGGGTACAGAGAGAGAGGGAGGGGGTGTGAGAGAGAGGGATGTGAGGGAGAGAGAGGGGGTGTGAGAGAGGGAGAGGGGTGTGAGAGCGAGAGGGGGTTGAGAGAGTTGTGTGTGAGGGGGGTTCAGAGAGAGAGGTTGAGAGAGAGAGGGGGAGAGGGGGTGTGAGAGAGAGGGGGTGTGAGAGAAAGAGAGAGAGAGAGAGAGGGGGTGTGAGAGAGAGGGGGTGTGAGAGAGAGGGGGTGTGAGAGAGAGAGAGAGAGAGAGGGGGGTTGAGAGAGAGAGAGAGAGGGGGGTTTGAGAGAGAGAGAGGGGGGTGAGAAAGAGGGGGGTGTGAGAGAGGGGGGTGAGAGAGAGAGAGAGGGGGTGTGTGTGAGAGA
Source organism: Pelophylax lessonae (assembly GCF_965119305.1). NCBI lineage: Eukaryota > Metazoa > Chordata > Amphibia > Anura > Ranidae > Pelophylax > Pelophylax lessonae. The sequence goes on along the minus strand of NC_138769.1, from coordinate 525,950,223 downwards.
GGGGGGTGTGAGAGAGAGAGAGGGGGTGTGAGAGAGAGGGGGTGTGAGAGAGAGAGGGGGTGTGAGAGAGGGGGGTGTGAGAGAGAGAGAGAGGGGGGTGTGTGTGAGAGAGAGAGGGGGGTGTGAGAGAGAGAGAGGGGGTGTGTGTGAGAGAGAGAGGCGGTGTGTGAGAGAGAGGGGGGACTGAGGGAGAGGGAGGAGGGTGCAAGGGGGGGCTTGAGAGGGAAGGGGGACACAGAGGGAGAGAGGGAGGGGGACATAGTGGGAGGGAAGAGGACACAGAGGCAGGGAGGGAGGGGGACACAGAGGGAGGGAGAGCAGGCTGAGAGAGAGAGGGGGATCTGAGAGGAGATTGAGGGGGGAGAGGAGAGAGAGACCTCTATCACTGTCCTTATCTACAGTCCCTGCTCTGCCCCCCTGTCCTAGTCTTTGTGTGCAAGTAGTTTGTGTATCATCGTGCCTAGTACCTTCCATGCCAGTCTCTGTTCTTGATCCAGGCATGCTCTCTGCTCTGTTCCTTCAAGACGCTCCCTCACAGCCTGTGCCTCCCGGCCATCCTCATCGTCGATACCACCTCCTTTACCTCCTGCAGTCACTGCTCGCCTCTTCAGGGGTCAAGGAGGCAGTGAAGCTCTTCTCTCCCTCCTGGGCTCTCAGGCCTTTTAACCTTCCCCATGGAGGCTGCGTGCTGCCAACCCACTCGCTCACCATGTGCAGATATTTTCCTGCACCTCGACCTCGCCACTGTTTGCTGCCGCGCCCCCGCCGCTATCAAACCTGCACACTTTATAGACTCTCTTGCGTGCCCACAGAGATGGCTCTGCATGCCAGCTGTGGTACGCGTGCCATGGGTTCGCCATCACTGCCCTAGAGGGACTGCTACAGTTTAAAAAACAGCCAACACAAGGCAAATAGCAAATCTTATACAAACAATAGTGTGCTGTCCCTCTCATTGGTTAATAAACATGTGTAAATAATCAAATTTTTTAGGCATATCACATGAACGAAAAATTGTACAAATCTAGTGCAAATGACACAGAAAAATTATATAAAATATTTAAACATAACATAAGTACTTTATAAAGTAAGTTGTACAATAATAATCCTAATAGATAAAAATGGTGAAACAAGGTGCTCGATGTGCAATCACTTTCCAAAAGTGCAGAGTGCTCAAAGGTGCTCTTTAAAGACAATTTGGCCACTTACCCCACAGAGTGGATCCCGATTACAGGAATCACATAAGCCTATATTCCATCCAGCACTGCGTATCACCAATATCAGTGGGTATCCACAATATTAAACTTCATGTTGATCCAATGGCTTTCGATCTCCTCTCAAATGCTCACCAACGATAGCCATACAAAGCAAGCATCTCATGGTGTAATACAGCAAACCTTTATTAAAAAACAATCTTGTTCACTTACTGCACATCAAAGTTAATGCAGGCGAGCTTCAAATTATTTGAAGATCGCCTGCATTCACTTTGATGTAAGTGAACAAGATTGTCTGCAGCAGTCATTATTGCACTTTATAAACTACTCATGTTATGTTTAAATTGTTTATATATATTTTTATATGTTTTTTTTTTCCTCTGACTAGTTCCACCTAAATGTAAGGAGGTTCCAGGTCAAGGGGGATAGCACACATGGTCAGTGATCAAATTGTAAATTCAAGATCAAACGAGGGGAGATTGTTAAGCAAATTGTAAATTCTGTATAAAATTGTATTCTATTTTGTATGTTAACCTATGTTTTGCATGTTGCACTCACTGTGCACATGGCACTAATAATGTTTTCATTACGTGTTGCATTCTTTCAAGTCCTAATTAGCATTTGGCCTGCTTATGAAATGCCCATTGTTAACATAAAAGTACAATTGTAATATTGATGCGTTATCTACGTAATCATGTGTATAAAAAAACTTTAATTACGCCGAATAAAAGGAACAGTTCTTTGGAATGATGCCGAGTGTATCTTTTGTGTCTGTTCGCTACTGCAATAGTTAGTAATTTGGAACCACTAATAAATACGATGATAGGGGTTGCCTATCTATAAAATTTGCAGAACACAGGAGAAGAATATTTATTATATCAATACACATAGATTATACATTTGTTTTTTAGGTCCATATATATATATGGAAAATTCACCTGAATATTCTATATAAAATTTCAAAAGGAATGGTCAATGTATGTAGGAACAGCAAGGAACCTTAAATTATAAATAACACTGTTTCTGGTGACCCTTTTGTAATATATCACTATAATCAACAGCCAAAAATACACAAATTGCAAATTTTAATGTGCATCACATTGAAATCAATTGGAGGTTAATCAATTTTCTTCAATTTTAATATTAATAGATACGGGATTGTCAAATAAAGAGCATGCTTTAGGGATGCCTTAAACCAGCACCTGATCTAATGAACCTGTACAATGTACTAAAACAAAAGTGACATTTGGAAAAAATAAATAAACTGAACTGCTTGGCACCTGGCCACAGTACATTTACTGTGGCAGGACGGCACAGGTAGGCTGGATCGCGTACATGTAAAGGATTCAGCCAATGGGTGGACACAAGCTCTCGGTACCTGCCCACTTTATGCAGCCAGGGGATCATGTGATTGCTGTGCTATCACATGATCACAATGTCAACAAAGTTGTTATGAATGGATTTTCATAAGAGTTGTGATTCCAATAGTGATACTGTGACTGGCTTACAACTATCATATGGTACCTGGAGCAATCACGGCACCCTGTACCATGTGATAGCTGTGGGCCAATCACAGTACACAATAGTAGTCACAGCTGTTATGAATGTAACCCATTAATGACAGTTCAAAATATTGCTGTTATGATGATCATCACTGTAACAGCAATCAAAGTGGAAAAAAAAAAAAAACAATCTCTGATAAACCCCACACCAGTTGACCTGAGAGTAGTATAGTTGACACTGGCCAGTGGTGAGTATAGTGACACTGAACTAATCTTATTAAAAATTGTAAAAAAAATACAAAAAGAAACAAAATGTTAAAAAAAGAAAAACAATGCTTGAAATATTTTTAAAAAATTTTCTTTTTTTTTAACATACTATCATCAGTCAGTATCCTTGATTACCCCCATACCAGTTATATGATGATGCTGTACTGCACTAGTGACAGTATGTAAAAAAAAAAAAAGTGCAAAAAAACAAATTTTATTCAATTTCTTCATTTTACAAAAAAGTTTGAGAAATAAATACGACTTAAAAAAACTCACCATGCTTTTTACTAAATACCTCAGCCTGTCTACTTTTCAAAAAGGGTTCATTTGGAGGTATTTGTACTGTTTAAGGACCTAAAAAAATTTGATGGGTCGTCAGTACATCAGGATTGATACATTTTGAAATATATACAGTATTAGTTTGTAGACGCTATAGTTTACACAAACCAATTAATATACATAGGACACACAAGCAATGCTCGCATCAGGAGCTGGAATTTTTCAGGTGCCAATAACCCACTTTCATAGATATTAAAACTCATACATATTATTGTATTAATTTTAAAAAGTATAAACATAACAAACTATACATATATGAAGACAACAAAAAAATCTGAAAATTACTTGATCAAGTCATTTTGGATGTTGACAAATATGCTCGATAGTTGAATTTATTGGCGAAACATGTCAGGATTATCTCCTTATAGTTACTATAAGGAGATAATCCTGACATGTTTCGCCAATAAATTCGGCTTCCTCAGGGGATATTTAATATCACACCTAAGTAAATGAATACTGTAAGTTAAAATATCGTCATCATTGTATACAAAAGGTATATGTTCATTTCAAATGATCTCAGATATACAAAGTGAAACATGTAAACATTCCAACAAAGTACACAAAATGAGTACAACTTATACATTGCAGCAATACATATAAAGATTGATGAAAGGCATCTTTCCACTCTACACCATTGATGCGTGTAATCCTCCAAAGTGGTCGGGAGATGTGAGATCCACGTATAGATGTTCAGCAAACAAACATAAAGAGACACACCAAAAGGCTGTGGGATAAGGCACTCATGTTCTGGCTGCAGGAGGGGGAAATCAAATCCTTGGCCACTATAAACAATATACCTTATGTTTACATTATGGAATAAGGAGATACATCAATCCCCATCCTAACCCAACAAAAAGGGAGTATAATTAATGGCGGTGAAACTAATGTAAGCTCATTATAAAGCGGAGTTCCACCCTGGGAATACTTTTTTTAATAAAAATACCCCCGGGACAGTCAGGGCTAGTACATTCCACAATGGCTAGCCTCTGATCTGTCCCGGGTTGCACTTACCTTTTAGGACAAATACTTACCTTGAAAAAGTATTGTCCAGCGCTGCCATCTCAGGTGTGGGGAGCTTGAAGCCAGCGCGATCCTCTTCTGCGCCCTCTTCCGTCTTCTTCGGTCCCACGATGCACTGCACCGGCCCCGCCGTCACTTCCAGTGCACGCGCGTCATCCCTCCACAGCTTCTTGGCATGCCCAGAAGCTGTTTAGAAGGGAATGACGTGCGCGCCCCGGAACTGACGTCGGGGCCGGTGCAGGCGCAATGATTCCTGGGAGCGATGACGTTCAGCTCCCAGGAATCATTGCAAAGCCAGGAAGTGACGACGGGCCGTGGCCGCCGAGGGGAGAAAGAAGGAAGTAAGGTAAGTATATTTTCTTTTATACGAGGTAAGTAAAAAAAAAAAATGTGATTATCCATTTGTTTTTCAGGTGACCCGGAGCGAGAAGATGGAGGTAAGTATAAATTTAGGGTGGAACTCCACTTTAAGTACTGGGTACCTGTGCAGCTATGGGGTGATGCAGGCACATTGGTGTGCATTGATTAGATTTAATTAGCAGAAAAATACCTGCTGAATAGTTGTTAACTCCCAACGGAGGGATCTTCAATCCCCAATCCACCCAAAGGGCTAGGGGAGAACAATTCCTCCAAGGGTCTAATGGGTAAATTAGAAGACATATGGATTACTTAGATTCAGTGAAGAAGAGGACAAACTGCTCGCAAGCAGTCTTCCATCATTAATGTCTCACCTTGCCTTGTTGTCAACCACCACGTATGTGTGTCCCAGCTTCCCTGTTGATCAATTGAACTGATGAGGGTGGCTCCTGATAAACCCCTCCTGCCACTCCAAGCATATTCACACTGTGGAGTGATGGGGACGCCAAGAAACCCGCCCAATTTAGCCCTGTGGACGTGGCGTCAGAGTCCAGTGTGGCAGGCGCATGCACACCACACATGGAGTCTGGTCCAGAACTTGTTAAATAAAGATATCAAAATTTTCACTAAAATAATAGCACACAGATTAAAGTCTTTATTGTCAAGATGGATCCATAATGATCAGGTAGGTTTTATGACTGGTCGGGAGGGGAGGAACAACTGCCCTAAGTCACTACTCTTGATCCACAAAGTGAAAAAGAAGGGGGCCCCTGTCGTATTACTGTCGATAGATGCCAAAAAAACCTTTGACAAGGTGGATTGGGGCTTTATGGTAGAAACTTTGAGACATCTAGGTATTGGTGATAGGATGGTGTGATGGCTCTCTGTCTTTTATTATCACCCAACGGTAAGGAATAAGAATGAATGGCAGTTTGTCCCTCTTAAACTATTCAACGGGACCAGGCTTTCCCCAATGTTGTTCGTTTTAGCCCTCTGTTTGCAGCAATATGCAAAATACAGATATTAGAGGGGTGAGAGTAGGGAACAGGGAGTACAAGGTAGCTGCATATGCGAATGATGTGCTATTTTCTCTAACCCTAGGCTAACATTACCGATAGTGTTGGAGGAACTGGGGAGATATGGAAAGTTGTCAAACTTTAAAATTAGTATAGCTAAATCGGAAATCTTGAATATTACAACACCAAAGAGAGAACAGCAGGCAATACAGCCTAAATTCCCCTTTGTATGGTGTAGAGAGGAATTGAGATACTTGGGAAAAAAATTAACTACATCTCTTGTGACTTTGTACAAGGCCAATTATGTTCCAATGCTTAAAAGAGTTAAGGAACAGTTGAATTCCCTGACACATGAACCCCTCTCATGTCTGGGTAGAATAAACGCGTTCAAAATGAATATTCTTCCCAAGCTTATATACAAAGTATATATATATATAGACATATATATAGAAATATATATATATATTACAAATGATTCAGATTACCCTTCCCCAGGTCTATTTCAGGAAATGGAGAGCTATGGTATTTTAATATATATGGGTACATAAATGTCCCAGAATTTCTTATGCAGTATTGGCAAAGGGAAAAAGAGTAGGGGGTTTGCTGTGCCTGATTTTAAAAAATACTATCAGGCAAAATATTTTTCCATTCAATAACTTTTATTGAGTGTTGTAGAAATCAGAAAGTAGGGAACAGCCTTTACGTCTGTATATACAAAGTACAAAAGAATGACCCTCAAAATAACTCAACACACGGCTATTAATGTCTAAACTACTGGCAACAAAAGTGAGTACACCCCTAAGTGCAAATTTCCAAATTGGGCCCAATTAGCCATTTTCCCTCCCCGGTGTCATGCGACTCAGTGTTACAAGGTCTCAGGTGTGAATGGGGAGCAGGTGTATTAAATTTGGTGTTATCGTTCTCACATTCTCATACTGGTCACTGGAAGTTCAACATGGCACCTCATGGCAAAGAACTCTCTTAAGATCTGAAAAAAAGATAAGTGTTTCTCTTCATAAAGATGGCCTAGGTTAGAAGAAGTTTGCCAAGACCCTGAAACTGAGCTGTAGCACAGTAGCCAAGACCATACAGTGGTTTACAGGACAGGTTCTACTCAGAACAGGCCTTGCCATGGTCGACCAAAGCAGTTGAGTGCACGTGCTCAGCATCATATCCAGAGGTTGTCTTTGGTGAATAGACATATGAGTGCTGCCAGCATTGCTGCAGAGGTTGAAGGGACTGGGAGTCATCCTGTCAGTGCTCAGACCATACGTTGCACACTGGATCAAATTGGTCTGCACTGCTGTCATCCCAGAAGGAAGCCTCTTCTAAAGATGATGTACAAGAACGCCCGCAAAACAGTTTGCTGAAGACAAGCAGACTAAGAACATGGATTACTTGAACCATGTCCTGTGGTCTTATGGGACCAAGATAAACGTATTTGATTCAGATGGTGTCAAGCGTGTGTGGCCGCAACCAGGTGAGGAGTACAAAGACAAGTGTGTCTTGCCTACAGTCATGCATGGTGGTGGGAGTTTCATAGTCTGGGGCTGCATGAGTACTTTCGGCACTGAGGAGCTACAGTTCATTGAGGGAACCATGAATGCCAACATGTACCGTGGCATACTGAAGAAGAGCATGATCCCCTCCCTTCAGAGACTGAGCCGCAGGGCAGTACCCCAACATGATAACAACCCCAAACTCACCTCCAAGATGACCAATGCCTTGCTAAAGAAGCTGAGGGTAAATGTGATGGACTGCCAAGCATGTCTCCAGACCTAAACCCTATTGAGCATCTGTGGGGCATCCTCAAATGGATGGTGGAGGAGCGCAAGGTCTCTAACATCCACCAGCTTCATGATGTCATCATGGAGGAGTGGAAGAGGAGTCCGGTGGAAGCTCTAGGAAAATCCATGCTCAAGATGGTTAAGGCAGTGCTGGAAAATAATGGTGGCCACAAAAAATATTGACACTTTTGGCCCAATTTGGGCATTTTCACTTAGGGATGTACTCACTTTTGTTGCCAGTGGTTTAAACTTTAATGGCTATGTGTTGAGTTATTTTGAGGGGACAGCAAATTTTCACTGTTATATAAGCTGTACACTCTCTACTTTACATTGTAGCAAAGTGTCATTTCTTCAGTGTTGTCACATGAAAAGATATAATAAAATATTTGCAAAAATGTGAGGGGTGTACTCACTTTTGTGAGATACTGTATATGTATGTATGTATATATATGTATATATATATTTATATACATCGTATATTATCAGTAAGATGCACCAATGGAATTATAGAAAAAAATGCACTATTTATAAAGGCCTCAAAATTTGCTATTTTTTGTACATGTCATGGTAATTTTGTTTGTTTTTTTTTTTGACTATCTATACTGATAACTAACGCACATTACTTTCATTTTGATGTTATAGCCTCTTTAATTGATCTTTGTTTGTGTTTTACTAAGATATTACTTTTAAATAAGTAAATGCATTTTATGAAAAGTTTGTAATTGACTGAATAAAACACATAGCTAAATGGCTTTATGTTATCCTTCTAGTGCCATATATCACTTACATTAATCAGAGCAGCAACCAATGTTCTTTTCTTTTTAATCATCTCTTATATCAGGTGTTGTGTCCTTGCCACTATGCAGTAAAGTTAGAAAAGGATGAGTACTATGACCTTAAACTGGCAAACAGCACTCACTTAGGATACTAGATATATGTCAGCAAATTTTTTTTGCAGAGATGGATTATGAAAAATGGCATAATAAGAAGCTGAAATTGCATATACTTTCTGCTAAAATGTGTTTTTACTTATTTTAAAATTTTTGAGCAAAATTTTTAGAGTCAAAATAACCAAGAATATGGCAAAAGATAAACTGCCATCATGATAAAAAAAAACACTAAAACACTTACATAAAGTTTAGTTCTTTTCTTTAATGTGTATTTCAGAAGATGTGCATAATAAAGGTTACCAATGAAAATATAATTATAGAACAGTATTTTTTGTCCAAGGGGGTGTATCCAAAAATAAATGTAAAAATAAATGCCAGGCACAACAAAATAGCTATGTATTTTGTGTATTTATGACTGATGCTTGCATTTTACCTTCAGTCTAATATAAAAAAAAAAAAAGTAAGAACAGTAATGAATTTATTGTCAGCCCGTGAAAACATGTGAAAAAATAAACAATTTTTTCACACCCTAAGCATATACAAAATATCAAATTTGCAATATCACCATTACTCATGCCAGTCCATTTACTATGGCGAACACCTAAATGCATTATTCTTTAAATAGAGGTAAATGTATGTACTGACTATCATTTACTTGTGCCACTGTCCATAAATATTGTAAAATAGGAAAACTGTATTTTTTTTCGGATTTAAAGTACTCCTGGAAACCAGGCACATACACAATTTAAATGCAATTTCAATGAAAACCTTCTTATTTGCAAAAACATTTGGTGTTCTATACAGCCACTTCTTCGATTCATGCAACTCTTCCAGACAAATCAGCCAGGAAGGTTAGATCGCTTTCTCTGATAGAGTTAAAGTGTATCTAAAAAAAATAATTATGTTACAGCTTATCAGCCCTTAGATGTGGGTCTTGCATTCATTTTTTTTCTTGAATTTCCTTTCATAATTTTTACCTACTAATCCCTTCAGTAGCACACCGAGCTGTCACCCTAGGACAAGACAACACAACCCCCTTTCTCTTCCCCATAAAATAAGGGGAGCGTTTTCTGTAGTTCACTGTGGTCCACAGAGGTAACCTAGCCAGAAAGAAAGACAGCTTTGAATTCATCAGGATCAACAGGCATGCACCCTTTTAAAAGATACTGTATAAGATGACAATTTCAATGGGATATTTAACACATCCAAAGAGTTTATACCTTATCAGCAAACCGATAAGCCAACATAGGAGGGCAAAGTTTTTAGGTCTGGAAACCCCCAATAAATACTGTATTATGGCTAACTATTATGGTAGCTGCATTAGATTTCAGTTTTCAAACTTGTTTTTAATGGTCTATTTCAGTGGTCCTCAACTCCGGTCCTAAGGGCCCACTAATGGCACTTTTCCACTGCAAGTACCAGCTAGTACCGGCTCGGCTCTACTCGGCCCTGCTTGGCCCGGTTTGCTTTTCCACTGCTGGTACCGCATGGTATAGGGTCGGAACGGTTTGGTACGGTACGGTATAGGTTTGCTTTTCCACTAAAGTAGTACTAAGTTTAAGTGGGTGGGATAACAATGGGGTGGGTGGGATTCTCTGACCAATCAGTGGCTAGTAGTGACTGCATGCAAAGGATTGTGGGATATGGCACCAGTTTGGTACCTGTTGGAACCACAATCGAGTAGGTACTGTTTTTTCAGAGCCGTACCGTACCGTACCGTTCGGTTCCATGCAGTGGAAAAGCAAACCTGTACCGTACCGTACCGAACCGTTCCGACCCTATAGCATGCGGTACCAGCAGTGGAAAAGCACAAAAGGGTGCCAAACCGGTACGGTTCCATGCAGTGGAAAAGCGCCTTAACAGGCAAGGTTTGCCAGATAACTAAATTACATCACAGGTGATCTCATTTGCTGCTCAGTGATTGCAGTATTCTAGTCTGCATCTCCCCAGGGTAATACTTAAAATCTGGCCTGTTAATGGGCCCCGAGGACCAGAGTTGAGGACCACTGGTCTATTTAACCAAAAGGGATAAAATAAGAGAAATTTCTTGCTAGGGTTTACACAGCTTTTACGAAATAGGCACATTATTTTCAAGAGCAATGAGGTGCACAACTTGTTTGCAAGAGTTTTTTAAAGAGGCAATCTACATCAAACTGGGACAACCATTGGAACAGGACTTATGACATAGTCTGTCACCCATATATTATGTTGTTTTAACATCTCATCCCCCTGCAATCTGACAGCAATTCTTACCTTTACTTATGAACAGTTAACACACCCAGACTTCACAGGCAACATGGTGAATAGACTATGTCATTAGAACAGGATGTTTTTATCAACTTTTTCATCAGGCATCATATTTTATAGTAAAATAAGCATTTAGCTTCATACATTCTATAGAGTGTGGATTAAGGTAATTGAGTTACCCATGTGGCTAAAAATCTTGCAATATGTTCCTGACATGGATAACTGATGATGCTACTTTGAAGAGCAGCAAAAGATTCCAACATTACAGAATCTAGTCGAATGTGACTAACTACTATAGCTATAACAAAAATAACTACATCTAGAAAAGTATACCCCGGTGGGCAGATCAGAATAAATACACTGAATCTTTTAGCTAATTCTATTAACAAATTTTTAACATTGTAATTTTTTACTTGATCTTAGCAAACCTACTGTGTTTTTTGGACATGAACGAATTGAAGAAAGCTGTTACACTGTGAGATATTTGTGTCTTTCATATTTATTAAATACTCAGCATGAACTATAAAGAATCTATAGAAATAGACTGCATTTTACATTTTCCTGTTAGAAATACTGTAAACTTCAGTAAAGGTCTTATGGCCTGATCATAACATCACTTGCTATGGTCTATTTATCTTTAAGCTAGTTAGGATAAACTGCTATTTCTATCTCTGCAAAAACAAGATTTTGTTTCAGGGGTATTATTGTTTCACTTTTTTGCCTTGTTTTGTTTATATTTTATGTTGATAGAGTTTTTTTTTTTTTTTTTTTAAATTCTGAGGTGCTTAAGTTACTTGTTACTGTCCTTCTGGTCTTTAACCACTTAAGCCCCGGAGGATTTGGCTGCTAAACGACCAGGGGTTATTTTGCGATTCGGCACTGCGTGATTTTAACGGACAATTGCGCGGTCGTGCGACGCTGTACCTAAACAAATTTGGTGTCCTTTTTTTCCCCACAAACAGAGCTTTCTTTTGGCGGTATTTGATCACCTGTGCGATTTTTTGATCACGCGCTATAAACAAAAAAAGAGCGTCAATTTTGCAAAAATAGCAATATTTTCCCCTTTTTTTTTTATGAAATTCCCCCCAAAAAAAATGTAAAAATCAAAATTTTTTAACATTTTCGGCCAATTTGTTTTATGCTACCTATGTTTGGTAAAAAAAATCACAAAAAGCGTATTTTGATTGGTTTGCGCAAAAGTTATTGCGTTTACTGACTAAGGGAAAGATTTTTGTCATTTTTGTTGTTTTTTTTTTAACGCGTAATGGCGGCCATCTGCGATTTTTTTTGCGGTACTGCGACATTGCGGCGGACAGATCGGACCCTTGACTGACATTTTTGACACTTTTGGGGTTACCAGTGACATTTCTACAGTAATCAGTGCTATATATATGCACTGTTACTGTAAAAATACACTGGTAGTGAAGGGGTTAAATTTATTTGAGAGGGAGGGGCTGTGTGTGTCCCTAGGGGCGTGATTCTAACTGTGATTGGCTGTGGCTTCAGCTGTATGCAGAGTGATCAATGGATCTACATAGTAGATCCATATGATCAGCTCTCATACAGAGGGGAGAATGACAGGCAGCTTGTTTACACAAGCTGCCTGACTTTCTCCCTCTCCCCCGCCGATCGCAGAGTGGCCGGCGGACATCGGGTCCGCCGGTCACACGCGCGGGGGGGTCTGTGACCACGCGGGAGCGCGCCTCCGGCGGCGCGCGCTCGCTCCCTAGACCCTCACAAGCTAGTGACGTAGCCCTACGTCACTTTGCCTGTGAGGGGCTGACCGCCGACGTAGATCGGCGTGCGGCGGTCGGCAAGTGGTTAAGCTATCTTTCGCTTTCAGCACACCATGATTTTCTTCAAAAAGGAAAACAAAAAACAAGTGCAAGAACAGTGTGCACCCAAATCACCTCACTTAAATCACTCCTATTTAACGCACCATTCTTCCCACATCAATAAAATAAAAGGTGGACATACACACGTTAAGCTTATTATAACTATTCTGCTGCTGGCCAATTCTACCTGCTGTATCTTTTGCAGTATCGTAATTCTTTTAGTAAAGCCCAGGCTGTGATCTTTGTCTCTAGTAAATTTGGGCCTAGCATTGCTATTTAAATCTGTCATTCTGTTGGCCAATTTTACACTACTATTTCATCAGTGTTCTCTTAATCCTTTACATAAAACATCTGCCTGTACTCTTTTTCTCTTGTACATTTTGTCCAATTCTCACTCAATGCAAATGTCATGCTGATGATTTATTTCACACTGACGTCATATACTGTATATTTTCAGGCAGTGTTAATTTTGGCAGCAAATTTTGATTTAGTTTTAGTCTTAAGCTGGATACACACTATCCAACTTTTGTTGGTAGATTTCCTTCAGATTTATCTTTTCTATGTAGTGCAAGGGCCTGCCAGATTGCATACAAATTGAAAGTGTTTAGGTTTGACCTTATATTAACTGGTTTTGGTAATGCTAAAGGAAAAAGTATTCAGAAAATCTTATAGTGTGTATGGCCCATTAGTCTTTTGACTAACATGCGATTTTAGTTTTAGTCCCATTTTAGTCATTTGCAATTGTTTTATTTTTAGTAGCATTTAGTCGACTAAATCTGCAGTACATTTTAGTCAACTAAAAATCATTTTAGTCGACTAAAATCAAAAGGGTTTAGTTGAATTGTAATGCATTATTTGACCATTTCTCTAGAATTTCTAAGCAAATTTTTTACGAGTGATACGATATGAGTAAAAATCTCTTATATGTTAATATTTTATGGTATTAAGGTTTGAACAAACTCACATATACAGATTTAGCCAGTCTGGATGGTGTAAGGAATAATGCACAGTGCTGTGATCTGGCTGCAGTGGCGGTGCACTCGCAGTTTTCCTGCATGTCACTCCTGGTTATAGCCACAGTCCCATAGGCTACTATTAGGTTGCATGTTTTTGTAGGACTTTCTGAAAGCGCACCAAAGATGCAGCATGCAGGACTTTTGGTGCTCTTTCAGAAAATGTGGCAAAAATGTGCAGCCTAATAGTAATCTATGGGACTGTGGCTATAACCAGGAGTAGCATGCAGGAAAAACTGTGAGTACACCACCACTGCAGCCAAACCACAGCATACCAGTGTGAACCCAAAGGGTTGTTCACACTTGCAGCAGGCACTTTCACTCCACTGAACCATCATGGTCCATGCTCAGGTCACTTTTCAGAGGCAATTCACAGGCAGTGAGGAGGTGATATCACATTTGCTCACTGCTTGTTTTAACCTCTTAAATGCCAATTCTTCAAGGTATTTGCATGTGAGCCCACTTAAATGCACATAGATTCAAGTACTATTATAGCCTGAAGAAAGAAAGCCCTATGCTTGTTTAGCACTGTCCCCTAGGGCTTGCTGTATGATGACTTCTTAGGCCTCCTCTGAATACCAGCACACAGTCACTTAGGGTACAGTTCACACATCCATCCTTACTCCCGATGGCTCGTCACTCAATAAACAATCCAGGAGTATTGGTTTTTAGTGTTTATTTTGGCACTTGGATGGGACAAGGGAATAGTGGGATGCTCCAACTGTGACTATACACAATGGATAAGTACTACCCTTACTTGGCTTCACCAGGTTGCTTGTGGAAGCAGCTGCACTGCTTAATCTTTACTTCCACGTGTATGGAAAGGGTTGAGTCTCCTTGCTATTTCTCTCCAGCAATAGACTTGGTTAACTACATTCTCTTTGGGACACTAGCATCCCCTTCACTGACACCTGTCCACTGACTCTTCTAGCTGCAGGGGTGGCCCCCCCCCCCTCAGGTCAAGCCCCTTGACACACATCTGTACTCACTGTACTGCAGAATCAGATCCTCCAGTTTCTCCCCTCTCAGTCAGCTTCACAGGATATTTGGGTTCAGTTCTTCACTAGCACTCTTCAGGCCCTCAGGCAGCCGAACCCTCCCTCAGGACTCCGCTATCCAGCCTAAGGACCCCAAGTACATGTGCTCCTGGCATTTATACAGCATCCCAGTATGCAACAAGGCACTTTCCTCTGCCAAATCACCAGGGCTGTATCAAACACCTGTGCACTAATTTGTCAGGTTTTCCCCCACTGTCCAACATGCCTCACTAATGGACCAGTGTGAAACACTCTGCAGACAGAATGAGTTGCACCTGAGCACATTGAGCAGACTTTACTAACAGATCCTGCTCTCTGGTAGGCAGAGAACCATATAGATGTACCTGGAATCCCTCTGGTAAACAGACAGGATTCAAAACTATAATTTCTTTCTCTAGCACCTACCTAGGAGGGTGCTACATCCACCCCCCACCAAACTGAGCCATGTTATCCCTGGCTCTGGGCATCCACCCTTACAAAAATACTTGTACAAAAACTTGGAAAGGGAAATAACATATGTACAAGGCCATGGGGCATACCCTATATGTGGCCAGTGAATACAAAAAGTTACGTGAAAAAATATATATATCTGCTGTTCAATATTTACACATAGAAATGTACTGTGTGCATTTGGACCAATGCATCCCCCGCCAAACAAAAATCTGTGACCTCCCAACTCCCTTCCTCCACTCGGATTGGCGGCCTACAGATGGCGACTACGCTCACAGCCCCAGACTAGCTGACTCTCTGGCAGTGGCTCGTCCTGCAAGGCAGATCTCTTGAGCGAGCGCTTTCCTGCACAGTGCAGTAACCCCTTCACCGCAGCCAAAACTCTGCCCAGCCTGCATGATTGGTACTGCAATGCGGATTGTGTTCCTTGCCACAGAGACACATACATCTGCTTCTTCTGTCTGTACTTGAGTTTCAGTTGCACTTCTCCATTCACAAGCCAACCAAACTCCCTCACTGCTGTTAGAAATGGTCCCGCTGTAACCGGCTGCACGGCAGACATTTTCTTTCACAGTAAAGGTACAGACACAACCCCTGATGCACCGATCCCCGCATCCTGGGTCACTGCTTTCTTGACCATAACTTGAAAGGACACTTGCACTGATTACCGGAAAGCAGGCAAAATGTCTTCTACAATACAGCACATTGTTTCTCCATCGACACTCCAGCACTTTACTTGAGAAGACATAATGTTTCTTTGGTAAATGTCCGGTCATTGCCGATAGCAACCACTGCCGTGACCATGACTTGGAAGCACACTTTCACAGGTCACTGTAGAGCAGACAACACTTCCTCCGCTAACACTCCAGTACTTTTCTTGAGAAGACATAGCGTTACTTGGGCAAATACTGCTGTAACTCAGAGGAAATCCTGGACGACGCCCCCAAATGCAGCACTGTCCCTGTAGGGCTTACTGTATGATGACTTCTTAGGCCTCCTCTGCTTACCAGCACACAGTCACTTAGGGTACAATTCACACATCCCTCCTTACTCCCGATGACTCGTCACTCAATAAACAATCCAGAAGTATTGGTTTTAGTGTTTGTTTTGGAACTTGGATGGGAGAAGGGAATAGTGGGATACTGCAACTGTAACTATTCACAATGGATAAGGACAACTCTCACTTGGCTTCACCAGGTTGCTTGTGGAAGCAGCTGCACTGCTTAATCCATAATGCCACACGTATGGAAAAGGTTAAGTATCCTTGCTCTTTCTCCCCAGCAATTGACTTGGAGAACTATATTCTCTTCGGGACACTCACTGGCATCCCCTTTACTGACACCCGTCCACCGACTCTTCTAGCTGCAGGGGTAGCCCCCTTCAGGTCAAGCCACTTGACACAGATCTGTACTCACTGTACTGCAGAATTAGATCCTCCAGTGTCTCCCCACCTCAGTCAGCTTCAAAAGGACATCTTGGTTCAGTTCCTCACTAGCACTTTCTAGGCCCTCCGGTCGACTACCCAAGGCCGCATGGCACCTCTACAGAGGAGGAGGCAGCCGCTCCCTCCCTCCGGGACTCCGATATCCAGCCAAAAGACTCCGAGCACATGTGCTTCTACATCCTAGCATGCAACAAGGCACTTTCCTCTGCCAAATCACAAGGGCTGTATCAAACACCTGTGCACTCATTTGTCAGATTTCCTCCCACTAACCAACATGCCTCCCTATTGGACCAGTGTGAAACACTCTGCAGTCAGAATGAGTTGCACCTGAGCACATTGAGCAGACCTCACTAACAGATCCTGCTCTCTGGTAGGCAGAGAACAATTTAGATTTACCTGCAATCCCTCTGGTAAGCAGACAGTATTCAAAACTATACTTTCTCTCTCTAGCACCTACCTAGGAGGGTGCTACATCTGCAGTTAAGGAAAGGTCCTGCTGGACATATACAGTATGTCCATATAGGTTTTTTTTACACATGCATAAAACCTCTACTTACAAAAAAAGCCAGTCACAATTTTTTTATTTTTCCCTTTTATATAACAAACATATAAAAATAAACAAAGCTACATTCACACCTGAGTGTAGCGCAGCGACAGCTGCTGCACTGCTTTTTTTAGCTATTCTGTGTTTTTTAGTGGAACGTTTTTAGAGTGGCACCATTCATTTGAATGGGCCTCCCTCCTCTCCAACAATGCTCCAAAGAAGCTCATGTATCAAATCTTGGCCAGTAGCTAGTAGCATTTGGCATTGCGATTTCTGACGCAATTGTAACATTTTTTGTCGCTCGACAAATGTGGCAAAATTGCACCACATCTGGGGTGCACGATTCCACCCTCAATTCCAGTACACTCAGGTGTGAATGGAGCCAAAGGGACCTTTCACACATGCTTTTAGCCCAGTGGACTCACTTTTGCTCAACGGGGGTCGATCCGCAGATCCCCGGTGAGCAGGCGGATGACAGCTCCGTCTCCGTTCTCTGTAAAGAGACAGACCTGTCAGATTCCCATTCTCCTGTATGGGCGATAGGATAAAAATGGACCGCCTGTGCGTTTTCATCCGATCCTATCCGATCCGATCCTCCAGACGAATGGAAAAATAGAGTTTCCAAACATCTGGATTTCATGGACAGGATCAGATTGGATAGCAGCGGGTTTCAGCGGACATGTCACCGCTGCAATCCGCTGCCCATTAGAGGACCATGGAGCATCCAATCAGGTCCACCTGACAAAACTGATGGGCGGACCTGAACGGAAAGCCCATGTGAAAGGGGCCTTACTGTTCAGTTAAGCTGATAAAACTTTAACAACAACACATTTATTTTATTACAGGGCAACCGATACACTGTGTATAAAGTTAAAAAAAAAACAGGCCAACCTGCTCTTCAAACATTACCTCTCTTTATTATGCATTCAGGCTGGAGCATGGAGCATCTATCCATTTTATCCATATTTTTTCGAATTTCAAGGAAGCATTTTATTGAGCATTGGTGTGTTTTTCAAACATAACATGTTTATCCATTTCCCGGATCCAGTCCCCCAGGGTAGGAGGGTTAGGCGGGACCCAATGAGAGGCTAGGAACTTACGGGCCATAAAAAGTGATCTTATGATGACCTCCACCTGATCATGTTGCAGATTGATGAGATTTAAATACCCTGATAGGCATAGAACGGGATCTGAAATTAGCGCAGTGTTATAAACAGAGTTTTTATTACATCCTGGCAATATAAGTGTCATTTTGGACATCTAGCCACAATGTTAAAATCAAAATGGTTCCTGCTCGAAAGAAACCAACCCCCAAATGAACGAGTGTAGGCCACAAGGCATTTTGCCAAAATAATATGTGGATTACACATGTGAGAATATATCATGCACTAGGATTAATCTCTTCATTTTTCAATTCCAGGCCCCCACCCCCCTCTATTGGCCAAATTTTAGATAAGTTAAAAAGATTATTATCATTTTTTATAACATTATGGATTTACATCATCGTATGTTAGGGGAATGCAGCCTATGCTCCATCATCAGGGGTTAACATCTGCGCAGCAGGAACCATTTCATTTTTAATATTGTGACTGGCTGTTTTTTGTAAGTAGAGATTGTATGCATGTGCAAATGGACCTGTATGGCCATACATCAACATATGCATGTGGAAAGGTAATCATGTAATAAACAGGCAGTCCGCTGATTACCAACAAGGTTCTGTAGGTTTGTTCTTAAGTTGAATTTGTACGTAAGTTGGAACTGGTACATTTTGTAAGTGTAACTCCAGCCATTTTTTAAATGTAACATTTTAAGTTGTTTTGGATAGTATAGGGAAAGATTAATACTCCTGTAACGTTTGTTTTGCTGTCTATGCTTCTGTTCAAAAATATTTTACCTCACTTTCTGTCCCTGTGTCAATTGCATTGTATTTGGAAAATTTTGGGTTGTGGAAACAAGGATTGGTGATAAAGTTTCAGTGGAGACACCTTTTTCCCATAGTAACTCTTACAGGAGTGAATTTACCTTCCTAGTGGTAGATTTCCTTCCACTTCCTATTGTCTCCCTCCATTTGTGAGTATGAGCAGGACCGGTGCTACCTATAGGCAAGGTAGGCGCCAGCCTAGAGTGCACATCAGTAGGGGGCACTGGAGGTGCCCCTGACTGGTGCCCACCCAGCTGTGCAAGTTAGGGATAGTCAAAAGGAAAGGGAAATTCCTGTCGGACCATACAGCACAGTGCACCGGCTTAAGTGGCTGCTGGAGGAAAGATTTTGCTCCCCCCTTTCTCCAGCTGCAGCACTCTGAGTACTGTGTCAGCTCTTGTTGTGTGGCCTGGATGAGGATGGGGCCAGCTTTGGAGGCCCCATCCACCTGAACACCCTGCCGCCTGCTTGCCGGCCCTCCTGTCTGCCTGCTCACCCATCTGGCCACCTGTCTGTCTGTCCAGCCGGCCCCCGCTGGCAATTGGAGGGAGTGGCCAACCAGGAGCAAGTGTGTGAGGTAAGTTCAGCTGTACCTAATTGCCAGAGCACCAGGGGAATGGTATTGCAGTAGACTGGAAGTGAGTAAGGGGCTAACATTGCTGTGTTTACCGATGCAGGTTGGGGATAGGGGGAGTCAGTGGCAGTGAAAGCTACTCTCCCCCTCATCCCCCACCTTGCATTGTCCTCAAAACAGTGATATTTAAACCCACCTTCCGCCTTCGGCATTTGTGGGGATGTCAGTATTATTAACCCCTCCCCCCACATTGGTGGTCATGGAAGGGGTTACATTTCAATGCCGCCACCAATGTGGGGGAGGGGGTAATAATACTGACACCTTTGCTGGGGGTTATTAATGCAGCCTCTGACACCAATGCTGGGGGTTTTAACGCATCCACTGACGTCAATGCTGGGGGTTATGAATGCGTCCACTAACACCAATGCTGGGGTTTTAATGCATCCACTGACACCAATGCTGGGGGTTTTATTGCATCCACTGACATCAATGCTGGGGTTTTAATGTGTCCACTGACATCAATGCTGGGGGTTATTAATGTGTCCATTGACACTAATGATGGGGGCTAATAATGCGTCCACTGACATCAATGCTGGGGGTCTTTAATGCGTCCACTGACATCAATGCTGGGGGTCTTTAATGTGTCCACTGACACCTATGTTGGAGATACAACAACTTTAAGCTTAGTCTATTGCAGTTCATAAATAGGACAGTAGATGTCGCTAATGCTAAGTGATATGCTATGCATTTTCTATGATGTGCATTTCCTGTACACTGTACTGAACTTGTTGGTTATCTCTTCCTGTCTGTGTCCTTCTCACCATGAGAAAGTGACATCTTTTGTTATCTGTGTTATGTTCCAATAAAGAAGCCAGTTCCTGTTTACTCCACAATGTCTGATCTGAATGGACTCCGCTACACCCAATAATCGCACTCTGCAACAGGTTATGGGCCCAGGATCCGGATAAAGATCGCCATAAGGAAGCTTTCCAGAGACATCTCCAAAGACAAGTAAGACTGTTTATATATAAAGGAGGGAAAAATGTCTGGAAACTCAGAACTTAAACTCTCAGTGGCAAAGCTGAACAATGACAATTATCAGCTATGGAAGTTTAAAGTGGAAATGCTATTATCTAGAGATGACTTGTGGGAGGTTACCACTACAGAGAGGCCACAGGACAGTAATCAGGACTGGGACAAGAAAAACAGACAGGCACGGGCCACCATAAGCTTACTAGTGGAGGATGATCAGTTCATTCATATACGCCATGAGGACACAGCGAAAGGCATGTGGGAAGTGCTAAAAAGAATGCATGAAAGATCCAGTTTAAACAGCAAGCTGTTTCTACTGCGGGAACTTTACAAAATGAGACTTAGCAGAGAACAGGACATGCAGGCGCATATAAATGCAATGTTGGAAGTGATTGCGCAACTCAGATCAATCGGGGAGAATATAACAGACAGCCACGCAGCAGCCATGTTGTTATGCAGTTTGCCCGATACATATACTGCACTGATCAATGCACTGGAGATACGACCTGAGACAGATCTGATGCTAGCATTTGTAAAAACCAGGCTCATAGATGATTATCAGAGAAGAAAGGAATTAGTGCATGACTCCACAGAAACCGACACCAGAACCGCTCTTAAAGCTACAGACGCAAGGTTACACAGGAAAGAGACCAGAGTGTGTTTCAGGGGGGAGTGGCTTGGAGAGGGCGTGAGATGAGGATGTCTGAGTGAAGCTCCCCGTTTACCACGCTCCCGGACCGGCCCGACAAGGTATCGTCAATGCGGCATGCAAGCAAGTAAACTGGCCAAGTCTCGCCTGGTGACCCGCTCAATCAGCGAACGCTCACGAGTGGAGAGGCGCCACTCGCAGAGGAGATCTGGAGATATACAGCAGTATTTCTATCATCAACTGCCTGATACCTCTGAAATTAAAATGGCGGCGCCACGTGCAGGCACACAAACAAAGCTAAGCATACAAGGAATTCAGCATACAGAGAGAGGGGAAAAGCTGCCGGAAGAGACTATAGGCTCGGGGGTGAACATAGTGAAGGAAGCGGGACTAGACCTCACTAAACAACAAGACCTGGCGGGCCCTGATATCAAGGATTTATTAAAAGCACTTCCCACAAAAGCTGAAATCGAGGCGCCGATCATGCGGATCGAAGAAACACATCGGGCAGACATGCAAGAACTTCGCAAGGACATGCTACATCTAGCAAACAGAGCCGCCGCAAATGAAGCGAAGACCACTGAAGTTAAAGAACAAGTGGATGATCTAGGTAAAACCACAAAAGCGCTATATGAAACCTCCATTAATATGCAATTGCAGATGGAAGATTTAGAAGACCGGAGCCGGAGGGGGAATTTGAAACTGAGAGGTGTCCCTGAGGAGGAAGGGGAAAACCTACATGAGAAGGTGAGAGACATTCTTCAGAAACTTTTAGCCCCCACCGTCCATCCAATGTCCCCCATGGAAATAGACAGGGCCCACAGAACTTCGGGGTATAGAAGTAAAGACCCCAACAGGCCCCGGGATATTGTGTGTAAATTACACTATTATACACAGAAGGAGGAAATCCTCCGCAAAGCATGAGACATGGGTTCTGTTGAATTTGCAGGGGCCAAAATAAAGATACTCCCGGATCTTTCTAAAGCCACTTTGTACCGCAGAGCCCTACTACGGCCAGTGTTGGAAAGAGCAAAACAGCTAGGTTTCGGGTATAGATGGGGGTACCCTTTTGCAGTGACCTTCTTTAAGGAACGTAATTTTTTTGTTCTACGCACCCCAGAAGAACTACGTAATTTATTTGATTTTCTTGGTACGGAACCGGTGGAGGTACAGGACTGGCTTGTAACCCCTCTAAGAACAAGGAGGTACCCAAGTGGGGGGCCTTGGGAAAGGGGGAGAAATGGAAATAAAGTGGCCCACGCCTAAGGTACCTGGATAAAATAATGAAAAGGATGGACTTTTTTTTGGGTCTTTTTCTTTTTCTTTTTTTTTTTTCTCTCCCTTTTTGAGGGGGCCCCTAAATCCCTTTTTCAGAAGGGGAAGAGGGTAGTTGAACAAATATATACATATACAAATAGACTGATGCTTGGCCCTTCTGGTAACCCTTTTCTCTTTTTTTTTGCTGTGTTGTTTTGAGAAAATTCCTTCATCCCCTCCCCCCCCCCTTTCCTTTCTTCCTTTTTTTTAAGGAGAGGATAGTATGAGGAGGTCTGTCCCCTAATTTTTGAAGACAGATACACACCACCTCCACCCCCACCTTGCTTTTTCCTATTTTTTTTTTTTTAAGGAAAAGAGGAGAAGAAAAGTGAGGAATTTTCGAGTCCCTCGGATAGACGGCGGACATTTATGTGATTATATAAGCCGAAAGAGGGTTGCCTTTTTTTTTTTTTTTTTTAGGCCTTGAATTAGGATGTTTAATTTGACTGTCTTTTTTTGTGTTGTTTGGTTTGGTTTTATTTCTGTAGTGTGGTTTGTGGTTTTTTTTTTTTTGTTTTTTTTTTTTTTTTTGAGTTTTATTGAAGGGTTTTTTTTTTTCTTTCACGGGGTAATGAATAAATGTGTGGATATCTGCCTAGTAAATGGCGGGTAAATGGGCAGATAAGAAAGGGGAATGGGATATTCACAATTCACAAACAACAATATAATATAAAATTTAATGCGTATCTTAATTTACTGATATTATTTTAATTTTTTTTACGTAAAGACACAAAATTATTTAGATTAAACACTTAACGGTTTAATAGGACCGCATTAAGAGGTTCTAAAGAGGGTGTTAGAACACAGGAATAGAAGGGGGTTTGTAGGGGTTTTTTTTTTTTTTCCAAAACTAAAACACTAAATTATTTAATAGGACCGAAGTAAGAGGTCCCTTAAGAGGGTGAGAGAACACGGTGACAAGGGAGGTCTTTCCCTTTTTTTTTTTTTGGGAGGTGTAGGGGTTGGAGGAAGAATTGATTAATAAACGATAGATCAAGGTATCAATAAGGGAGGGGGGAAATAGTAGAAGAGGTTCTGGATATGCCCTGCTCCATCTCTTTCCTTTACTTTTTCTTTTTTTTTTTTCCCTCTATTTTTTGCCGTATGGTTTGAGATGGGGGACATGAGGGGGAGGGAGAGGGATCAGTGGAGGAAGCGGAGGCGTATGAAGAAATGCCATTAGACTTTGGAAAATACCTGGGTCGGGACCCGGGAGTGTGAGGGGAGAGTTCCTCTTGTAGATATTTGTGTTTTTATCTCTCTTTCTGGATATTCTCTAGCCTGATCCATCTATAACCCCATTTAGGAAATTGCTCAAAGAGCCAATAGAAACTGGAAGAGCAACTCAGCGTAAAGCTACATTAGCGACCCCTTATAATTAAGGGGCCAAGCAGGTACCTTCCCCCCCCTTCCCCTAAGCCCCCGGGGGGTGGGTTTTTTTTTTTTTTTTTTTCTTTTTCTCTTCTCTTCTCTCTTTTTAAAATGGAAAATATACAAATTTTATCTATTAATGCAAAAGGTCTTAATGTGCCGGAAAAAAGGAAAATTCTGATAGACGACCTGAAAAGATCAAAGGTCGACATTGCTATGATACAGGAGACACATTTTAGAGAGGATAAATGCCCAAGGCTAGGTAATAATTCTTTCCCTATAGTTTACCATGCAACTAACTTAGAGGCAAAATCAAAAGGGGTGTCCATCCTGATATCAAGGAATCTACCTTGGAAATGTAAGCAAATATTGAATGACCCAAATGGCCGTTACTTATTTATAAAAGGGACGATACGGGAGACCGTAGTTACATTAGCTAATTTGTATGTACCAAATATAAAACAAGATGGATTCCTTGGTAGAGTGATGAACATATTAAATGAGTTTAGAGAAGGACAACTTATAATAGGAGGAGATTTGAATATTCCCCTGATCCCAGCAGAGGATACATCACGGGGAATATCTTCAATCCCCGTAAGGGTACAAAAAAAGTTCTCCAAAATATTACAAGAAGGTCAATTAATAGACGCATGGCGTCTTAAACACCCAGGAGAAAGAGATTACTCATTTTATTCCCCCTTACATAAACAATATTCCCGTTTAGATTATTTTTTAATCCCCCATAGTCAATTACATGCTATAAAAGATATAAAGATGGGGGTAGTGACTTGGTCCGACCACGCCCCAATTACAATAACTTATGAGCTACCAAATAAAAGAGAAAGGAGAGAAACAACCTGGAGACTGAACGAAAGTCTTCTACAGGACCAAGAGACTATGGCAGAGGTTGAATCAGAGATTGAATTTTTTTTCCGGACTAACATTACAGAAGATTCAGACCCAGGTATAATATGGGAAACCCATAAAGCAGTCATACGAGGGATATTAATCAAACACGGGTCCAGGATCAAAAAACAACGAAATAAACAATTAAATTATCTACTCCAATCCCTATATATAGCAGAAGCAAAACATAAGCACGCGCCGACAACAGAGGGCAAGGAGGAACTCCTAAGAATAAGAAAGGAAATTAATGAACTTTTAACCTATAAGGCTAAAGCAACAATTCAGAAAACTAAAAAGAATATCTATGAATCAGGTGATAAATGCGGAAGGTTATTGGCAAGATCACTTAGAGATCAAAAATCATCGTCATATATACCACATATAGTAAATGACGCAGGACAGAAATTTAGTTACCCCAAACAGATAACCCAAGAATTTAAAAAATATTACGAAACATTATATAATTTAAAAACCCCGAAAGTCTCACAGACGCAGATGGAGGACTATGTACAATCCTCACAAATACCACAATTGTCAGAAGAGGAGAGTAAGATCCTAGATTCTCCAATCACAGTAGTAGAGATAATGGAAATTATAAAAAATATTAAAACAGGGAAAGCACCCGGCCCCGATGGATTTACTATACATTACTACAAGAAATTAATACCATATCTGAAAGAATTTATGAGAGACATGTTCAATACATGGGGTGCAGGGAATAGTATTCCCAAAGAAACCATATATGCACATATAACGGTGATCCCCAAAGAAGGGAAAGACCCTTCCTCCTGTAAAAGTTACAGACCAATTTCGCTACTGAACACCGATTTTAAAATTTTTACAAAGATTATAGCAGTAAGATTACAGAAATACCTAACAAAATTGATCCATCTAGATCAGGTTGGTTTTGTTCCAACCCGAGAGGCAAGGGACAACACGACTAAGTTACTAAATTTAATACACATAACACACCAGAATAAGATACCAACGATCCTACTCAATACCGACGCAGAGAAAGCGTTCGACAGGGTTAGGTGGGAATATATGTTTGCTGTCCTGCGCCATATAGGACTAGGAGAGAAAATGCAAAAGTGGATAAGACAGAGTTATTCAACCCCATCGGCTAGAGTGAAGGTAAATGGAGTCCTCTCTTCAGAATTCTCAATTGTAAATGGAACAAGACAGGGATGCCCCCTGTCACCACTTTTGTTTGTATTGTCATTGGAACCCTTTCTCTGCAAGATACGCAGAAATTCTGACATATCAGGGATCAAAGTGGGGAAGGCCCAATATAAAATATCCGCGTTTGCGGATGATGTCCTATTCACGATTACAAACCCAAAAATATCACTTCCCAATTTGCTACGTGAATTGGAGAATTATAGTATACAATCAAACATGAAGATAAACTTCACTAAGTCCGAAACAATGGGATTAGAATTATCAGAAGCACTTCAACAACAATTATGTGTAAATTTTAAGTTGAATTGGACAAAGAAGGCCCTAAAATATCTAGGGATACGGATTACACCAAAAATATCACAATTATTTAGCGCAAATTTTAAACCCCTATTACAATCAATAAATATACTACTGCAAAAATGGAAAGGGGGAATGCAATCATGGATAGGTAGGTGTAATATAATCAAAATGAGTATCCTACCAAAATTTCTATACATGGCCCAGGCACTCCCTATCCATATCCCACCTCGTTTTCTATCTCAGATCGAAACTAAGATAATGAATTATATCTGGAAATCAAAACGTCCAAGAATAGGAAAAAAATACCTTTTTAAATTTAAGAGAGAGGGGGGACTGGCAGTTCCGAACTTGAGAAAATATTACCAAGCTATTCAACTAGGAAGAGTGATAGACTGGTGCCGCCATGGGGAACATAAGATTTGGCCAAACTTAGAGCAGGCACAATGCGAGATTTTACTGAAAAGAGCCCCATGGTGCTATAAGAATTTACCAGCAGTAATTAAGAACCACCCAACCATAGGAAATACGTTAAAAACTTGTGTGAAAATATTCCAACAAGAAAAACTTATACGAGAAAATTCTATTCTGTATCCAGTATTAGGGAACCCCCACTTTGAAATAGGATGTCAGGACAAGAAATTCAAGATATTAGCAGAGAAAGGAATATTCCAGATATCAGATTTTGTCTCAGAGACAGGATGGGTAACTATGGAGGAATTAACAGATGCCTCTGGCGATTTTTGTTTAGATTTTTGGAGATCAATTCAATTACGTCACTTTTTAGGGACATTGCAGGTACCATCTCAGGAGGATAAAACTGTTTCACCATTTGAAAAATTATGTATCCAGAAGGGGATTCTGGAACATACAATATCTAAATTATACTCCTTGATAATGTTACCAGTAGAAAGGCGCAAATTACCGTTTCTGAAGGAATGGGAGAGGGAAATGGGCATCACATTCTCAACAGAACAAGAAAATCAAATAATACGGTCAGTATTTTCAACCTCAATGTGCGTTAAAATTCAAGAACTAAATTACAAGATCTTTACCAGATGGTATTATACCCCAGTTAAATTAAACAAAATTTCTGTATCAAATACTGACCGCTGTTGGAGATGTGGGACAGAGAAAGGGACAATGTTTCACATATTCTGGACATGTTCGAAACTAGAGGGGTTTTGGGAACAGATTTGGAGGATAACACAGAAGATTATGAAAGATAACTTCCCCAAAGAACCGTCCCTCTTCCTGCTACACGCCCCTAGTAAACCGGTGCAAAACTATAGGAACTCGATTATGCCCCATCTAGTAAATGCAGCAAAGTTATGTATATCCCTCAGATGGAGAGATATCGAGCCTCCTAACATAAACATGTGGGCGAGGAAAGTGGATGAGATAAGCAATTTGGAGAAATTAGTATTATACTCGCGTCAACAAAATGATAAATATGAGGAGAAATGGAAACAATGGAAAAATTATACCAAATCAGAGGAAGGTCAACCGGAACTTATAGAACAAGAAACAGTTCAGTAGTCTGTAGAAAATAGATAAACAAAAACAATAGAAGGAGAGGGGAGGGGAGGAGGAGAGGGGAAGAAGAGAAAAAATTTTTACTTTTTTATTATTATCAATATTATTAATTTTTTTTTTTTTTTTTTTTTTCTTTTTCGGTGTATTGTTTGTACCCCGGGGGACTGGGGAAGGGGAGAAGGAGGGAAAAGATAATGAAAATGGGAGATTTGGGTTTGGTTACAGAATAATAGGAAGAAATTAGTCCCGTATATGGGAAACAGTTGTCGTGTATATTATGATTTTGGTTATTAAGATGTAAAAAGGTATTGATCATATATTCTTGTAACTGAATTTAAAGAAATAAAGATATAATTGGAAAAAAAAAAAGAGTGTGTTTCAGATGCCATAAACAGGGACGCATAAAGAAAGACTGTACTATATGGAAAGCAGAGCAAATAAGACCATGTCCCTCTTATGCTAAACAAAAGGTCAAAGCCATAATCAATGATCCATGGGAAGGAAACTGGAATGCCACATTTTAAGCGACAGGCAACAATAAATGTCAAGGCTGGTGCATCGATTCGGGGGCAACCAGTCACATGACGAGTGATAGAAGTTTTTTCACAGAACTTGATCTGAACAACAAAGAAACTATTTATCTTGCAGATGGAAGCAAAATACATGCATTAGGATATAGGCATGGAACCCTTGTATGCCCTGATGATGCAGGACACAATCTAGCCATACCAGTGAAAGATGTGCTTTATGTTCCTAATCTAGAAGGAGGACTCTTATCTGTGAAGCGTCTAACAGCCAGAGGACTCACTGTAAAATTCCAAGGTGACAAGTGTTCAATCCTAAACGGCAACCAGACAGTAGCAAGTGCCAAGCTGGATGATCATCTATATCACCTCGACACAGTGAAGGAAAAGGTGAGACTATGTACACACAAGCACAATGACTGTATACATATATGGCACAGACGTCTAGGTCACAGACACCCATAATGCATACAGGAACTACAGAGGAGAAATCTGACAACGGATCTAACAATATCCCCTTGTCCAGTTACTGTTAAGTGTGAATGTTGCATTAAATCCAAAGCTACAAGAGCAACACTTCCCAAAGTCAGTCAGAAGAGAGCTTCAAGACCACTTGACTTAGTTCACAGTGACGTGTGTGGTCCCCTAAACCCACCTACACCTGGAGGCAAAAGGTACATAGTGACTTTCATAGACGACTATTCAAGATACACAATCACCTACCTAATGCAACACAAGAGTGAAGTTTTTGACAAATTACAAGACTACATAATAAAGACCAGTAACAAGTTTCAGAGGAAGCCTCTCATACTTCGGAGTGACAATGGAGGTGAATTCACAGGATATAAGATACAAGAGTACTTAAAACAGAATGGAATAGAACATCAAAAGACAGTCCCATTTACACCAGAACAAAATGGAGTAGCTGAAAGAAAGAACAGAACTCTGAGTGAAATGATCAGATGTATGCTGACAGACTCTGGACTACCACAAAAATACTGGGGGGAAGCAGCTATGACAGCTACATATTTGCAGAACAGACTTCTTTCCAGAACAATAGAGAAAACTCCATATGAACTTTGGCACAATGAGAAGCCAAATGTAAAACACCTAAGAGTATTTGGATGCAAAGCATTCATCTACATACCTGAAGAAAAACGCACCAAACTCCAAAACAGAGCATTTGAAGGTATCTTCGTTGGATACAGTGACAATGTCAAAGGTTACAGAATCCTTAATCCCAAAACAGACAAGGTTACCATTAGCAACAGCATAACTTTTGTTGAAGATTTCAGAGACAATGTAATGACAACAGTAGAAGCAAGAATAGAAGAGAAAACTGACATTGACCAGCCCATTTCTGTAACTTCTGAACAAACAGTTGAAGTGAGTGCAGACTCCACCAGTACTGAAGAGCAGACACAAGAAGGCTCAGACACAAAACCGAGACGTTCAACAAGAGAAAACAAAGGTAAACCACCTGTACGTCTCTCATACAAAGCAAGTACTGCCAGTATCAACGAACCTGCAACCTGGGAAGAAATATCTCCGCTTTCAGAACAAGAAGCAAGTAAATGGATAAAGGCTGCTGATGAAGAGATAAAATCCATGCATGACACTAAAACATGGACACTAACAGAACTACCACCCGGAAGGAAAGCCATAGGCTGTAAATGGACTTTTAAAGTGAAATACAATGCAGATGGCACAATTGAACAATACAAAGCAAGGCTAGTAGCCAAGGGCTATTCTCAAAAATACGGAGAGGACTGTGACGAGACATTTACACCAGTAGTCAAGCACACTACAATAAGGACTTTACTGACAGTAGCCGTCACAAGGAAAATGCAAGAGAAACATTTTGATGTGAAAACCGCGTTTCTACATGGCGAGCTAACAGAAGAGATTTACATGGAACAGCCACCAGGGTTCAAAGATGAACAAAGGCCAGACCTAGTATGCAAACTTCGCAGGAGTATATATGGACTAAAGCAAGCAGCCAGATTGTGGAATATAAAAATAAATGAAGTGCTTACACATCAAAACTTTCTGAGGAGTAAAGCAGACCCCTGCTTATACACAAAGAAATTGGCAGACAGATGGGTCTATATGCTTATTTATGTGGATGATATCCTGATTTGCTTTGAGCAAGAAGGGGATGAAGCAGAAATCCTAGAAAAATTAAATCAGAACTTCAGCACCAAAGATCTTGGCAACATAAAGAATTACCTCGGCATCCAGATCGAGAGAGAGGAAGATGGCAGATTTCTTCTGAACCAAAGACACAAAATACAAGAAACATTTGGAATGGAAGACGCCAGACCAGTAAAGTCTCCTATGGAAACCAACTACCTAAAGGAGATGAATTGCCAAGATAACCCATTACCTACTAATACTCAATACAGGAAGGCAATAGGGAAATTGCTATATCTTACCACTGCTACAAGGCCGGACATTGCAGCAACTGTTGGAATCCTATGCAGAAAGGTTTCAATGCCAAGTCAAAAGGAATGGAATGCTGTAAAGCGAATCATTCGCTATCTTAAAGGGACTTCGCACTACAAGCTAAAGTTACCAGCAAGCGATGAAAGCACCTTAACAGGATATGTGGATGCTGATTGGGCAGGAGACACCAGCGACAGGAAATCTACCAGTGGATACTTATTTTTTCTGTCAGGAGGTGCCATCAGTTGGACTAGTAAAAAGCAACTCTCTGTTTCACTGTCGTCTACTGAAGCAGAATATGTTGCTGCAGCGCAAGCAAGTCAAGAAGTTATATGGCTGAGACAGCTATTAACAGATTTGGGTCTACCACAGTTGGGACCAACAGAAATCTATGAGGACAATCAAGGATGCCTCGCACTTGCGCGCATGGAAGGAGTTAATTCAAGAACCAAGCACATTGATGTGAAGTTCCACTTTCTTAGGGATCTTCAAGAACAAGGTCTTCTTGAGTTACTTTATTGCCCAACCGAGGATATGACAGCAGATATCCTTACAAAGCCTCTGACCGCTGAAAGACACTCAAGGCTTACAAAGAAGATGGGTTTAATAGACTAAGCCTTAGCTGTTGAGAAGGAGTGTTGGAGATACAACAACTTTAAGCTTAGTCTATTGCAGTTCATAAATAGGACAGTAGATGTCGCTAATGCTAAGTGATATGCTATGCATTTTCTATGATGTGCATTTTCTGTACACTGTACTAAATTTGTTGGTTATCTCTTCCTGTCTGTGTCCTTCTCACCATGAGAAAGTGACATCTTTTGTTATCTGTGTTATGTTCCAATGAAGAAGCCAGTTCCTGTTTACTCCACAATGTCTGATCTGAATGGACTCCGCTGCACCCAATGATCGCACTCTGCAACAACCTATGCTGTGAGGTCTTTAATGCGTCCACTGGCATCAATGCTAGGGGTCTTAAATGCGTCCACTGACATCAATGCTGGATGGTTTTAATGCGTCCACTGACACCAATGCTGGGGGGGTTTTATGCGTCCACTGGCACCAATGCTGGGGGTTTAATGCATCCACTGACGTCAATGCTGGGGGGGTTTAATGTTTCTACTGACACCAATGTTGGGGCTTATTAATACATTCACTGACATCAATGCTGGGGGTTATTAATGCGTTCACTGACATCAATGGTGGGGGTTATTAATGTGTCCACTGAAACATGGGCGAGGCAAAGGAGGTAGAGTCAAGGGTCACCAGACCTAAACCCTATTAGGCATCTGTGGGGCATCCTCAAATGGAAGGTGGAGGAGCACAAGTTCTCTAACATCCACCAGCTCCATGATGTCATCATGGAGGAGTGGAAGAGGACACCAGTGGCAACCTGTGAAGCTCTGGGGAACTCCATACCCAAGAGGGTTAAGGCAGTGCTGGAAAATAATGGTGGCCACACAAAATATTGACACTTTGGCCCCATTGTTGACATTTTCATTTAGGGGTGTACTCACTTTTGTTGCCAGAGGTTTAGACATTAATGGCTGTGTATTGAGTTATTTTGAGAGGACGGCAAATTTACACTGTTATACAAGCTGTACACTCATTACTTTACATTGTAGCAAAGTTTAATTTCTTCAGTGCTGTCACATGAAAAGGTATAATAAAATATTTACAAAAATGTGAGGGGTGTACTCACTTTTGTGAGATACTGTATATATTCTAGATTTCTACCATATATTTGTACACTCCTGAAGAAGCGAACATTTATGAAATGCATAGAAAGTTGCTAAACTTCAACTGAAGAAATACGTAAAATTCGTAATGTGGAAATACTTTAAATATGGTAAATAGAAAAAGATTGATGAAATATGTATAGGGCATATTTACTGCGACAAACATTACCAGCCTCATAATGTATTTATGCTTTTATAAGGTTGACTTTCTAGCCAACTAAATTTGTGTACCTTCAAAGTCGCACTTATTCTTTTTTTTGTATAGGTCTGAAACTCCTGTCAGGATTTCATTGTTGTTCCCGTTAGGGAGATCTGTCGTCTATATTTGTTATTTTATCACTAAGAATCAAAATAAAAGAAAATTCCAAATGTTGGCTTGTCACCACAACATAAATTAAAGGGAAGTTTTCCAATGGGGACACTAGTTCTTGCGACACTGGTGACAGCCAGGGATTCTCTGACTTCAGAGGGATTTCCCCCCACTTTGTGTTGTGGCTATGGGACAGAAGGTGAAAGAAAATCTCCCCAATATGATGAAGATGGCAAAAAAATCTGACAGTGGTTATAACCCTCCCTTAAGCCTAGTACACACGCAACGATTATCGGCCGACGATCGTCCGTCTTTTGTCCAGAGTGGTGTTTTGTTGGTTGGAATGTGCCTAGACTGCACACGAATTTTCTCGCCCAACAAAAATCTACTTCAGAAGTGATGTGATGTGTTGGTTTGCTTTCTTTGTGTTCTTTCTTCTCTGAGCATGCCCAGTCTTGCTCATAAGATTTTTCCCAGTCAAAATCTGTACTGACTGCTAGGGATGATCGAACGGTTCGGGTCGACCATCGGTTCGGCCCGAACATTGGGTGTTCGAGGTTCGGCTGAATTTAGAACTTTTTGCCCAAAAAGTTCGGAATTCGGCAACCAGAACCGCCCAAAATGCAATGCTTCAGGAAATGGGCTTTAAAAGCCCGTGATTGGACCAGAACCATTAGCAAAAGCCAATTGAGGGGGCAGGAGAATGCTAGGAATGTGATTGGAGTGACTAGGGGGTCCATAGACCAATCATTAGTGAATACGCCCCCCAGTATATAAGATCGCCCCCGCCATATTCCTAGCATTGTTATAGTGGACATGGAAGAGAGTGGAATGCTGTTCTGTTAATTTTACTTTAAAAGTGTCATTTAGCTATTTTTAGTGTGAGGAAAGGGATATCTAGTGTAGTTAGAGTGCTCCTTTACACTTAAGTTAGCTTCAAAAATTGAGTTTCTGTAGGGAAAGTGTTAAGTGTAAGGGGACCGTAGTGTAGTGTAGGGTTAACTGGCAGTGACTGCTATGGAAGGGTGACAATACCCTTCCATAGCAGGGTGACCGCTATAGAGAAATGATCATTTCTCTGAATAGCTTCAGCACACCCATATGGCTTCTCACCAGCCAAGCATTTTTTATGCTGCAGGGGCTGCCACTGCCAGTGCTTTTTTGAGGACATGTTTGATGTCAGACATGACATCTGAACATGTGTATAGGGGGTATATATAGACATATATGTCTGAATATATACCCCTAGACATATATAGGTGTGATAGTAGCAGAAATAAATGCTTGCGCTAATGAAATCATTTACAGTAATATATTTCTGCTACTATCACACCTATATATGTCTAGGGGTATATATTCAGACATATATGTGTATATATACCCCCTATACACATGTTCAGATGTTTTGCCTGCCTCAAAAGAACCCAAAAAAATGCCAAAAAAACGCTAGCGTCAAAAAAAAATGCCCAGGTGTGTTTTTGCTGGCATTTTTCGGGGGGTTTTGGAGGCAGGCAAAACATCTGAACTTGTGTATAGTGGTGTATATACACACATCCATATATTTATATACACACCTAGACATATATAGGTGTGATAGTAGCAGAAATATATGCTTGCGCTAATGAAATCATTTACAGTAATATATTTCTGCTACTATCACACCTATATATGTCTAGGTGTGTATATAAATATATGGATGTGTGTATATACACCACTATACACAAGTTCAGATGTTTTGCCTGCCTCAAAAGAACCCCAAAAAATGCCAAAAAAAACGCTAGCGTAAAAAAAATGCCAAAAAAACGCTAGCGTCAAAAAAAAAAAACAAATGCCCAGGTGTGTGTTTGCTGGCATTTTTTGGGGGTTTTTGGAGGCAGGCAAAACATCAGAACTTGTGCACAGTACCACTATACACAAGTTCAGATGTTTTTCCTGACTGCAAAGAACCCAAAAAAATGCCTGCTTTGAAACCGGCAAGGTGTGGAGAGAAGCTAACCCCCTGAGCTGAAAGTTTTCTAATACATACAATCCTTTTTTTTTCTGGTTCTGGACATGCTACAGAGCTGAAACTTCACAGGTACACCTTTTAGACCCCCCAGGCACAAAATCACACAAAAAAAGGTCTTAAAAATTGTCATTTTTGATAAAAAAGCCAATTATTTAAAAAAAAAAAAAAAAAAAAAAAAAAGAGATTTTTTGATTTTTACTTTAGATTTCAGATCTGGGGGGTCTAAAAAGTGTACATGTGAATTTTCAGCTCTGTAGCATGTCCAGAACCATAAAAAAAAAAAGATTGTTTGTATTAGAAAACTTTCTGACAGGGGGTTGGCGTCGCTGCTGTAACACCTTGCCGGTTTAATAGAAGGCATTTTTTTGGGTTCTTTGCAGTCAGGAAAAACATCTGAACTTGTGTATAGTGGTACTGTGCACAAGTTCTGATGTTTTGCCTGCCTCCAAAAACCCCCAAAAAATGCCAGCAAAAACACACCTGGGCATTTTTTTTTTTGACGCTAGTGTTTTTTTTCCCATTTTTTGGGGTTCTTTTGAGGCAGGCAAAACATCTGAACTTGTGTATAGTGGTGTATATACACACATCCATATATTTATATACACACCTAGACATATATAGGTGTGATAGTAGCAGAAATATATGCTTGCGCTAATGAAATCATTTACAGTAATATATTTCTGCTACTATCACACCTATATATGTCTAGGTGTGTATATAAATCTCTTTTTTTTTTTCAATAATTGGCTTTTTTATCAAAAATGACAATTTTTAAGAACTTTTTTGTGTGATTAATAGTTAATGGGGCATGACCCAGAACCCTAGGCACTTTTTAGGGTTTATTGGGTTTTAGGGCTTAAAAATTGTGTTTTTTGATTACCGAAGTTCGGGTCCCATTGATTTCAATGGGGTTCTGAAATCCGAACCGAACTTTTGGGAAATTCGGGTGTTCTGGTTGAACCGAACTTTTCAAAAGTTCGATCATCCTTACTGACTGCACGAAAATCGGCCGTGTTTTGACGGCGGACAAAATTTTTATAGCCTGCACACCAGATTTTTTTCGGCCGAAAAGTCAGAGTCTGTTTTCGGAAGCATCATACTAACAAGCCGAAAATCGGCAGATCGGTCGTTGGATGAAAATTCCCTGCCCATTTTCGAACGCGTGTGTACGAGGCTTTACTCTATCCAAAATAGAAAAAAAAATGCCTTTAGCTCTGCCTTAACTACTGAATCTTTAAACATATCCCAGCAGGCTTTAAGCTATAAAGAAGTTGAAATTTCCTTCACCTCGGCATTGACCAAAGCTTCTCATTACATTTTGGAGACATCCAGGGGAAATAGCATAATACATTATAGTTGATTATGTGTAATTTTGTAGTGCTGTTAGTGGAATTGAGAACACTACACTGCATAGTAAGGGAATTGAATGTAAAATGCCACAAAGCAGGTAATTTCTTCAGTTCAGATTTAAAATATGCTATTGAACCAAGACTACATTTGTTTGGAATTAGCTTTAAAAAAAACGCAATTAAGCATTTAAAGTGTAATGCATGGTCTCCTCCCTGTCGATCTGATAGCATATTATCAGCTGCATAGGTTTTTTTAACACTGTATTTCACATGCCATGAATGAAACATGTTCAGAGAATTTCCTCAGTGCTATCACAATACAGCCTGAATGACCACGGAAAAATGTGAACAATAAATAAAGGGAAACTGTAAGCTGGGCACATTTTTTTATTTAATTTTTTTTGTAATTAAAAAATGGGCTGAACAAAAAAACAAAAAACAAAAAAAGAATCACGGATTCCTGCATCCACACAAGTGATGTAAATGCAGGGATCTTACCTGCTGCACTATTGTATTCTTACAGTAGGGACCCCCCCACCTCAGAATACACTGATCAGGGCATCAGTGCTGCAGCCATTGGCTATAGCAGCAGATTAGATGCTGTTGTTTTTAAGCAGGACAGAGAGGGCTACATACAGAATTAAATGTGGCCAGTTTTCAACTGAATTGGGTGAATTTTGATTCATGAGTACCCAGCTTAAGAAAACAAAGTGGGAGTGTTGAAGTCCTCCTGTGTTCGCAATTCTGTGACTCAGCACATCATGGATCGGGTCCAAAGGCTAAGCGATCACTTTGATAACCAACCGGCATCATGTCTGGTTTAACTCTCTCCTCTCTTTAATCGATAAATCGTGTGAGAAGAGGAGAGAGACTGCAGCAGCATGAGTGGGCTTAATTTGCAGAGCCCACAGTGCTTATCCATGCCTCATCAGTTCCTCATCCATGCCACATGACTGCTCATCTGTGCCTCATCCATGCCACATCAGTGCTCATTCATGGCACATTTATGCCACATCAGTGCTCACTCGTGCCACATCCATGCCACATCAGTGCTCATCCTTGCTACATCCATGCCACATCAGTGCTCATCCAGGCCACATCAGTGCCCATCCGTGCCACATCAATACCACATTAGTGCTCATATGTGCCACATCCATGCCACATCAGTGCTCATCCATGCCACATCCAAGCCACATCAGTGCTCATCTGTGCCACATCCATGCCACATCAGTGCTCATCCATGCTACATCCATGCCACATAAGTGCTAATCAATGCCACATCAGTGCTCACCTATGCCTCATCCATGTCACATCTTTGCTCATCCGTGCTTTATCCATGCCATATCAGTGCTCATCCATGCCACATCAGTGCTTATTTGTGCCTCATGCATGCCACATCAGTGTTCATCAGTGCCATATCCATGCCACATCAGTGCTCATCCTTGCCTCATCCATGCCACATCAGTGCTCATCTGTGCCATATCAGTGCTCATCCATGCCACATCAGTGCTTATCTGTGCCTCATGCATGCCACATCAGTGTTCATCAGTGCCATATCCATGCCACATCAGTGCTCATCCTTGCCTCATCCATGCCACATCAGTGCTCATCTGTGCCACAACAGTGCTCATCCATGTTGCATCAGTGCTCATCCATGCCAGATCAGCACTCATCTGTGCCTTATCCTTGCCACATCAGTGCAAATTGGTGCCAAATCAGTGCTCACCCATGCCATATCAATGCTCATCCGTGCCACATCAGTGCTCATCTGTGCCACAATAGTGCCATCACAGTGCTCATCCATGCCACATCAGCGCCAACTCAGTGTTCATCAGTGTCGCATCAGTGCCATCACAGTGCTCATAAGGACCATTACAGTGCCCATCAGTAACCCATCAGTGCCATCACATTGCTCATCTGTGCCACATTAGTGCCATCACAGTGCTCATCAGTGCCCTACAGTGCCATCAGTGCTGCTACAGTGCCTCACAAAAGTGTAATAGGTAGTCAGGAAATTAGATGTGTAATTTATGTCCTTAGAACATCTGACAGTCCTCCTTGCATGTTTGGCCTCTGTATGTGGCCAGGCTCACACATGTGGTGTCGCCATACTTAGTAGGAGTAGCAGAATGTATTTTAACCACTTAAGCCCCGGAGGATTTGGCTGCTAAAGGACCAGGGGTTTTTTTGCGATTTTTTACTGCGTGACTTTAACGGACAATTGCGCGGTCGTGCGACGCTGTACCTAAACGAATTTGACGTCCTTTTTTTCCCACAAACAGAGCTTTCTTTTGGTGGTATTTGATCACCTGTGCGATTTTTTGATCACGCGCTATAAACAAAAAAAGAGCGTAAATTTTGCAAAAATAACAATATTTTTCACATTTTTTTATATGAAATTCCCCAAAAAAAAAGTAAAAATCAAAATTTTTTAACATTTTTCGGCCAATTTGTTTTATGCTACCTATGTTTGGTAAAAAAAATCGCAAAAAGCGTATTTTGATTGGTTTGCGCAAAAGTTTACTAACAAAGGGAAAGATTTTTGTCATTTTTGGTGTTTTTTTTTTAACGCGTAATGGCGGCGATCTGCGATTTTTTTTCGGTACTGCGACATTGCGGCGGACAGATCGGACCCTTGACTGACATTTATGACACTTTTGGGGTTACCAGTGACATTACTGCAGTAATCAGTGCTATACATATGCACTGTTACTGCAAAAATGACACTGGCAGGGAAGGGGTTAACTTTATTGGACAGGGAGGGGTTAAGTGTGTCCTAGGGGCGTGATTCTAACTGTGTAGGGACATTCCTATTGGTGTAAAAGCAAAGATCAACCATTCTACATAGTAGAACGGACAGATCTTCACTTTTACACAGGGAGAACTGACAGGCAGCTTGTTTACACAAGCTGCTCTGTCTTTCTCCCTTCACAGGAGCGATCGCAGTGTGACTGGCGGACATCGAGTCCGCCGGTCACACGCACTGACTTGCCTGTGAACGAGCCGCGGCGGGCGCGCGCCTCGGCGGGCGCGCGCCCGCCCGCGATAGGCTCGCAAGTCAGTGACAGGCGAGTGACGTACCGATACGTCACTCTGCCTGGCCGGGGCTGACCGCCGCAGTATATAGTCGTGCGGCGGTCGGCAACCGGTTAAGGTGTAATTTTTGCTATATAGATGCTGTGTGTTAGAAATATCGTATAAATTGACAACCTTATGTAAAAAAAAAAAAAAACATTTTCAATTTCTTTCCACATTTTCCAAAAACTTGTGGAAAAACTGACATGTTCAAAAGACTCATTATGCCTTGTAAAATATGTTGGGGTGTTTTCTTTACAGAATTGGCTCATTTTATGGGCGTTTCCATTGTCCTGGTGCTCCAGGGACTTCAAAAGTGCGATAGGTTGTCAGGAAATTTATGCTTCTAGAATGCCTGACGGAGCTCCCTGCATGTTGGGCCTCTGTATGTGGCCAGGCTGTGTAAAAGTCTCACATATGTGGTATCCCCATACTCAAAAAGGAGTAACAGAATGTGTTTTGGGGTGTATTTGCAAGTATACATATGCCATGCGAGAGAAATAACCTGTTAATATGACAATTTTGTGGAAAAGTGGGAAAAATTTACAACTTCAAAAAACTCACCATGCCTCTTACTTAATTCCTTGGAATGTCTGCTTTCCAAAAAGGGGTAATTTGGGGGGTATTTGTACTGTCCTGGCTTGTTAGTGTCTCAAGAAATGAGTAAAGCCCCCTTTCACATGGGCTTTCTGATCAGGTCCGCCTGTCAGTTTTTCAGGCGGACTTGATCGGATGCTCCATGCACCCCTTGGGAGCAGTGGATGTCAGTGGTGACATGTCCGCAGACACCCACTGCTATCTGATCCAATCCTGTCTGCCAAATCCAGATGGAAGATGACCCTATTTTCCATCTGTCTAGAGGATCGGATGAAAACAGACAGGCTGTCCATTTTCATCCGATCTCCCATAGAGGAGCACGGGGCTCTGACAGGTCCATCTCAGTACAGTGAGCGAAGATGGACCTGTGATCCACCAGTAGATCAGATATGATCAGGTGTGATTAAATTTCAATGATTGGCACCATAGCTTGTAGACTCTATAACCTTCACAAAGACCAAATAATATATACTAATTTGGGTTATTTTTACCAAAGAAATGTAGCAGTATAACTTTTGAATCAAAATTTATGAAGAAAAATTACTTATGTGCTAAATTTTATGTCAGAAACGAAGAAAAATGCATTTGTTTTACAACATATTCAGTATTTTTTTTTATTTATAGCACAAAAAAAGAAAAACCAGTGGTGATAAAAAAACTTACCAAAAGAAAGCTCTATTTGTGTGAAAAAAGGACACAAATTCAATATGGGTACAGTTTTGCATGACCAGAGATGTATAGTAACGAAGTAGAACTACTTAAGTACTATACTTAAGTACCGAAATGCGGTATCTGTACTTTCCTAGAGTAGAATTTTTTTCTCCTACTTCTACTTTTACTTCACTACATTTTTTCGATGATTTCGATACTTCTACTCAAGTATTTTTTTTTGTGCTGCATAGTTACTCGTTACTTTTAAAAAAATTACCACTGCGAGAACAGTAGATGGCAGGTTGCATAAAGCTCAAAAAAATGTGTATAATGTCATTTGTAAATCAGTGCATACGAAAATAAAGGCTGTGTATAATAAAAGCTGCTATACCAAATCTTTCCAATAAAAAGAAAATATGAAACAAACAAATAAATGGTGCTACAGCGCTTAAAGTGCATCAAGAAACTACTAACAAACACAGGTTAATCATTTGAATAAATCATTTGAAATAATAAAAAACAATATGATGTTCAAACTTTTGACTTCTTTCTTTAATAACTACATAACACAGTACTTGTACTTCTACTTTCAGTACTTGAGTAGAAATTTTTTTTCAAAACTACTGGTACTTTTTACTTTTAGTACTTAAGTAGCAAATTTTTTGAAAAAAATACTTGCAATACTTAAGTAAAAAAAATGTTGAATACTTTAGTACTTCTACTTAAGTAACTTTTTCTGCGAGCACTTCCACTTCTACTCAAGTCATTTTTTGATCGAGCACTTGTACTTTTACTCAAGTAGAAATTTCGAGTACTTTATACAAGTCTGTGCATGACTGACTAATTGTCATTCAAACTGTGAGAGCACATATTGGCCTGATTAGGAAGGGGGTATAAGTGCCCAGTGGGCAAGCCGTTAAGTGGTAAAGGTTCATTGATAGAGATGTCGCGAACATAAAATTTTATGTTCGCGAACAGCGAACGCGAACTTCCGCAAATGTGTGCAAACGGGCGAACCGGGCGAACCGCCATAGACTTCAATAGGCAGGCGAATTTTGAAACCCACAGGGACTCTTTCTGGCCACAATAGTGATGGAAAAGTTGTTTCAAGGGGACTAACACCTGGACTGTGGCATGCCGGAAGGGGATCCATGGCAAAACTCCCATGGAAAATTACGTAGTTGATGCAGAGTCGGGTTTTAATCCATAAAGGGCATAAATCCCCTAACATTCCTAAATTGTTTGGAATAACGTGCTTTAAAACATCCAGTGTGTGAATACAATCAGGTATGATGTTGTATTGATCAGGTAGTGTAAGGGTTACGCCCGCTTCACAGTGACAGACCAAACTCTGACAGACCAAACTCCCTGTTTAATGCACCGCAAACAACCGCAAACAGTCCATTTGCAGTGGGCACAGTACAGTCTGTGGTCCTGACACTCACTGGCAGGCAACTGCAATTATATTACAGAGGAAAAATTCAATTACTTTTTTATCTGCAAGGTGCTGTGCCACCCTATATGAGTGGTGGGCAGTGGGCATAGTACAGTCTGTGGGCCTGACACGCACTGGCATGCAACTGCAATTATATTACAGAGGAAAAATTAAATTACTTTTTTATCTGCAAGGTGCTGTGCCACCCTATATGAGTGGTGGGCAGTGGGCACAGTACGGTCTGTGGACCAGACACTCACTGGCAGGCAACTGCAATTATATTACAGAGGAAAAATTAAATGAATTTTTTATCTGCAAGGTGCTGTGCCACCCTATATGAGTGGTGGGCACTGGCAGTGGGCACAGTTCAGTCAGTGGGCCTGACACACACTGGCAGGCAACTGCAATTATATTAAAGGGTAAAAATTAAATGACTTTTTTATCTGCAAGGTACTGTGCCACCCGATATGAGTGGTGTGCACACAGTACAGTCTGTATATATATATAGACAAAAATAAATAAAAGCAGACTGATATATCAGCCCTAAAAAGGGCTTTTTGGGTGCTGTCAGGACGCTGTCCCTACAGCAGGAGTGGACACAGAACACTGGCCTAGCTAATGATTTCCCTATTAATTCAGCAGCAGCAGCAGCACTCTCCCTGCTCTAACTAACTCTGCAGCTTCAGAATGAATCTAAGATGGATGCTGTCCTTGCTTTTTTTATAGGATGTGGGAGGGTCTGGGAGGGAGGGTATGCTGATTGGCTGGAATGTGTCTGCTGACTGTGAGGTACAGGGTCAAAGTTTGCTCAATGATGATGTATAGGGGGCGGACCGAACATCGCATATGTTCGCCCGCCGAGGCAAACGCGAACAAGCGATGTTCGCCGGGAACTGTTCGCCGGCGAATAGTTCGGGACATCTCTATTCATTGATAGCCCTGCATAACAACCATTTGACCATTAGTAGGGCATTTTCTAAAAGCTTATCTAAAAGGGCAAGCCTGATCTTTATTTAGCTCTGACCCCTGGCAAATGTGTATTGTAGCATGCTATTTTTCAGCAGCTTATATGCAGGAAATAAGTGACTCTTTTAGCTTACCACTTAGGATTGCAGTATGATTTAATCCTAACAATACTTCCAAGGCCATATTTTTTTGTAAATTGTTGTCTGTATGTTCCATCTTTTGTATTAGGATTTTATAATATAAAATTATATTTTAAAGGAGTTTATTTGTAAAAACATTAGCTGTATGAAGGTCACAAGCATTTGCCCAGCTGTCACAATTTCTGACCGTATTTACTTAAAGCAAAACTTTATCCGTACCAACTTGATAAAACATAATGTTCTTTAGCAAGGAACATACATTCCTCATTAATACTTATGCTACCAAAATTAGTATGTGCTGTAAATTCCCTCTGGCTTTGCCCGTTTCTTCATGCAGGAGGCAGACAATTTGCTGAAGCCTGGAGCCCATGAACAGCAGTACATCTTTAGCTTTCAGCAGATCAGCTTCTACTGGCTCTGATTTTTGGCACAATGCCAAAATTGGAGAGCAACTGAGCATGTGTAGAGCTGGGTGAGACAGTGTATTACGAGATTTTACACAGCATATGCACTTATTTTTCATGTTTTGCATAACTATAGGTACCATAGGGGCCAGCCTGACATGGACTTCATTTTTTTGACTAAAGTTCCACTTTAATAAGTTGATTTCCTATAATCATTGGCCCTATCAATTGGCCATAATTTAGTATATTTCTTGAAATATCTTATTCAGGAAGATAGCACTTTATGTCCTCTAGATGGAGCTGATGATCATAGGAAATCAATGTATTAAGCAAAATACAGTCGGAATTTGTTATTGTTGGCCAAATGCTTGTGACATTCATCCAGCTAATTTTTGATAAATAGGCCCAAAGTAAAGAGGAAAAACCTACACATGTAAAATACCAAACAGACCCATGGGATACTTTATCTTTTATCTTTTCTAGTCATCATTTAGGAAGGCAGCATTTATGCATACAACTATTATTATAAACTAAACAAAGGCCAATTCAATCTTTTCTACCAGAGATAATTTTTTAGAAAGGGTCCCACCCCATAAATATTTTTTTGGAAATGTAGTCAAAAAT
Organism: Pelophylax lessonae; assembly: GCF_965119305.1. Lineage (NCBI taxonomy): Eukaryota > Metazoa > Chordata > Amphibia > Anura > Ranidae > Pelophylax > Pelophylax lessonae. The sequence goes on along the minus strand of NC_138769.1, from coordinate 525,906,215 downwards.
CAAGACCACAATATAAATGTATTAGATCTAATATTTTGCCTCATTTCAGAGTGTATTGACCTATATAAATCATATAAGTTGATAAGGTCAATAACCCGTGGCATCTGCCTGAAAGAATAACCTTTTTTGACAGCTGCTAAGGTTAAAAATCTCTTCTTATTTGATCACCAATTTTTGCACATACTACCATGTCTAATGAAAAAAGATAATGTTTAATGTAGTAAAGGTATTTATATTTTTCTAGGAATCTTTCAGAACTTGTGAAACTATAAAATAGAAATGCAAATTTATTTATTTGAGCATGTGTTCGTTGTTTTTGTAAAAAACTTAAAGCCCCACCACAGGATAAAATTTTCCACCTTCCCAACCTTTCTGCCCACCAGCCTCAAATAAATCGCTATTTTAAAAATCTATGTGCCCTTTTTACTTACCTGTAGCCAAAGTCATATGATGCCCCTGCCATAAGTCGTCTCCTTTTAGGTTAACCTCCTGGTTTAGGTCCTACTTTGGGTGTCCACATCAGTCCCTGCCTGATGTGGACACTTCCTATTGGATGGACTGTGGCAGGGGCTTCTCAGGATTGAGGTAAAAATAGACATAATTGAAAGGTAGTGGAGGGTACTCAATCTCAGGGAGGAATCATAGTACTGGATCAATGGTCCCACCACCTGTAAACAGCGGTGCGGATGGGGGATCTAGATGAGTATATCTGGTTTCATAAAGTAAGGGAAAAAATAAAAGAATGGATTAGAAGTGGGTGGGAGGGAAATATATATATATGTGTGTGTGTGCATATATATATATATATATATATATATATATATATATATATATATGCATATATATATATACCGGTATATATATATATATATATATATATATATATATATATATATATATATATGCATATATATATATATATATATATATATATATATATATATATAAAATATAAAATGTGTTATGTGTTTGTGTTTTGTGCAACGTTTTTTTTTTTTTTAATTTCCCTCCCTAGTTCCGCTCCCGTGCAGCATTGCTGCTGCAGGGAACGGAACTAGGAAGTCATCATACCGACGGAGGATGGAGGAGCGGCGGGACTCTTGGCTGGCGGTCAAAGCAATGAGAGATCATCGCTGGATCGCCAGGAGAAGGTAAGAGACACCACTGCGCTCTCTGCACATCTACCCCGAGCGTGACTCGGGGGTTACCGCTCCTGATAGAAAAAATCAACCCCGAGTCACGCTCGGGATCACCGCCAGGGAGGTTAAAATCGGCGCCATTGGCAGCTGAGTAAACCGGAAGTGACGTGGTGAGGCCACTTCCAGGTTACTTTAATGGAGACCTGTCAAAGCCAAATCTGGCTTCATTCAGGACTCTGACCTGACTCTCCTGGTGGGTCTGGAGATCTGGGCAGATCGGCGGAAGGTGGCGGGAGGGGTAATGCTCCTTGTGATAACGGCCGAGCGGCTGCTGAGCCACATCATTTGTTTTCTTTAGAAACCTGACCGCCGACTCTAAAAAATCTATCTGGGGTGATGCCTCTAGCTGCAGGCATCACCCCGGTACAACCACTTCTATAAGCCGGTAAGTCGGTTTGAGGGAAGTGGTTAAATCAATTTTAATTATGAAATCTACATTAAAGACTTTAATACCAAACATAACCGTTGTTAACCATTACCAGAATAAAATGCTTAGTCACTTAGACTCAAGCAGCAGTTTCTAACACCAAGCAACTAATAGTCTACCAACCACTGTCCACCCACAAAATGGGCAACAAAAGCCAGCCAATCTGGCACCACCCAACAAATGCGGCCTTATCAATCATTCTTTAAAATCCAGCATTGAAAAAGCTGTTACCAATATCTGAGAAAATGGGCTGAAACCTTGCAAACCTTCCAAACTTCTGAAATTTTAAAGAGGGACACCCCTTAGCAAAAGACAAATTCCCAGGCTCAAAGATCTAATATGCAGAAAATAATTGGCTGACAACACTATTGCATCATTATTACATCTACTTTGCTTTTACAGTATATCAGCTTTTCAAAATAACAAATGCAGTATCTCAGCGTAGCACTTTTGGCAGTAAAATAGTACATTTTGTGTAGAGATGTACACATTAGACCAAAGAAAAAAGGAGAAATTAGACCTCTGATGAAGCTCTCCAGTTCACAAAGAAGAAAAAGTGAAGTCACCAATACTAAGTATAGAGCAGAACATCAATCAATTCACATTTTATTGTAACTTTACCATGAACTGAAGCCCAGGCCTAGAAAAACCATGACTTGTGGACAGAATAGTCACCATGTTATTTAGAATGTCTAAAATTTGAAATCCACCCAAATCATTTCCTTCTAGTAAACGACAAGGATATCTGGCACAGCTCACAGCAACAGCAACAACTAGGGAAAATGATCAACCAGCCATGCCAAATACAAACCCCATATATCCAGTAAAGACTCAACGGGAAGAAAAAAAATTCCTCCAAACCAGAAAACATACAGTATGAATGGCCGCCGATTAATTTTTTATTTTCTAAATTTTTATAAAAGGTGGGGGGGCGGGGTGTAGTAAATGCAAAGAGCAGAACAAATATAAAGATTGAATCTTGCAGGTGCCCATCTACACAAACACTGAATGCAGGTCTGATGCAATTCCAATGTAGCAGCTGCATATCCTGCATCATCCCATGTTATACTTTTCTGCTCTGTGCAGGTGGTTTTGTAAAGAGCAGCCCAGATCCTCCTATTCTCAGGTCCCTGGCTGGAGCTCCTGACCCCTCCCTCATATCGAGTGCCCCCAGAGAAGGCAGCTTGCTATGGGACACCCAAGACGAACGGCAGCTCTGTGTATCCATTCAGATTTGCCCCCTCTCTTTCCTCATTGGCTAAATGAGTTTGATTGAAAGCAGTGAGAGCCTATGGCCTGCTGCTGTGTCTCGAGCATTCAGCAGGGAGACAACCAAGGTATTTGTGGACATCGTGTAACGCTCCTGCGTTTTTGTTATAGGCTGGATTTGCAGCTGCAAAATCTCCACTCAGTAGTCATGTAGAGATGTGTTGAATACCAGATCCAACTCTCCAGGACTCATCACCGTGGGCCTGTCAGCTTCAACATACAGATATATACACACTCAATGAGATGTTCCTGGAGTGTTAGGATGTATATGATAGTATGAAGGTGATGTGCTGAAGGGACAGGTGTGAACAGTGACAAGGATGGTAAGCACTTGATAGGTTTGTACAGGAGAGTTCAAGATGGTATTTAGGAATGCAGATAGGTTAGTATCGAGTATGCTAACAGGTGGTGAGGACAGCAGATGACAAATACAGGATAGACTAACCCAGTGCAAGGATAGATAGTAGTAGACAGGAGAGCTAGCAATCTATGCAGCAGTGCAGATGATAGATGGTAGTAGACAGGAGAGCTAGCAATCTATGCAGCAGTGCAGATGATAGATGGTAGTAGTCTCAAGAGCTAGCAATCTATGTAACAGTGCAGATGATAGGATAGTATGGATAGGTAGTAACAGTCCTTAATGCAATAGTAGTAGTGTAAGTTATGGAGGTTTCCCCTGCGGGGTACTTATCACTATAGTATAGTAGTAGAAGGGTCCGGTGATGAGGAAGTGATCCAGTAGCGAGATACAGGGATCAGTAGCGAGGTTCGGGTCTAAGGAAGTGATCCTGGTAGCGAGATACAGGGATCTGTAGCGAGGTTCCACAGCGAGACACGCTTGTAAGCATAGATGCAAGGCAGGTTGAACGAACATGTGAGTGAGAACGCCGGCGGTTTGAAATAGCTGCTCTGCGGCGCTCAGTGATGACAGCATCGGTCTTAAAGGTGTATGCGCACCTACCAGAAGAGAATGGTGGGACGCATACACGGAATGGAAAGTGGAATAAGGGTACCAGAGGTACCAGAACATTACACATCGCTGGATGGAGAGGGGGCTTAGGTAAGTGTTAGAGGGTGGCTGCTGCACACAGAAGGCTTTTTATCTTAATGCATAGAATGCATTAAAGTGATTGTAAAGTTTCGTTTTTTTTTCTATAAAAACAACAAACATGTTATACCTACCTTCTCTTTAACAGAATAAATGGAAAAAGAGTAGCGCACGAGATCAACTATAAGTGACTCAAGATGTTGTAAGCAAGCTATGAAGAATATTGCTAAACAAACATTTCAAAAAAGTAATCAAAAAAGAAGAAGAACTAATGTCCATTTAGTCCATGAAATCCAAGGGTAAGTGAAATGAGATGGATTGCTAGGTCACCATCCACCACCAGGTGTCACACCACAAAATAGTAGGATTGGCCACTCACCAGAACTCAATGCTCAGGTGTTCTCACACAAGAGCAGACTGCGCGGAAATGTTAGATGGATATAGAGCCAGAACCTGTTATATCCATCTAACATTTCCGCGCAGTCTGCTCTTGTGTGAGAACACCTGAGCATTGAGTTCTGGTGAGTGGCCAATCCTACTATTTTGTGGTGTGACACCTGGTGGTGGATGGTGACCTAGCAATCCAACTCATTTCACTTACCCTTGGATTTCATGGACTAAATGGACATTAGTTCTTCTTCTTTTTTGATTACTTTTTTGAAATGTTTGTTTAGCAATATTCTTCATAGCTTGCTTACAACATCTTGAGTCACTTATAGTTGATCTCGTGCGCTACTCTTTTTCCATTTATGCATTTACAAATATCTTCCATTATTTGTTTAAGTAGCAGCAATATTTATCTGTTATAATAGTCAAGAGATTGACTCCTCCTCAAGCGCAAAGATATATTTTCCTTGACCATTTGTGTCCAAGTTTATATACATTTATCTATTCTCTTTAACAGAGCTGCTCAGATCCTCCTCTTCTCGGGTCCCTCTTCTGTGATCCTGGCCCCTCCTTCCTGTTGAGTGTCCCCACGGCAAATAGCTTGCTTTGGGGGCTCTTTAACCGCGTCACAGCTCCCTGTGTCCATTCAGACACAGAGTCCAGACCCCGCCCTGCCCCCTCTCTCCCCTGATTGGTTAGAGGACTTTAACTTACAGCAGCGGCAGCCAATGGTGCCAGACAGAGAGGGACCTCAGGTAAGTATTAGGGAGGCTGGGGGCGCTGCTGCACACAGAAGGTCTTTTATTTTAATGCATTGAATGCATTAAGATAAATAACCTTCTGACTTTGCATTTCCTTTAAGATAAAAACCTTCTGCCTTTACAACCACCTTAGGGCATGAAATGATACCCACCTATCCTTGCCTTGCCAATCTGCTTCTGCGAAACTTTCTTTCCAGCAAGTTAACAACTTACCTCAGGTGACCAGACTGAACTAAGTGAGAAGTTAGTTCTAAAGTGTTTTATATGCAGAAGAACAGATTGATTCCATAGCAGTAATAATATCACATGACAAGTTGAATGCAGTTGGTGATCCAACATCAGCATGTAAACACCGCTTCTAAAGTCCATTAAAGTAAAGTTTGCTATAAAGAAAAAATAAAATGGTCCCATGTAGGTTAATTATATAATGTGCCAGTATGCACAACATACTAGCACATTATGACAGACGTATCTGTGAAAAAGATCCCTCCAGTGGTGCGCTGTCTCCACTGCCAGGGCTTCCATCTTCTCCTTGGTCATAAAGCGGATCTTCACTGCATCTGAGCACCACAAACCAAAAAAACAGTTTGAGTAATTTTTAATATTTAAAGCAAATTCCCCCATCTATCCATTTCTCCATGCTTTATTTTGTTGAGAAATCACTTTGAAAAACAACCTCCTAGCATTTCTGGCCATGGCCATCTTGAGTAAGAGCACATTATTCATGTAGCATTTACTTCCTGGAGAACCCAACTGCTCTTAGCTCAAGCGTGCACGCATGAGAGTGTGCTGAGAAAACCCTTCCTGCTCTCCTCTCCTCTTTAGGACTCCTGGGATGTATGACATCATTTGTCTAGGCAAGAAACCAGGAAGTAACTGAAAAAATGTACAAAAAAAAAATGTTTAAAACAAGTAAATATGATACACCTTCATATCTATTTACTAATACTAGCAGCATGAGGATTAAAAATAATCAATGTTGATTGGGAGAGTAAATTTTCACTGGTGTCCTGAAACAGTTATTTAATGTTTTGCTACCTTGAAAATGTCTTACTTTTACCTAAATATTAAATGAAGACAGGGAGCAACAAAAATATCTTAGCTAAGACAGCTACGTGCATAAAAACCCTATTGCAACGCTCAGCAATAAGAGTCTTCTGCAGCTGAACTGCTTGCTTCAACTTGTCACATCCACAACAACAGTAAGTAGCTCCAAGCGAACAATATTCTTAGTGATACCAGTGTAAATACAATAAACTGCCCAAAACTCTGAGCACATTTTCCAGACTTGGAATGACCAATTCCAGTAGATTTCTTTGCATCTGTAAGCAACTTGAAAATGCCCATCTAGAACAAATTTCACCTGCCAAATAGAGCTAACATTTTAAATAGAAATATTTTTGAACGAAAACCAAAAGATCCTCTTTTACCTCCATACAAAGCCAATGTACCAATAAGGAAATGTAGGGCACGACGTGAGAAGCGCTCAGCCTATTAGTAAAATTCTGCTCATAGGCAATAAGTGTAATACTAGACACCAAATAACAACATAATGTCATGAACAGGATACTAGTTATAAGTATTAAACAGAAGTTGCTTCTTAACCACTTAACGACCGCCCACCGCAGATACACTGCGGCAGGCAGCCGCTGCTGGGCAAAGTGACGTATGGGTACGTCACTCGCTCAGCCACCCCCGCTCATTCACAGGCATCCCTGCGCGAGTGACCGGCGGCTCCGATGTCCGCCGGCCACTCGCGATCTCCCGCTGGAGAGGGAGAAAGGCAGACGGCTGATGTAAACACAGCCGTCTGTCATTCTCCCTGGTGTAACTGCAGAGACTATACGATCCTGCTATGTAGGATCGTATGTCTCTGTGGTTATATCACAAGCCACGCCCCCACCCACTGTTAGAATCACGCCCCCTAGGGATACATTTAACCCACTGTTTACCAATAGAGTTAACCCCTTCCCTGCCAGTGTTATTTTTACAGTAACAGTGCATATGTATAGCACTGATTACTGTAGTAATGTCACTGGTACCCCCAAAAGTGTCAAAAATGTCAGTCAAGGGTCCGATCTGTCCGCCGCAATTTCGCAGTCCCGCAAAAAAAATTGCAGATCGCCGCCATTACTAGTTAAAAAAAAACAATAAAAATGACAAAAATCTTTCCCGTAGTTAGTAAACGCAATAACTTTTGTGCAAACCAATCAAAATACGCTTATTGCGATTTTTTTTACCAAAAATATGTAGCAGAAAACAAATTGGCCTAAAATGTTAAAAAAATTAGATTTGTACATTTTTTGGGGGGAATTTCATATAAAAAATTTGAAAAATATTGTTATTTTTTCAAAATTGTCGCTCTTTTTTTGTTTATAGCGCAAAAAGTAAAAATTGCACAGGTGATCAAATACCACCAAAAGAAAGCTCTTTTGGTGGGAAAAAAAGGACGTCAATTTCATTTGGGTACAGCGTTGCACGACCGCGCAATTGTCCGTTAAAGTCACACAGTGCCGAATCGCAAAATAGGCCCTGGTCTTTGAGCAGCCAAATCCTCCGGGGCTTAAAGAGATTGTAAACTCGTTTCAAATTTTTTTTTTTACAACCGGCAAGAGAAACACATAATGAGCTAGTATGCATCGCATACTAGCTCATTATGAAATACTTACCTTACAAGGAGCCCCCGCCCTGCCGCTCACTCACCTGTATGACGGGCGACATGTTCAGTCGCCCGTCTTCCGGGATCGCGGCATCCGCCCATCTGATTGGCCGGAGCCGCGGTGACGTCACTCCCGCGCACGTGTGTGGGAGCCGACGGTCACGGCACGGGACTCTGAAGGAACGGCACGAGCGGCCGGTCCTTCAGAGCGCATGCGCCAGTGACGTCACTGGCTGCATGAAAGGTAAATATCTCCTAAACATTGTATGTTTAGGAGATATTTACAGTACCTATAGGTAAGCCTTAATATAGGCTTACCTATAGGTACAACTTGACGAGGAGGGTTTACTTCCTCTTTAAGTGGTTAGTTAAAAGATACATTGCTATTTGCAAGAGCCGAATACTCCTTCCTGGCAGAATCTGTAAAAATGCCCAGAAAATTTAATGTGGTGCAAAGCAGAACTGTGATTCGGCAGCCAAAGAGATATGATGCATTAACCATCAAACTAGAAGACCAAGGACTTACAAGCTCCTAGACAAAGATAGAAAACAGACAAAAAGCAGAATGATGTCAGATTTGACTCACAGGTCCAAACAATCTAATCACAAAAACAGCTTGCTATGAATTTAGGTATATCAATGAAAATAGGACATTATTAATTAGAGCAATAAAGAACAAGAACCGTAAGGAACTGATAAATGATGGATTAAATTAATTGGATTCTTCTGTGATCACAGCTAGATGTGATAACGTCAATAAACAAAAGGAGAAACTATAAAAGGGGGAACCTTCCCTTCATAAATTTCTTTTGAAAATTTTAACATAAGGCAATTCATTCACAGATTTAAAACTGACAACCCTTACACAGCCTAATTCCTGATAAAGGAAGTCAATAAAACCCTCAGAAAAGCCAATGATAAACCGACTGATTAGCCTGTTAAGCACATATTTAACCAGGGGATCGCTTTTCCCATGCTCCCTGGACTCAGTGGTTTGTGCACATTCTGTGTACTATCCTAGTCTGCGATGACAGTGAGGGTCCTGTTGGAGAAATGTCAGACTGTTAGGCCATGGTAGGGGCTTCAGATCTGCTGCCTACCTGGCTCACATTGGCAGGAACACTGACATTGTGGGCCTCTAAAAAAGGATATGGCTTCCTCTGCCTGCGTTTTCTTGCATTGCAGCTCCTCCCCTTTCAGCTTGCAGGCTGACAAGTCCTAATGGCCTCCCGGTTCCAGTGGTGATGTGATCAGGGCCGGTGCTTCCACTAGGCAAACTAAGCAGCCGCCTAGGGCGCATTGCCACTTAGGGGCGCAGCCACGAGTCAGCAATCTCTCTCCATCATGAATGATCCTTGGGAGCTGAGGGAAGGTGCGGCAGTGGGGGAGGAAGAAGGGACAGAGGAAGATGCCAGGTGTCTGGGGCAATGGCGGAACTACCAGGCCCTGGATATCCACCATTGTTGGGGGGGCCCCCAAGAGGCAGGAAGGGAGCCCACCGGAGTGCTGCCTGCATAATGATCCTCTTCATCTGGAGCTGAGCGGCCTAAACCCTGGGCAGGAAGTGATTCTCTACACTTAGCTGGTGGGCAGCTGTTCATTTCCCTGGGTCAGTATTAAGCAGGGAGCGGAGGAGAGCTGAACCTGAGCCGGAGCTCGGCACTGGAGGGTGGAACCTTTACTGGAGCAGAAGCGACGAGGTACCGGAATGGTCTTAAGATGTTGGTAATGAAGGAGATGCGGAGCTCTCTGACTGCTGCTTCTCCCTCCACCAGGAGCCAGTTGGAGCTGAGGTTAGCACTGTGGTCCAGGAGAAGAGCGTCCTGGGAGAAGGAATTTAGCAGGATCACAGTGAAGGAGGGCAGAGTGCGGGCCACTCTCTTCATACTGCCCAGTGAGTGTCCCCAGAACAGGGGATCAGGGTCCCTGGGTGTGACATGGAGGATCCCTGGTGTGAAAGAGAATTGGGGTCACCAGGTGTGCCATGTGGAATCGGAGTCATAAAGGTATGACATGGGGGATAGGGGTCACGAGTGTAACAGGGGTTCAGGGTCACCAGGTGTGCAATGAGGAATTGTGACCCCTTGGTATGCCATGGGGGATTGAGGTCCCCAGGTGTGACATGGAGGAACATCATGGTCCCCTGGGGTGACATGGAGGAACATCAGGATCCCCAGGTGTGACATGGAAAAACATCAGGGTCTCCAGGTATGACATGGAGAAGCATCAGGGGCCCCTGGTGTGACATAGAGGAACATTGGGGTCACTGGGTATGACAGCACGACATGGAGGAACACAGGGGTCCCTGGGTGTGACATGGAGGAACAACGTGGTGAGTGGGTATGACAGTATGACGTGGAGGAATATTGGGGTCCCAGAATGTGACATGGGAAAACATTAGGGTCCCTGGGTGTGACATAGGGGGACATCAGGGTCCCCGGGTGTGACATGGAGGAATATGGGGGTCACTGGGTATGAAAGAATTACATGGAGGAACCATCAGATCAGGGTCACTGAATATGACATAGAGGAGTTTTTAAACCCTTCCCTTTTTTGTTTTATTTTTGGGGGTGCAAGTAGCTGGTCTTGCCTAGGGCGTAAAATAGTCTAGCATCGGCCCTGGATGTGATGCTCAGACTCTTCTTGTCCAGTCTCACAATCTTCCACATTAGCTAGGTGGTTCCATGGAAAGCGATGTGCTGATGCAATATAGACATCTTGACCAAGCAGAACTGCAATGCCTCGATACCTGCCGGACACACACGATGGTCCTGAAGCTGCTCCTGAAGGTCCTGCCACAGGACCTAATCTGCCTACAGGTAGATGAAAATTTATCTGGCTAACTTCAGAACTTCAGGTAGGCTACTACCATCAGTATACAAGGTAGTCCTGGTACTTCAGGAATGAGAGGAAAAACACAGGCACAGAGCCCACAGATGAAAATTATAATGCAGCTATCACCAGTGAAAGCTGGGGGGGGGGGGGGAATTAAAAATGAATTATTAAAATGTCTGAGCCAGTCCTTCCTCCAAGGGAATTAGTCCTTTGAGGTAGTTCATGACTTAGATTATCTTTTCTTGGCTGGGAGCAGGTCAAAATATCCAAATAGAAGGCTGGACATAATCTGGAGGTGAGTCCAGTTTACAAGCCTAAGGTAAATTCTGACAGAGGTTTTCTTCCAAAAGATTTGTCACCAATCTAGTGCTCAGCAGCTGAGGTAAATATACCTGGCAACAGCAGGCAGCATGTCACCTAAAACACAAAACAAAAAGAACCAGAAAAGCAGCCATAGAAAGACTTGCAAATAGCAATCATTGTAGCACTCTATTAAGATTAAAATGTATAAAAAAAATAAACAAACAAAAAACAAATGGGTGGTAGGGGGTGACAATCCCATGGGGCCACATTTTTTTTCTTCTGTGGCCCTAGCATTCCATTAGTAAACAAAGCAATATTTAAGGCTAATGGGAAAGGTATCGTTAAACAAAAGACATAGGGAGATAGGCACCCCAATTGGGAGCCAATACCAGTGCAAAACATTTTTTTTTTTTTAAATGCCAGCTAGCAGAGAGCAGCTCTTCTTTTAACCAGTTCTGGACCGGAAGGATTCGCCCCCATAATGACCAAGCCATTTTTTGCAATTCAGCACTGTGTTACTTTAACAGACAATTGTGCGGTCATGCGACTCTGTACCCAAATAAAATTGATGTCCATTTTTTTCCCATAAATAGAGCTTTCTTTTGGTGGTATTTGATCACCTGTGCGATTTTTATTTTTTGCTCTATAAACAAAAAAAGAGCAACAATTCTGAAAGAAATCCCAATATTTTTTACTTTCTGCTATATAACATTCCCAAAAAAAATTTAAAAATCAAATTTTTTCATCCTTTTAGGCCAATTTGTATTCTGCTAAATATCTTTGGTAAAAAAAATCCCAATAAGCGTATTTTGATTGGTTTGCGCAAAAGTTATCATGTCTACAAACTAGGGAAAAGATTTATGTCATTTTTATTTATTTATTTTTTGCTAGTAATGGCGACAATCTGCTATTTTTAGCGGGACTGCGACATTGCGGTGGACAGATCTGACCCCTAACTGACAATTATTACAATTTTGGGGGGACCAGTGACATTACTACAGTAATCAGTGTACTAATGACACTGGCAGGGAAGGGGTTAACCCAGGGGCGATCAAAGGGTTAAGTGTGAGCCTAGGGGAGTATTTTTTAACTGTGTGGGGGAGGGACTTGTGCAATGAACACAGAGACTTGTGATCCTAAATAGGAGGATCACAGGGGCTCTGTGATCATTTCAGAGAGAACAACGGTCTGCTGTGTTTACAACAGCAGACCGTCGTTCTCTCTCAGCTGGGAGTGATCGCGGGTGCCAGCAGCAATCACGGCTGGCGGCCCTGTGGATCGGCATCCCCATGCCTAGTGGGGGTGGGTGCGTGCCTCATGCACAGGACAGGGATCAGCTCCTATCACAATTTGTAGCCTGTATTGAGGCGGACCCAAGTGCAGGGATGCTGGAGGTGATGCAGTCTCTCTGTCTTCCCTCCGGGGAGAGAATGGGGGACAGTTGAGGATCCCTGATCTCAAGGTAATTTTCCTCGCAAGAAAGAGGCTTAATGTGCAGTTGGAGCCAGAGAGGCTAGGTTTAATGTTATTTTGCTGTGACAAGATGCCTAAATTGTTGAATGCTGGAAATGTTTTTTTTTTATTTTATTGATGCAGCCAATGTGTCACTGCAGCAAATTTGAAACTTAATCTACTGTGTGGACTTACCTGTATAAAACTCCCATTTGAGGCTGTATACAACATTGCTGTCTTAACAATGGATTGTTGTAGACCTCTTATAATATACTAACATCCAGCTTCATTATCTTACAATAACCATACCCAACTATGCTTTATCTCCCATTATGCTTGTTCTTGTTTAATTAACTATTTAAATAATAGGAAGATTATTTTGATATGATTTTGTTGACAGTATTGAGAAGTTTTTTTTAACAGGTAAATTGGAGGAATATCCCCACTTCTTGTACTGATGTCAAAGTAACAGGAAATTATCCTCAATGGGGTCACTTGCCGACCGGCCGCAATGTATTTATTGAGGCAGTGTGGCGTTTTTTTGCAAAACTATGTACCTTTACGTCATTTCATTCAATAGCCACTAGATGTCGCCATCGTGCCGTGATTGGCTAGCGGGGATGTCAATCAGCCTGTCCAGTGGACCCAATGTCCGCCAGCCACCTGCAATCATCCCCAGGAGAGGCAGAATGTAAACAAAGATTTGCCATTCTGCAAGGGGACACAACGGATATCTTGTGTTCCTGCTAAGCAGGAATCCGGATCTCTGTCTTTCCCCAATATGTGCACCCCCCCACAATTAGTAAGCACCCCCTAAGGACACAATTAACCCTTTGGTCGCCCCTGATGTTAACCCCTTCCCTGCCAGTGTCATTAGTGCATTGACAGTGCATTTTTTTTAGCACTGGTCACTGTATTAGTGTCACTGGTTCCCAAAAAGTGTCAAAAGTGTCAGTTAGATGTCCAATTTGTCCGCCACAATGTCGCAGTCCCACTAAAAATCGCTGATCGCTGCCATTACTAGTAAAAAATATAAATAAATAAATAAAAATTCCATAAAAATATCGCATCAATTGTAGATGCTATACCTTTTGTGCAAACCAATCAAAATACACTTATTGGGATTTTTTTTTTTACCGACAATATGTAGCAGAATACAAATTGGCCTAAATTAATGAAACTAATAGATGTTTTAAATTTTTTATTGACTGTGATTTATAGCAGAAAGTAAAAAATTTTGTTTTTTTTCCAAATTGTCGGGGTTTTTTTGTTTATAGCGCAAAAAATAAAAACCGCAGAGATGATCAAATGCCACCAAAAGAAAACTCTATTTGTGGGGACAAAAAAAGGACATCAATTTTATTTGAGTACAGTGTCGTAGGACTGTGCAATCGTCAGTTAAAATAATGCAGTGCCGTATCAAACAAAATGCCAGGTCATTAAGTGGGTAAAACCTTCTGGTCCAGAAGTGGTTAATAAAAACCTGAGGAAAAGGTTGGCTGTTCCACACTCTTTCAAAAAGAATGATATCTTTTTTTCATAAGCTCACAAATAGAATTGAAATGGTCTGAAGCATTTTGTTAATTTTCTCAACAAGCAGCTGAAATAGAAATGTCTAAAAAGCAAATCATTCCTAGTGTCAATAGTCAATAAATAATAATATATTTTCATGAAACAAAAGCATACTCATTGTTAAAAGGCTGTTGTACTCTCAAACTATCTATTTTACAGGCTAAATAATTAAAGGCTAGGTCCACCTTCAGGAGCATGCTACATGTTATACCTATATTTACGGTGTAACATGCTCCTATTAACCCACCCCCCACTGCCAGAGCCCCCCCCCCCTCCATGACAGTGGGTGAGGAATGCTCTCCTTGTACCTGCTGTCACATTTTGAAAAAGACATGGCTGTGTGGGTGTGGGGCCCCATTCGTGTCATTCATTCACAGCAATTTGTGAATGAGAAAGCAATAAGTCCCATTTGCCAAAGCGGCAGATGGCTTGTAATTTCCCATGGACAGCACAGGCACTGATGAGTTACATAGTTTCATAGTTAGTGAGGTTGAAAAAAGACATCAGTCCATCCAGTTCAACCTATGATGTGTGTGTGTGTTTGCTGCTAACCATACATTGTATACCCCTGTATGTTGTGGTCTTTAGGGGGCCATCTAATAGTTTTTTGAAACTATCAATGCTCCCTGCTGATACCACTGCTTGTGGAAGAGAATTCCACATCCTTACTGCTCTTACAGTGAAGAACCCCCTGCGTATTTTAAGGTTAGGCTTTCCTCTAGTCTTAGTGAGTGGCACGTGTCTTATTGTATTTCCTTTCTCTGAATAGGTTTTTCCATATGCTAGGGTTGCTAGTACAATATTTGTACATTGATATCATATCCCCCCTCAATCGTCTCTTCTCCAGAGAGAATAAATTTAGTGCTTGTAGTCTTTCCTCATAGCTAATGTCCTCCATTCCCCTAATTATTTTTGTTGCCCTTCTCTGGACTTTCTCCAGTTCTAGCACATTCTTCCTGAGGACCGGTGCCCAGAACTGGACAGCATACTCCAGATGTGGCCGGACCAGAGTCTTGTAGAGTGGTAGAATAATCTCGAGAGCCCTCGCAGTTCACTTACAAGCCTTGCAGCCATAAAACTGAGGGTCCATTTGCAGAAAGCTGTAGGTCTTGTCTGCAGGGCCTGATATTGCACCTGCAATCTACTGATTTTGAATGCAATGCTCTGTGGGCTCCTAAGAAAAAATAATAAATGCACACTTTTTTCCAGCAAACATCTATTCCGTTTTTTTTTTTTTTTCACAAAGATAAACTTAGCTTTTTAATAAAACAACATAGGGTTTCTATTCTTCTTCCACTCATTAATTTACTAATAAGGGACTGGAGCAGTCATTCATTTATCCTTAAAGTGGAACTCTACCCAAAAGGGGAAGTTCCCCTTTAAGGACTTTAAGGTCCCCCGCTCCTCTTGCACAATTGGAACTTTGATGAGCGGGGGGAAGCAGGTATCCGATTTTGACAGGTACCTGCTCCCACTTCTGTTCTGAGTGCCGCGGCGCTCAGCAACGGAAGTTCTCCTCCCTCCCTCCCTCCCTCCCCCCTGCAGTCTTCTAGGACACTGACAGATACCAAAAGACTGCATCCACCAGTCAGGATGCGCAGCATGACTCGCGCAAGCTGTCACAGCCGGGTGCCAATAGTGGAGATGCCGGCGCCACCGAGGGAGGACGGAGGATGAAGACGGTTGGAGTGAGCTCACTGGTGGACACGTGGGACAGGTGAGTAGCTGCTTTTTAAAAGTCAGGATCTACACTTTTTATAGCTGCTGACTTTGATTTATTTGATAGGTGCCTGGAACTCCTCTTTAAATACCTAATTCATTTTGTACATCAAAATTTGATTTTTTTTTTTTTTGTAAAAATTTTATTAGCATTAGGGACGTAGATGCTATATTACCAATCAAATGTTTTAGCAAAAAAATAAAAAAAAAAACATAGTAGGAAATGCCCTTTTTCTTCTTACCCACATATCTATGAAGAATGCTGAATTGGTAAATCATTGTTGGTTTGGAGCTGCAACTCCACCCATCCTTCTAAGCCTGAAGTGAAGAAGCAGTATGCCACCCACAAACAATATTGGGATGATAGTTTCTTGGATAAACACCAATGTTACATTTAAGGAGTCCAAATATAATAAATGCACATTTTTGCAAGTCTGGAAATAAAACTGTTCTTCGGTATCATATAATAACAGACTACAGAAAAAAGTGCATTAATTATTGTAGCAAAGGATAAACCAAAAGGTAGACAATCGATGAAGTTTTGTAAATGCATTCCTTAAATATATTGTAGCTTTTATTTTTAATTATGTGATACTTTGGGCCCCTGGGACTTGTTTTTTAAATACATTTAAATTAATACTTTAACTGCCTATACTATACCGGGCACTTTCACCATCTTCCTGGCAAGGCCAATTTTTTTTCTTTCAGTGCTGTCACACTTTGAAGGAAAATTGCGTGGTCATGCAACGCTGTACCCAAATGAAATTGTTGTCCTTTTTTTCACACAAATAGCGCTTTCTTTTGGTGGTATTTATTCACCACTGGGTTTTTTATTTTTTGCTAAAAAAAAATAAAAAAAGACCAAAAATTTTGAAAAAAAAAATAGTTTAAAACAGTAATTTTTTTTACTTTGCTGATGTGCGCTGATGAGGCGGCACCGATGGGCGCTAATATGCTGCACTGACAGGCACTAATGAGGTGGCACTGATGGGCACTGATAAGGGGGCACTGATGAGGTGGCACTAATGGGCAACGATTGGACGGCACTGATGAGGAGGCACTAATATGCTGCACTGATAGGCAGCACTGATAGGAGGCACTGCTGGGCATTGATAGGTGGCACTGATTAGTGGCACTGATGGCCACTGATAGGTGGCACTGATGGATGGAACTGATGGGCAGCACTGATGAGCAGGCACTGATTGCCACTGGAAGGCAGCACTGATTGGTGTCACTGATGGGCACTGATTGGTGTCACTGATGGGCAAAGACTGGAATCACTTGCTGGGCACTGTTGGGGCTGCACTGTAATCAGGGCACTGATGATCAGTGATTGGACACGGCTACTTAATTCAATTATTAAAGGGATGGCTCTATCCTCCCACTTACCTGGCTACCATTTGATCTCTGGAAATTGAACGGGCCACTCACTCTGGGCTCCATTGAGCCCCTGTTTTCTGTGGGACTAGGTAGGTTTTGGATTAAGATTCTGCCTTGCAAAGTTACTTTTCCCTCCCCCTGACACCTTTTTCAATTGATGGGATCTTTTGATCCATTCATATTATTTTTGTTTTTCAGCTTCCTGGGCGCCTCCCTATTTTTGCCTTACCCCATGGTGGGTGATCCTTAGGGGATGTTTTTCCTACCTACCACAGACCCCCCTTTCTAGCATCACACTAAAACACCATGTTTTGAGGACCTACTCCCTCTTTGCTCCTGGATACTTCAGGCTTGGTGCTTTTTATTGGACCCCAAAACCACCTCTTCCCTTGAAGAAGAAATCACAAACAGATTTCGAAATATGTCGGGATCATCTGTTCCGAATAACTATCCACAGGCCACAGGATTAGTTGATTTGGTAATTGTATCACGGCACGGATGATTGTACCATGTTTATCCTCTGCATTACTCTGTATGTTTTTTTGTTCTTTTATGTACACAATAAACTTTTGACCTTTTATACAATTTTTCTCTATCCTTTTGTGCATGCGGTATTAAACCCCATTTTGGGACCAATGTCTTCCATGTTACAAACACATTCATGTACCCTCTACCACCAACTGTTTAGCCTTGTCCATTTTTTAATCTGTTGCAGTATCTAAGTCTTATTTTAATTCCTTTATTTATTATAACAAAAGAAAAGTGAAAATGACCTTGCATTAAATTGCACATATTGTAACAAATGATATATTGTCTAAAGCTACCTATATGCACTTACTGATTAAAATAAAATCCTAAAGGTTTGCTCTAGATTTTAAAGCTACAGCTGTTTCTGAATAAAGTATAGTAAACATTATTCCATTATTTTCTTGAAAGAAGATGTATTACTATAATTGGTGTACAATCCACCATGAGACCTAGTGCTCCTAGAATTTTTAATTAGGTGTGACTGACAGAGAGGCGGTGGGGAGCAGTTTTGTGTTATAAAGCCCCTATGGGAACACATACAAATTGGGCTTCAGCCTGGGGTGGAACTACAACCAGCATAAACAGAAAGAAAATGTCAAACTTTTGTAGTAAGTGCTCCATACATTGGTCCATTTGGGAATACCACAATGATCTAAAAACGATGGTGATATTTTGTCTTTAACTGCTTCCTGCCCCCCGCCTATTGTCAAATTAGGGCTCGAGTGGGAGCTCTCCTATCCTGGGTGGACATCATATGACATCCTCCCTGTCACATGCCTCACATATGCCCTGGGGAACCTGCTGTGGTATGATCTGTCACCAACTGTGTCCACTGGACAAAGCAGATAACAGATCATTGTACTGGGCTGGTGTTGGTACCATGTGATTGCTTTGACCAACCACAGCGATCACATGACAGTTGAACACAATGAATGGCTTTCATTCCCAGGCATTCATTGTGTACTATCGTGTTGATCTCTGTGATTGGTCACATGGTACAGACAGGGCCAATCACAGTATATCTGTACCATGTGAAAACTGTGGCCAATCACAGCTTCACAATAGTACCCAATTAATTAATGCTTATAACAGTGATAATCACTGTTCCTGTTTTAAAAATAAATTCCTGATAACTTCCCCAGAGTAATACAGTGTCATTCTGGTAACACTACTGCTCTGGTCAAACGTAACAAAACAAAAAAAATGTAGAAAAAGAAAAAATGTTGAAACATTGAAAATTTTGAAAGATAATAACACCACAGTGGAATGTGCATATAGTTGTGTTACAAAGAAATATATATGATGGTTTATAAATACAAATATTGAACTTTACTTTCTTTGGCATAACTTATTGACAACTTTATGGGTTTATAAATTGTGTGTAACAACTAGTCAGCTAGTGGCACACCACCTGAGAAGAGTAATTTGTTTTTTTGTGGGCTTTTTACATGACACATAAATACCACTTTTTTATTGTACGTATACAGGTGCATTTCATAAAATTAGAATATCATCAAACAGTTATCTTATTTCACAATTTAAATCAAAAAGTGAAACTCATATATTTTATATAGATGCTTTACACACAGAGTGATATGTTTCAAACATATCTTTCTTTTAATTTTGATGGTCATGGCTTACAGCTAGTGAAAACTCAAAATTCAGTATCTCAGAAAATTAGAATATTACATAAGACCAATATAAAAAAGGATTTTTAATACAGGAATGTTGGCTTACTGAAAAGTATGTCCATGTACAGTGTAGTATGCACCTAATACTTCTTCGGGGCTCCTTTTGCATGATTTACTGCATCAATGTGGCGTGGCAAGGAAGCGATCAGCCTGTGGCACAGCTGAGGTGTTGTCAGAAGCCCAGGTTTCATTGATAGTGGCTTTCAACTCATCTGCATTGCTGGATCTGGTGTCTCTCATCTTTCTCTTGACAATACCCCACAGATTCTCTATGGGGTTTAGGTCAGGCGAGTTTGTTGGCTAATCAAGCACCTTGATACCATGATCATTAAATCCAGGTATTGGTACTTTCGGCAGTGTGGGCAGGTGCCAAGTCCTTCTGGAAAATGAAATCAGCATCTCCATAAGCTGTTCAGTAGAGGAAGCATGAAGTGCTCTAAAATTTCCTGTGCACACCATAATCACCCCTGGTGCCAGTGTATCATCCAGTGCACACAACCCGATGGAAGGGGGGCCCACTGTGGCTGTGCCTTGTCATTACTGCGCATCGTAAGTAATCAATTATATTTTACCAGCGGCACTGGAACCCGCTGCACCATTTCCTCACCTGCCTTTGCTGGCCTGGGTGAGTGTGGGGGCCTGTGAGTGGGGGGGGGGTGAGGGCACTGTACTGTGCCACTGTGCCTATCCAATTGGCAGTGCTCAGTACAGTGTGCTGTATAAACAAAATGGAGGAGGCTGAATCTGCTCTGCCTCTCATCCTCCTCTCTCTCTCTCTCTCTCTCTCTCTCCCTCCCCATCCTTCTTTCACCCCCTCTTTCTCTCTCATCCTCCTCTCTCTCGCCCCCTGTCTCTCACCTTCACCCCCGCTCTCTTTCAACCTCTTCTCTCTCTCTCTCTCGCTCCCCTTTATCTCTTCCCCCCTCACACTCTCTCTCTTTTACCCCCCTATCTCACCCCTCCTCTCTCTCCCCCTCTTTCTCTCTCTCTCCTCTCTCCCCTCCTCTCTCTCCCTCTCTGCCCCTCTCTCACCCTCCCCTCCCTCTCGCTTACCCTCCTCTCTCTCCCATCCCTCTTATCTCAACCCCTCTTTCTCACCTTCATCTCTTCTCTCTCTCACCCCCTCTCACTCACCCCCTCTCACCCCCTCTCACCCCCTCTTTCTCACCTTCACCCCTCTCTCTCTCTCTCTCGCTTCTCCTCTCTCTTGCCTCCCTCTCCCTCTCCCCCCTTTTCGATCCCCTCACCCCCCTGTCTCACCCTCACCCCCTCTCCCCCCTTTTTCTCTCACCCCCCTCTCTCTCACCCCCCATGTCTCTCACTTTTACCCACCTCTCTCTCTCACCCCCTCTCTCTCTCTCTCACCCCCTCTCTCACCCCCTCTCTCACCCTCCTCTTTCTCACTCCCACCCTCCTCTCTCTCTCTCACCCCCTCTCTCTCTAAACACCTCTCCCTCTTACCCCCCCTTCCTCTCACTCCCTTCTTTCCCTCACTCATCCCCCTCTCTCTCCCTCTGACCCGCTCTGCCATAAGATATAAACTGTATTAAAACATTACATTTGTTTTTACTAGTAATGGAAGTAATCAGCATTTTTTTAGCTGGACTGCAACATTGCGGCGGACAAATCGGACACCTAACTGACACTTTTGGCACTTTTTTTGTGGGACCAGTGACACTAATACATGGAACTGCAGATGTGGATGGGAGGGAACTCCTGGAGGGGGAGGGCAAGTTCAGGGTGTGTGTTAATGACGTCAGCTGCTGAACTACTACCTTAGTTTACAAACAGTTTTCAGTTCCCAAATACCAGGACAAATACCGGGATGGAGCAGGAAGTAATGGAGGAGTTTTCTATAGGAGACATTGGAAGCTGAAGTAAACCCTTTCTTAGAATATAAAGAAAGCTTTTTTTTTCTGCAGCCTACTGTAGGTACATTAATGGTATATTGGTACATAGGGATGCTGAAATTTAGAAAAAAAGTCTTTACGCTCATTCCTACTTTCCACATTTGTCTGATCCACATTTAACCTATTATAACTATAGTAAATAGGGGCCTAACATAAACTAGAATGTGTATTATGATCAGAAGGGAAAATCTCTCTCTAAGATTACCCAGCAAATTTGTTGTGAATCTTTATAATTATACCTCTAAGTGTCCCATTCAAGGTGCTAGTCAGTTATGCCACATGATACAAAGGCAAAACTGATGATGCTCTGTCACTTGTTGGGCTACAGGATACAAGAATCCCAGTAATAGCAGGACACGACTGAAAGTTGAAAGCCAGCTGTCAATCAGGCAGCTGGGTGGATCCCAGAAATATTGTCAAGATCCCTGATGAATTTGGTGCGTCTACATATTCCTGTCAACTGACAGTCCTAACCCACTATCAGCTAACTCTGTGTCACAGAAGTACATTACTAAATGTACTCCTGTGACCCAAAAAAGAAGCATAGCCATGAAAAGTTTAATCCATATCACAATTTTAAAGAGGTCAAATTGGCGTAAACAACTACTAAATAAAATTGCTGAGGATATGAGCAGACAATATTACATTTCACATTAAAATAAAGGGATCATGCCTAGTGAAACAGATAAACACATAGGCAATGTAAATATATTTTAAAGTGCCAAGTAAACATAAACACACTATAATCACTTGTTATAAAATAATCTAAATACATGTAATAAAATTTGACATAAAAACTTTTTTTAAGTTTGCACTTCAAAATTCAGAAATTACCAGAGTAAATATAGAAATATAAAGCAGTTACCAGAATAAATAAATGGAAATTGCTGTTTGGGGAGAAATCTGCAATGATAAATGATGGTGTTCAAATCTCTTGGGATGGAAATCTGTGTATTCAAAATGATTCCCGGTGCAATAATAATCGTTCTGTGTGATCTTCTGTGTATGGTTTATGTATCTGTTTTAAAAGTATGCCTCTTACTACATTAACCAGATGTCCTATTATTGAGAATAAATGGTTACTGGTTTTTCAACATTAACAGAAAAATTTAAGGCACAATATTGAACAGCAAGTTTAATGCCACTATGCATCGAAAATTAACACTTATAAGGTTAAATTATTTTTTGAACGCAAAGAAAGCACCCTCCTAGTTATACTAATAAGGACTCCAAATGGATTAGTAAAGAATAGAGAATATAAAGGAACCCAACAAATGGCTGCACAACCAAAATTTATGTAAATGTTAAACAATTCTATTTATTTAAAATATAAAATACTGTACTGTAATATGAACTCTTGAATCCTAATAACTTGAAACAGGATCAGAAGAACAAAAACAGGTTCCCTGATCTATATCCACTTATAACAATCGTGTTCGTATTAAGATTTTTGCAGTCTCCTGTGTAAACATAAACTGGGATACGATCCTATACTCCTAGACAAGTTATTTTGTTAATAACGATGTATTAAGCTTGGTTTCAAAATAAGATGATTTATTTATGGTACTTATATAGCGCTGTCAATTTACACATTGCTTAACACATATATCATACATTCACATTAGTCCTTGCTTTCAAGGAGCTTACAATCTAAGATCCCTAACTCACATTTATACATGCACATACTAGGGCCAATTTAGACAGGAGCCAATTAACCTACCAGCATGTCTTTGGAGTGTGGGAGGAAAAAGAAGTACCTGGAGGACACCTGCGCAGGCACAGGAAGAACATGCAAACTCCAGGTAGGGAGTGTCGTGGTTGAGATTCAAGAAAAGCGACTCTAGTGCTGCAAGGCGGATGTGCTAACCATTTAGACCCCATTCACACTAGCGCGACTTGTCAGGCGACTGGCAGGCGTCGGTCGCCTGCCATTGATTAGCACAGGACCCGTTCTAATAGGAGCGACACAAGTTGCTCCGACTTAGAAAAAGGGTCCTGTACTACTTTTGGGCGACCTGGAGGTGACTTGCATTGACTTCAATTATATGAAGTCCGTGCAAGTCACGCCGAGGTCGCGGTGCACGCTGTGCACCGCGACTTCACAGGTCGCACCAGCAAGTAGTGTCACCCCTGTCTGAACGGGGTCTTAGCCACTGTGCTTTAATCAAGTGGTATAACAATAAACAAATTTAAACCAATAACATAACAAGCATTAATAAAATAAGGCCAAATATGTGATTAAATTGGTAATAAAGGCTTGGCTTAAAAAAAAAAAAAACAAAAACAAACAAACATGTTATACTTACCTGCTCTTTGCAGTGGTTTTGCACTGAGCAGCCCCAATCCTCTTCTTCTCAGGTCCCCCGCCAAAGCTCCTGGCTCCTCCCTCTTGACCAGTTCCCCAATAGCAAGCCACTTGCTATGAAAGCACTGTTGTATCCTCGCTCCTGAGCCCTGCTCTATGCATCCATAAGACACATAGAGCTGTGGGTGGCTCCGCCCACACTCTCTTCTCATTGACTCAATGGTCAGCCAATGAGGAGAGGAAGTCCTGGGACAGCCGAGGCTCTTGTGCACATCACTGGATTGACAGGTGAGTATTATGGGGGCTGAGGGGGGAGCAGCACACAGAAGGTTTTTGACCTCCATGCATAGGAATAAGCACATGTAGCTAGAACCCAGGTGCATACTTGGCCAGAAGGACCCCCCCCCCACAGCATTTTATCATATCAACAATTTACTGGATTAGTAAGCCTGTAAATAACATACCAGATCAATGCCGATCCAAGCTTTACCACCTTACACTGGAGTTGAACACAGTGTGCTATAGTACCTGCTTGCTATGTTAACAATCCTGCAGCCACAGATTCTCTCTACATCTCAAAACTCTTTTTGGAACCCAACTCACATTCAGTTACAGCCATTGATTAGGTTAGACTTACTTGCTCCTCGCTCAGACTTTATTTAAGAGATTTCATGAAGGTTTTTATTCCTTAGGGACTTCATTTGCAATTCTCTATATTAGGTCATATGAAGTCTGGTGGGTGGCCTGCTCTGCAAGAGATCAACAGCAACCCATCACTTTTCTGTCCAGACAGGCTAACTTTGTAGTATTTGTAAAAATCATGTTCTACTAGTACGTCCTTGTTGGGCATATATTGTAATGTTAGTTTTTTTCATGCAGCCTGTGGGCTGAACAAAAAAAGAGAACCTAACAGATTCCTCCATTCACATCGATCGATGTGGATGAAGAAATCTCCGCCAGAAAGTGTGTGGTATGCCCACCATTAGATTTCCCAACATCCACCCACTTCTAATTATGGGCATAAATGCAATGTTCTATTTTTCATGCAGCCCATTGGCTGACAGAAAAAAATAACTTAATAGATTCCTTAATTCACATCGATAGATGTGGATGAAAAAATCTCTGCCAAGAAAAATGCAAAAAAATATATGGTGAAGCATATTGAGGCTGATTCTGACATGCTCCTTATCGTGTAGGCCTCTTCACTATTTTACCTTTGTTTGGACACTTTGGCCAATAAATTTATAGGTACCTAGTGTGACTTACAGGTAAAAAAAGCACCTGGTTGTCAGGGACTGTTTTAACCGCTAATAAAAAATTGAACTGCTAGCGCTAGCAGAGATCAGACCTAACTCTGCTAAGGCTGTGGATTTGTGTGCTTTCCATTTTCGGATGATTGATTGAACAGTGCTCCGTCAGATGTTTAAAGTTTAGGATATTTTTTAATAATCTAACCCGGCTTGAAACTTCTCCACAACTTTATCGCTGACCTGTCTGATGTGTTCCTTGGCCTTCATGATGCTATTTGTTCACTAAGGTTCTCCAACAAGGGCTTCACAGAACAGCTTTATTTACACTGAGATTAAATTACACACAGGTGGACTCTATTTAATAATAGATGACTTCTGAAGGCAATTGGTTCTACTAGATTTAGTTAAGGGTATCAGAGAAAAGGGGGACTGAATACAAATTTTTTTACCGCCGATACCGATATTTTGGTCATCGGATATCGGTATCGGCCGATATCTGCCGATATTTTCGGACATTACATTTTTTTTTTTTTTAATGTTTACAGGTACTGTGGTGGAGGAATATGGGGGTCTAAAATACTCCAAACCCCTCCTCTGCACTTAAAAGCATTTAAAACGCCAACTTTGTCTGTTTTGAATGCTGTAAGTTTTTTTAATTCGGCGTCACCTGTACCCAGAAGTGATGTCATCTCATGACATCACTTCCAGGTACTCGGCGGGGCCGAATTCAAAGAAATGGAGACCCGGTCAGACGGCGGCGGTGAAGGTAGGATGCCCGGGTCTCCCGGTGGGACAGGAGACCCGGGCAAGCTGCGGAAGGTGGTGGGAGGGGGGGGATGTCCCCTCCCGCTCCTTGGAATGACAGCCGAGTGGCTTCTCAGCCGCATCGGTTGTCATTACAAGACAGCCGACTGTCGGCTATGGACACCGGTACTGGGGTGATACCTCTAGCTGCAGGCATCACCCCGGTACAAACACTTTCCCGAAATTGTAAGCAATATCGGTAAATCAAAAGGCCGATTCCGATATATCGGGCAAAGTGTATATCAGCCCTCGATATATCGGCTTTGCCGATAATCGGTCGATCCCTACTTTTCAGGTATTTATTTGTAAACAATTTTGAAAACCATTTCTTATTTTCCTTCCGCTTCACAATGATGTGCCACTTTGTGTTGGTCTAGCACATAAAATAAATTTACGTTTTTGGTTGTAACATGACAAAATTTGGAAAATGTCAATGGGTATGAATACTTTTTTCAAGGCACTGTATATACACTGTATATAAAACATAGACATGTTTTTAAAAATGTAAACACACGTTATTGCAACCTTAGGTTGACTGATTTCACATACATGTCTAAAAAACATTAAAAAGTCCATAGCTTGTCTTTAAAATATAATCTAAGTTTGGATTAATGTTATAAGCCTAGCTTGTTCGCTTCAGGCTTCCTAGGTTTTAGCACAGGCTGGCTGTCAAAATCTGCTACAGAATGCATTTTGAATAACTTGTCCACTACCTCAATTTTTTATTTTGTTACACCAGCAGCCTATCTGGATTCTAGCGAGAACTTTGACACTGTACTGCACAGAAATCTGATTAGCAATTTCCAGCCTCTCGTATTGTTCTCTAAAGTAATTGAACAGATATATTGCTCCCACTTTGTGAAATTGACCATTTTTATATAATAAAATAGTGTGCAACTGGTTGGTGCAGTTTGACATGTGCATTAAATTTCTTTCTAATTCTTATAAAAGAGGTCATTTTCACAATGGGAAATGTGACACTTTTTTTTTTCCATGTTATGCATTGACAGCCAGTAAAAGTCCTATACATTGCTATGATTTTGGGTTATATTTCTGTTTTAATTATTTATTATTATTATTATTTGTATTTTTGTAGATTCTGGAAATTTAAAAGGAAGCATAGTTTAATTTCAGCAAACACATGTTTTTACCTTAAATAATGTTTTGTATGACTTTTACATTTTTACAAGATTTCTTGTTTCCTTTTTTGTTATTTCATTTATGGATTAGTTACTAGAATGACTTTTCTAAAAACTGCTGAGCTAATATAACAGCCACACAGGGAGTGTATTGTTTTGAATAAGTGAGTCACCTCATAGGACCTGATTTACTAAATGTTATGAGCATGGAAATAATTGTAATGATAAATATTAATACTTACACTGCCTTGTTGTCGTTGCGAATGGGTTTTTCAGAACAGTTGCTTTGTTTGGTAGATTCAGCTTTTAAAATCATAGTGAGCAATGGTGTTGCTTGTCACCTTAACATTTTTTGGTGGAAGATTTTCAGTGCACATTTTAGATGGGTGCAAAATAGTCATGCTTCATCCAGATAAGGCTGTTTTTTGCACCTTATATACAGATATATCACATTAAAGTGTATGTTGTCCTGACATTTTGTCAGGATTATTGGGGAGATTAAATAAAAGAAAAATTGAATTTTTTAAAAGCCATGTATATTCAGTTCTATATAGAGATTTTGAGCAGTGGAGCATCCATTTTGTTAGGGGTGACCATCAGTTCATGTTCTTTTGCAAGATGCCTTTACAGAGAGTCTTGAAATTTCAACAAGACGATTTCTGTCTTTCTTTGGTCGTAAATAATGAGGCCCTATTTACATCTTATCAGATAAGAGATGATGTAGTGCCAGTCCAGATGTTTGTCTGTCTGTATTTTACAATGAACAATAAGTTCAGTATATTTTTTTTAAAGGTTCACTTAAAAATACGTTTAAGAAAGCATCATCATGTGTAAGGACTTATGTGTCTTGAAACTAATTACTTAATTTTTAAGTAGGTGGAGGAGAGGTTTTCTAAAGCATAAAAGTTTATTTACATCTTGGCTAAGTCGTATAAATCCTACAAGCCAGACACCATACCAGTCACTGATGGCCAGTCCAGCTTATAATATTATCTGTGTATAACAATGAACAATAGTTGAGTGTATTCTATTAGATTTATTTACGCTAAGTTTTAAAGGTACATTATATCATGTGTAAGAAAATATTAGCAATAATTATGCGTGTGTGTGTAACATATGTATACATGCATATTTAGGAATGCTTTGTATGCCACATTTTGGTTTTATATTTTCACATAATAATCTTACTTGGATGAAGCTAATTACTTCATTTTAGAAACGTTTGTGTAGGTCTTGTTTAAGTTTTATGACCGCTATAGATCTTCCAATCTAGCCTATGAGTCTGGCAGCATATGACATGGTAAAGTGATTTAATTACTTTTGCCCAGCCAGGTCATAAGGTTATCAGTGTAATAATAATGCTATTATATGCTATATACTGAATCTAATAAGTAATACAATACTGCCCTCTTTGTTGACTGCTACTAAATGTAGTCTCTGGGTAAATCAGTAATTTCCAATCTATATATATATTAATTATTAATAATATATCCTTATTAAATGGCGTTACCAGGTTCAATCCTTACCAAGATACATGATGGAGATATTAGATGGACATGTATATACCATGAGAGTATGGATAGATTCTTATGTTGTTTTTATGATTATTCTTAAATGAAGAACTTATCATACAATTCTAATATCCAATATACTGTTTGACTAGTAGAGGTGTCACCCAATGACCTCACCAGTTAATGGATAAGTAATTCCAACCAATGAGGATAAAGTTCCTCCTTCTGGGTTCGGATTATGGTACTTTTACTGCCATTTTGTTCAATGCAATATAAAAAGGAAAACCCAGATGTAATAGGACACATACATTGCAACAACATTCATTACACTTTCAACACATGTGCTACTTACATCCATACATATACTCATCTATACATACTCCATTTTGCTCCATCCCTTATCTGAAACTTCGAAGGACGCCAGATGAAACTCCTCCCTAACCGGCCACCATTTTGGGAAGGCAGCCATCTTAAGGACTCTGGTAACGACCATTTTAAGCTAGCAGCCATTTTAAATGTGGTAAATATACCTTGCTGTTTATCCCATTATTATTTACTATTGTTTATTTCCTTCCTTATATGTTTTATATTTCCTATTTAAGGGTAACGAGATTACAGTCCCAGCCGTATGAACCATATTCGATTTTTCTCTAAAAACTGATTTTGTTTTTATACGTTTTTATTAATATAAAGTTTAGCGCAATATTAGCGATTTTGCATAGCCTATTCTCACTCCAACTGCAGCCGAGTGACTGTTGGCTGCGCAATTCGCAGACAATTGTGGTCTGATTATATAGAACACTTATCTATGGTTTCTACTATACCTGGGGAAAACGTAATATTGCTTTCTTTTTCATTTTATCATTGAGCTACATATCACATTGCATTTATCGTTTTAAGTTTCTATTTTATGTAAAAGTTATCTCTTTGTAACACCTCAAGTCTAACCATTTATTGTGAATACATAACCATTTATTGTGAATACATGTCTTGTGAATAAATATACTTATATATTCCCTACTGTAGACTGTATTCACTAAGATTGGTATATGCTGTTAAAAAGAAATTAATTGATTAAAAATAACTCGTTACATATTGATTTGTGGAAATAATTTGAGATTCTCCTAACTTACAGATCTTTGCTTATTTATAGGGTTGAGCGGACACCTAGATGTCCGTGTTCGACTGGTTCGGCCGAACTTTAAAAAAAAGTCCGGGTCCGTGTCCCGGACTTTTACCGAACTTTTCCCGGACACCGAACCCCATTGAAGTCAATGGGGACCCGAACTTTAAGGCACTAAAATGGCTCTAAAACACCAAAGGAAAGGGCTAGAGTGCTGCAAATGGTAGCAAAACGTAATTAAGAGCATGGCAAGTGCTCTGCAAACAAATGTGGATAGGGAAATAACTTAAAACAACAAAAAAAAACAGAAAAATAAAACAATGTTCTTCTTCATCTCTGAAGGACGAGGCCCATATGGAGTAGGAGGGAGGTTGAGGTGGTGGTGGATGTGGCGGTGACATAGGCATGCGCACAGGGTGTGCCGGGTGTGCCTGGGCACACCCTAATCACCTAGGGCACCTAGCATTGCCAGTGAGGAGATGGGAAAGATCTCCCTCGGACCTGCTCTGCTCTATTTCTCTTTGCCTACAGGTACATGGCCCCGATACATTACTCTCCCTGCTGGCAAACACATGCATGTGTATTTCAAATTTGGGGTGCACACCTTAATGCAATAGGCTGCGCACACCTATGGGCGGTGTAGGTGGAAGCGGCGGTGGAGGAGGACCAGGGCCGGATTAAGAGCATCATGGGCTTGGTGCTGAGGATTTTGAAGGGCCTTAAGGGCCGTGCCTTGCCATGCACCCAGAGGAGGAAGGGTGCAGCCATGCATGCCTAATTCAACATGGGATGCTGTCTCTGAAGCCCATAAACACATCCATGCATCGGCAACTGTCCCTCCTTGTCCGGCCTTCGCGCTGTGTGGGGAGGTTCTGAGGGTGCTGCCTGGGGAAGCGAGCATAGAAGCCAGACTTCTGTGTTTACAAGTGACAGAAGAGCGGTAACAGTGAATATGGCCAACCCGGGGCCTATATAAAAGGTAGGGGCCTGGAGCTGCAGCTCCAATAGCCCCTACGTTAATCTGGCCCTGAGGAGGAGGACGAGGTAGCCAACACTGCTTCTTTTCACAAATTTTAAATGAGGGTACACCCCAAAAGAGTGAGAAAGAGCAAAAATGGAACAATGGGTGGGTAAGGTCGGTATCCATTGCTATTCTGCATAAGGTACGGAAAAGTCCCGTGGGATCCATGCCTGGTTCATTTTAATGAACGTGAGCTTGTCCACATTGTCTCTGGACAGGCGGCTGCGCTTGTCTGTTATAACGCCCCCAGCCGTGCTAAATACCCGTTCAGATAATACACTGGCTGCAGGGCACGCCAGCACCTCCAAGGCGTAAAGGGCAAGCTCAGGCCATGTGCCCAATTTGGAGACCCAGAAGTTGAAGGGGGCAGACCCCTCATTCACTACATGTAGGCGTGTGCACACATACTGCTCCACCATGTTGGTAAAATGCTGCCTCCTGCTAAGACGTTCCATCTGAGCTGCTGGTGCTGCTGTTTGTTGTGGCGTGCTGACAAAGCTTTTCCACATTTCGGCCATGCTAACCCTGCCTTCTGAGGTGCTGGCGGTGCCCTGGTTGCGTTGGCGACCTCCTCCTCCTCCTCCTCTGCCTTGTGCTTCCACTGCGGCCCCGCTGTCAGATGGGAATGCCAGCAGCATGGCGTCTACCAGCGTGCGCTTGTACTCGCGCATCTTGCGATCGCGCTCCAGTGAGTGAATTAAGGACGGTACGTTGTCCTTGTAACGGGAATCCAGCAGCGTGGCCACCCAGTAATCAGCACAAGTTAGAATGTGGGCAACTCGGCGGTCGTTGTGGAGACACTCCAGCATGTAATCGCTCATGTGTACCAGGCTGCCCAGAGGCAACGAAAGGCTGTCCTCTGTGGGAGGTGTATCGTCCGTGTCCTCTGTATCCCCCCAGCCACGCACCAGTGATGGCCATGAGCTGGCCTGGGTGCCACCCTGCTGTGAACATGGTTCCATCTCCTCCTCCAGCTCCTCCTCCTCCTCATCCTCCTCATCCTCCAGAACTGTGCCCCTGCTGGACAATTGTGTCCCTGGCGTTTGTGTGTGCAGGAACCCACCCTCGGAGCCCCTTGCGAATGACTGCCCTGAAAGCCTTGGAAATGTTACCTCTTCATCCTCCTCCTCCTCCTCATCCTGTGCCACATCCTCTTCCATCATCGCCCGAATTGTTTTTTCAAGGAGGCATAGAAGTGGGATAGTTAAGCTGAGAACGGCATCATTGCCACTGGCCATGTTGGTGGAGTACTCAAAACAGCGCAACA
Organism: Pelophylax lessonae; assembly: GCF_965119305.1. Taxonomy (NCBI): domain Eukaryota; kingdom Metazoa; phylum Chordata; class Amphibia; order Anura; family Ranidae; genus Pelophylax; species Pelophylax lessonae. The sequence goes on along the minus strand of NC_138769.1, from coordinate 525,874,655 downwards.
AGGCACACAGGTCTCGCATGGAGGCCCAGTTATTGGTGGTGAAGTGGTGCTGTTCCGCAGAGCGACTCACGCGTGCGTGCTGCAGCTGAAACTCCACTATGGCCTGCTGCTGCTCGCACAGTCTTTCCAGCATGTGCAAGGTGGAGTTCCACCTTGTGGGCACGTCACATATGAGGCGGTGAGCGGGAAGGCCGAAGTTACGCTGCAGCGCTGCCAGGCGAGCAGCAGCAGGGTGAGAACGCCGAAAGTGCGCACAAACGGCCCGCACTTTCTGCAGCAGCTCTGACATATCGGGGTAGTTTTTAAGGAACCTCTGCACCACCAAATTCAGCACATGCGCCAGGCAAGGGATGTGCGTCAAACCGGCTAGGCCCAGAGCTGCTATGAGATTTCGCCCAGGCCGGGCTTGAGGCTCGCTGGCAGCAACCACTCATTTGTCTGCTGTTCCATGCTCCTCCACAACTCCGGCGCGGTGTGTGGTTTGTCCCCCAAACAGGCAAGTTGTAAAACTGCCTGCTGTCGTTTACCCCTGGCCGTGCTGAAGTTGGTGGTGAAGGTGTTACGCTGTCCGGATGAGGAGGCGGTAGAGGATGAGGAAGCGGAGTAGGAGGAGTTAGGAACAGGAGGCAAACTGAAGCGCCCTGCAATCCTCGGTGGTGGAAGGACATGCGCCAAATTGCTATCCGCCTCAGGCCCATCCGCCACTGCATTTACCCAGTGTGCCGTTAGGGAGATATAACGCCCCTGACCGTGCTTACTGGTCCACGTATCGGTAGTTAGGTGGACCTTGGCACAGATGGCGTTGCGCAGTGCACACCTGATTTTTTTCCCCCACTTGGTTGTGCAGGGAAGGGATGGCTTGCCTGGAAAAGTAGTGGCGGCTGGGCACGACGTACTGTGGGACAGCCACCGACATAAGGTTTTTAAAACTGTGCGTCTCCACCAGACGGAATGACAGCATTTCAAAGGCCAATAATTTTGAAATGCTGGCATTCAGGGCCAGGGATCGCGGGTGGGTAGGGGGGTACTTCCTCTTCCTCTCAAGTGTTTGGGAGATGGAAAGCTGAACGCTTCCACGGGACATTGTGGAGATGGTTGTTGGTGACCCAGGTGGTGGTGTTGCTGACAGATCGTCTGTTTGCGGGGTGGCAGGTGCAGGTATCACTACAGATGTGGCTGGAGCGGCCGAGACTGCAGCAGAAGAGGAAGCAGGATGAGCCAGAGACGTTTCTTGGTTTTGAAGGTGTGTACTCCACTGCAGCTCGTGCTTTGCACTTAGATGCCTGATCATGCAGGTTGTGCTCAGGTTGAGAAGGTTTATGCCTCGCTTCAAGCTCTGATTGCACAGGGTGCAAACCACTCGTGTCCTGTCATCAGCACATTTTCTAAAGAACTTCCACGCTAGAGAACTCCTTTGAGCTGACTTTGGTGCGCTCGTTCCCTTGCTGCGTTGGGCAGTAGCGGGCGTAGTGTCTAGGGCACGGCCGCTCCGCTTCTGCACCCTGCTCCCTCTTCTGCTGTGCTGGTGGCTCTGTGCGACCACCGCCTCTTCCTCCAAACTACTCAGGTCACCTGCATGACGTTCATTCCATGTGGGGTCGAGGACCTCATCGTCCTCCACATCATCTTCCACCCAGTCTTCACCCCTGCCCTCCTTGTCGGTCTCCACAATGCTGAACGCCGCAGCAGTTGGCACCTGCGTTTCGTCATCATCGGAGACGTGCTGCGATGATCCTTGCATGTACTCATCTTGAGAAATAAGTGGTTGGGCATCGCTGCACTCAATCTCTTCCACTTCTGGGGCAGGGCTAGGTGGATGGCCCTGGGAAACCCTGCTGACAGAGTCATAAAAAAGAAGAAGAGACTGCTGTATGGCTTGGGGCTCAGACTGCTTGCCTGATTTGCATGGGGGTGAGGTGAAAGACGGTTGGACATCGGCTGCAGGTGCCAACTGTGACCTTTCTGCAGTAGACTGGGTGGGAGACAATGTGAAGGAACTGGAGGCACTGTCAGCAGCAAACCAATCTACTATCGCCTCCACTTGTTCTGGCCTCATCACTTCTAGGGGCGTATGATGCCCTACCAAATACTGATGCAGGTTCTGTCGCCTACTCACACTTGAGGAAGGTGTTTCACTTGTGCTTGTAGCTGGCACAGATCGACCACGTCCTCTCCTTGCAACAGGAGCTCTACCAGCAGCACCACGACCCAGGCCACGGCCCTTATTTGACGGTCTCCTCATATTTCTGTAATTTAAGATCTTGCCCTAGAAAGGTTTTTTTTGAATAGCGGAATAGGAAATATGATCCAAAAGAGTGTATGTATCTCGCACGTACAAAACCACACTAGGCCCAAATTACTATTATTTCTACCCCTAAAAGGATTGATGAGGAGTAGGAGGAGTATGGAACAGACAGCACCCTCAAATCTTCAGAAGTATGAGATGAACCTCAAAAACTTGGAAAGGTGGATCTCACACGTACCGACACAGACTATCCCGCAATTCAATTGATCCTCAAAGGTTTTTATTGAATAGCGGAATAGGAAATATGATCAAAAAGAAAGTGTATGTATCTCACACGTACACCACCACACTAGGCCCCAATTACTATTGTTTGTACCCCTAAAAGGATGGTTGAGCAGTAGGAGGAGGAGTATGGAACAGGCAGCACCCTCAAATCTTCAGAAGTATGAGATGAACCCCAAAAACTTGGAAAGGTGGATCTCACACGTACCGACACAGACTATCACGCAATTTAATTGATCCCCAAAGGTTTTAATTGAATAGCGGAATAGAAAATATGATCAAAAAGAAAGTGTATGTATCTCACACGTACACCACCACACTAGGCCCCAATTACTATTGTTTGTACCCCTAAAAGGATGGTTGAGCAGTAGGAGGAGGAGTATGGAACAGGCAGCACCCTCAAATCTTCAGAAGTATGAGATGAACCCCAAAAACTTGGAAAGGTGGATCTCACACGTACCGACACAGACTATCACGCAATTTAATTGATCCCCAAAGGTTTTAATTGAATAGCGGAATAGAAAATATGATCAAAAAGAAAGTGTATGTATCTCACACGTACACCACCACACTAGGCCCCAATTACTATTGTTTGTACCCCTAAAAGGATGGTTGAGCAGTAGGAGGAGGATTATGGAACAGGCAGCACCCTCAAATCTTCAGAAGTATGAGATGAACCCCAAAAACTTGGAAAGGTGGATCTCACACGTACCGACACAGACTATCACGCAATTCAATTGATCCTCAAAGGTTTTTATTGAATAGCGGAATAGGAAATATGATCAAAAAGAAAGTGTATGTATCTCACACGTACACCACCACACTAGGCCCCAATTACTATTGTTTGTACCCCTAAAAGGATGGTTGAGCAGTAGGAGGAGGATTATGGAACAGGCAGCACCCTCAAATCTTCATAAGTATGAGATGAACCCCAAAAACTTGGAAAGGTGGATCTCACACGTACCGACACAGACTATCACGCAATTTAATTGATCCCCAAAGGTTTTAATTGAATAGCGGAATAGAAAATATGATCAAAAAGAAAGTGTATGTATCTCACACGTACACCACCACACTAGGCCCCAATTACTATTGTTTGTACCCCTAAAAGGATGGTTGAGGAGAAGGAGGAGGAGTATGGAACAGGCAGCACCCTCAAATCTTCAGAAGTAGGAGATGAACCCCAAAAACTTGGAAAGGTGGATCTCACACGTACCGACACAGACTATCACGCAATTTAATTGATCCCCAAAGGATTTAATTGAATAGCGGAATAGAAAATATGATCAAAAAGAAAGTGTATGTATCTCACACGTACACCACCACACTAGGCCCCAATTACTATTGTTTGTACCCCTAAAAGGATGGTTGAGCAGTAGGAGGAGGAGTATGGAACAGGCAGCACCCTCAAATCTTCAGAAGTATGAGATGAACCCCAAAAACTTGGAAAGGTGGATCTCACACGTACCGACACAGACTATCACGCAATTTAATTGATCCCCAAAGGTTTTAATTGAATAGCGGAATAGAAAATATGATCAAAAAGAAAGTGTATGTATCTCACACGTACACCACCACACTAGGCCCCAATTACTATTGTTTGTACCCCTAAAAGGATGGTTGAGCAGTAGGAGGAGGAGTATGGAACAGGCAGCACCCTCAAATCTTCAGAAGTATGAGATGAACCCCAAAAACTTGGAAAGGTGGATCTCACACGTACCGACACAGACTATCACGCAATTTAATTGATCCCCAAAGGATTTAATTGAATAGCGGAATAGAAAATATGATCAAAAAGAAAGTGTATGTATCTCACACGTACACCACCACACTAGGCCCCAATTACTATTGTTTGTACCCCTAAAAGGATGGTTGAGGAGTAGGAGGAGGAGTATGGAACAGGCAGCACGCTCAAATCTTCAGAAGTATGAGATGAACCCCAAAAACTTGGAAAGGTGGATCTCACACGTACCGACACAGACTATCACGCAATTTAATTGATCCCCAAAGGTTTTAATTGAATAGCGGAATAGAAAATATGATCAAAAAGAAAGTGTATGTATCTCACACGTACACCACCACACTAGGCCCCAATTACTATTGTTTGTACCCCTAAAAGGATGGTTGAGCAGTAGGAGGAGGAGTATGGAACAGGAAGCACCCTCAAATCTTCAGAAGTATGAGATGAACCCCAAAAACTTGGAAAGGTGGATCTCACACGTACCGACACAGACTATCACGCAATTTAATTGATCCCCAAAGGATTTAATTGAATAGCGGAATAGAAAATATGATCAAAAAGAAAGTGTATGTATCTCACACATACACCACCACACTAGGCCCCAATTACTATTGTTTGTACCCCTAAAAGGATGGTTGAGCAGTAGGAGGAGGAGTATGGAACAGGCAGCACCCTCAAATCTTCAGAAGTATGAGATGAACCCCAAAAACTTGGAAAGGTGGATCTCACACGTACCGACACAGACTATCACGCAATTTAATTGATCCCCAAAGGATTTAATTGAATAGCGGATTAGAAAATATGATCAAAAAGAAAGTGTATGTATCTCACACGTACACCACCACACTAGGCCCCAATTACTATTGTTTGTACCCCTAAAAGGATGGTTGAGGAGTAGGAGGAGGAGTATGGAACAGGCAGCACCCTCAAATCTTCAGAAGTATGAGATGAACCCCAAAAACTTGGAAAGGTGGATCTCACACGTACCGACACAGACTATCACGCAATTTAATTGATCCCCAAAGGTTTTAATTGAATAGCGGAATAGAAAATATGATCAAAAAGAAAGTGTATGTATCTCACACGTACAACACCACACTAGGCCCCAATTACTATTGTTTATACCCCTAAAAGGATGGTTGAGCAGTAGGAGGAGGAGTATGGAACAGGCAGCACCCTCAAATCTTCGAAGGTTGAGATGAACCCCAAAAACTTGGAAAGGTGGATCTCACACGTACCGACACAGACTATCACGCAATTTAATTGATCCCCAAAGGTTTTAATTGAATAGCGGAATAGAAAATATGATCAAAAAGAAAGTGTATGTATCTCACACGTACACCACCACACTAGGCCCCAATTACTATTGTTTGTACCCCTAAAAGGATGGTTGAGCAGTAGGAGGAGGAGTATGGAACAGGCAGCACCCTCAAATCTTCAGAAGTATGAGATGAACCCCAAAAACTTGGAAAGGTGGATCTCACACGTACCGACACAGACTATCACGCAATTTAATTGATCCCCAAAGGATTTAATTGAATAGCGGAATAGAAAATATGATCAAAAAGAAAGTGTATGTATCTCACACGTACACCACCACACTAGGCCCCAATTACTATTGTTTGTACCCCTAAAAGGATGGTTGAGCAGTAGGAGGAGGAGTATGGAACAGGCAGCACCCTCAAATCTTCAGAAGTATGAGATGAACCCCAAAAACTTGGAAAGGTGGATCTCACACGTACCGACACAGACTATCACGCAATTTAATTGATCCCCAAAGGTTTTAATTGAATAGCGGAATAGAAAATATGATCAAAAAGAAAGTGTATGTATCTCACACGTACACCACCACACTAGGCCCCAATTACTATTGTTTGTACCCCTAAAAGGATGGTTGAGCAGTAGGAGGAGGAGTATGGAACAGGCAGCACCCTCAAATCTTCAGAAGTATGAGATTGTGTTCACTGCACCCCACAAAGATTGTGTTCACTGCACCTCAAAATGGATTTTGTTCACTGCACCCCACAAAGATTGTGTTCACTGCACCCTAAAATGATTTTGTTCACTGCACCCCAAAAATATTGTGTTCACTGTACCCCCCAAAGATTGTGTTCACTGCACCCCACAAAGATTCTGTTCCCTGTACCCCACAAAGATTGTGTTCACTGCACCCCACAAAGGATTTTGTTCACTGCACCCCAAAAAGATTGTGTTCACTGCACCCCAAAAAGGATGTTGTTCACTGCACCCCAAAAAGGATTTTGTTCACTGCACCCCAAAAAGATTGTGTTCACTGCACCCCACAAAGATTGTGTTCACTGCCCCCCACAAAGGATTTTGTTCACTGCACCCCAAAAAGATTGTGTTCACTGTACCCCCCAAAGATTGTGTTCACTGCACCCCACAAAGGATTTTGTTCACTGCACCCCAAAAAGATTGTGTTCACTGTACCCCCCAAAGATTGTGTTCACTGCACCCCACAAAGGATTTTGTTCACTGCACCCCAAAAAGATTGTGTTCACTGCACCCCACAAAGGATTTTGTTCACTGCACCCCAAAAAGATTGTGTTCACTGCACCCCAAAAAGGATGTTGTTCACTGCACCCCAAAAAGGATTTTGTTCACTGCACCCCAAAAATATTGTGTTCACTGTACCCCCCAAAGATTGTGTTCACTGCACCCCACAAAGATTCTGTTCCCTGTACCCCACAAAGATTGTGTTCACTGCACCTCACAAAGGATTTTGTTCACTGCACCCCAAAAAGATTGTGTTCACTGCACCCCAAAAAGGATGTTGTTCACTGCACCCCAAAAAGGATTTTGTTCACTGCACCCCAAAAAGATTGTGTTCACTGCACCCCACAAAGATTGTGTTCACTGCACCCCACAAAGGATTTTGTTCACTGCACCCCAAAAAGATTGTGTTCACTGTACCCCCCAAAGATTGTGTTCACTGCACCCCACAAAGGATTTTGTTCACTGCACCCCAAAAAGGTTGTGTTCACTGTACCCCCCAAATATTGTGTTCACTGCACCCCACAAAGATTCTGTTCACTGTACCCCACAAAGATTGTGTTCACTGCACCCCACAAAGGATTTTGTTCACTGCACTTTAAAAAGATTGCGTTCACTGCACCCCAAAAAGGATTTTGTTCACTGCACCCCAAAAAGGATGTTGTTCACTGCACCCCACAAAGGATTTTGTTCACTGCACCCCAAAAAGATTGTGTTCACTGCGCCCCAAAAAGGATTTTGTTCACTGCACCCCAAAAAGATTGTGTTCACTGCACCCCACAAAGATTGTGTTCACTGCACCCCACAAAGGATTTTGTTCACTGCACCCCAAAAAGATTGTGTTCACTGCACCCCAAAAAGGATGTTGTTCACTGCACCCCAAAAAGGATTTTGTTCACTGCACCCCAAAAAGATTTTGTTCACTGCACCCCAAAAAGGACGTTGTTCACTGCACCCCGAAAGATTGTGTTCACTGCAGCCCAAAAAGATTGTGTTCACTGCAGCTCACACACAGAAAAATGGATGTGGATCACTGACACCTGCCTATCTCCTATCCCACACCACACAGCAATATCGATTGTAGTTTGTAGAACACAGTTTCCCTAAAATTCAGCAGCAGCAGCCTCTCCCTAACAGGATTGAGAAGAGATCGTAGATCAGGATTGAGTGCAGAGTCACCCCACCCCCCACACAGCAATATCGATTGTACTTTGTAGAAGACACTGACCCTATAATTCAGCAGACTCTATCCCTAAAATGCCTACAACTCGCCCTGCCTAAACACTCCGACCTGTCCCTCAATTCTATCCGGACACAAATGGTTTTTTCCTGCCTGTCTTTCCCTAATCAGCAGCCAGCACGTTGATGTGTGCTCTGTCCCTGATCTAAGCAGCAGAATGAAGACGCTGCGACTGCCTGGAACTTATAAAGACTTGGTCACATGCTTCAGACGGCCAATCACAGCTACTGAGACATTTGCAGGCATGGCTGGGATGGCTTAAGGCACACCAGTTAAACGATTGTTGATTGGCTGTTGAAAGCCCGCCATGAAAAGAGCGCCAAAGCATGCAAAACCCGGAAATAAAACGACCGAACACGGATTTTTACCCGAACATACAGTAAAGTGTCCGTGTCCGTGTTCGGGTACAAAAAATCCAATTATTCGGTACGAACACGAATAATACAGTCCGTGTTCGCTCAACACTACTTATTTACATAAATGGAGACACTGGTATATCAGAGCAGTATAAATATTCTGACAATTTCATATTCCTGATATGTGACTATTGTACCATATACTTGTGTTAAAAAGTATAAGGTTCTCTTTGTATTGATTCCTTTGTGGGAAATCTCTAGTGATCCTGCTAGTCCCTATTCTTTCCTTTTTCAAACTGACCATACCAGGCAAAGAAGCACATTCATCCCAGTGTGGTCAGTTTTCAGCCTAACTGTCCTCCAATAGCCAAGACTTCTGCTCACACACCCCCTGCACAGCTGTTCACTGGGAAGATCAGTGCACTGTTGTTTCTCTGAATCAATGCCCACTGCAGTCTTCACCTCACCTCTCTAAACCCTTATGTAGCAGAGAACAGGGGTCATGTGATCACTTATTAAAAAAGAAAAAAAGGCTAATATATATATATATATATATATATATATATATATATATATATATATATATAATCTCACAAAAGTGAGTACACCCCTCACATTTTTGTAAATGTTTTTTTATATCTTTTCATGCGACAACACTGAAGAATTGACACTTTGCTACAATGTAGTAAGTAGTGAGTGTGCAGCTTGTATAACAGTGTAAATTTTCTGTCCCCTCAAAATAACTCAACACACAGCCATTAATGTCTAAACCGCTAGCAACAAAAGTGAGTACACCCCTAAGTGAAAATGTCCAAATTGGGCCCAAGTAGCCATTTTCCCTCGCTGGTGTCATGTGACTCATTAGAGTTACAAGGTGTGAATGGGGAGCAGGTGTGTTAAATTTGGTGTTATCGCTCTCACTTTCTCATACTGGTCACTGGAAGTTCCACATGGCACCTCATGGCAAAGAACTCTGAGGATCTGAAAAAAGTATTGTTGCTCTACATGAAGATGGCCTAGGCTATAAGAAGATTGCCAAGACCCTGAAACTGAGCTGCAGCATAGTGGCCAAGACCGCACAGTGGTTAAACAGGACAGGTTCCACTCAGAACAGGCCTCGCCATGGTCGACCAAAGAGGTTGAGTGCACATGCTCAGCTTCATATCCAGAGGTTGTCTTTGGGAAATAGATGTATGAGTGCTGCCATCATTGCTGCAGAGGTTGAAGGGGTCAGCCCGTCAGTGCTCAGACTATACGCACACACTTCATCAAAATGGTCTGCATGGCTGTCCTCCCAGAAGGAAGCCTCTTCTAAAGATGATGCACAAGAAAGCCTGCAAACAGTTTGCTGAAGACAAGCAGACTAAGGACATAGATTACTGGAGCCATTTTCTGTGGTCTGATAAATCCAAGATAAACCTTCTTGGTTCAGATGGTGTCAAGTGTGTGTGGCAGCAACCAGGTGAGGAGTACAAAGACAAGTGTGTCTTCCCTACAGTCATGCATGGTGGTGGAAGTGTCATAGTCTGGGGCTGCATGAATGCTACCGGCATTGGGGAGCTACAGTTCAGTTGAGGGAACCATGAATGCCAACATGCACTGTGACATACTGAAGCAGAGCATTATCCCCTCCCTTCAGAGAGTAGACCACAGGGCAGTATTCCAACATGATAACGACCCCAAACACACCTCCAAGATGACCACTGCCTTGCTAAAGAAGCTGAGGGTAAAGGTGATGGGCTGGCCAAGCATGTCTCTAGACCTAAACCCTACGGAGCATCTGTGGGGCATCCTCAAACAGAAGGTGGAGGAGTGTAAGGTCTCCAACATCCACCAGCTCCATGATGTCTTCATAAAGGAGTGGAAGAGGACTCCAGTAGCAATCTATTAAGTTCTAGTAAACTCCATGCTCAAGAGGGTTAAGGCAGTGCTGGAAAATAATGGTGGCCATATTGACACTTTGGTTCCAATTTGGACTTTTTCCCCTAGGGGTGTACTCACTTTTGTTGCCAGTGGTTTAGACATTATTAGCTATGTGTTGAGTTATTTTGAGGGGACAGCACATTTACACTGTTATACAAGATATTCACTCACTACTTTACATTGTAGCAAAGTGTAATTTCTTCAGTGTTGTCACATGAAAAGATATAATAAAATATTTACAAAAATGTGCGAGGGGTGTACTCACTTTTGTGAGATACTGTGTATATATATATATATATATATATATATATATATATATATATAATTAGATATACATATCTTCCAGACACCATGAAGGATCAATATGCCATACTCCCCAAAAATCACACCGATGGAAAGAACGGCAATGCCAATTGGCCCTTCTCCCGGGTGAGTGAGGGACTCAGGCGTAATGATAGGTAGGTGAAAACTAATAAGAAAAATATGCAGTCATATATATGGCCTAGCAAGAGCTATTAGGGAGTATATTGCACCACCCAATAAATGCATAGAAAAAAATATCACAATACACCCCTAAAATAACATAATATGGGCTTCTCCTAGGTGAGAAATGTCCATATTATCATTTAATATGGCTTATATTTTATGTTTAACAGTTTCATTTTATGGGCTGTTCACAGTCAGCTGTGGGCAGGATATGTTTATCAGTGCTTGTGAAAAGTCCACCCTCCCTACATCAGTTTTATTTCCATAGAACGCTATACACACTGTAGGATTCTTGGTTAGACCTGCAACTTTCAGGGAACTAACATGTCCTTTCGTACACTGGTAATGTTTCTATAGGATTTTGGAAACTATGTCTGATTTAGATCCTCTAATGCAAATGGGTTTACTAGCACAGGTATAGTCTGGGACTCTGGGTATAGTTGTGAACATATCTAGCACCCTGAGTATCCTGACTTCCTGGCTACCTGGTATTTAAACTTAACAGTCTATTGGGCCTTGGGTTGTTTGTCTCTTTATCGTCCTGCCCCTTCATTATACCCAGCATTCTCATACATATCAAAAAATTAGAAGAAAATCATTGTACCACCTTTTTGCAATGACTGGCGTGAATCCATGTATCCCTTCTACCTTGAGGGATGTTGGTGTAACCAGACACTCTTAATAGCCTGTCAAACCGAGAGTTGAGACTCCTTCTGACGTGTCTCCTGATTACTACCCAATCACCAAGCCTTACTTTAAGACTTTTAGTATCCTCATTTGGATCTGGTAGGGATTAAAACACACTGTTATGCATTTTTGTCAATTGCTTTTGAAGCTCTGCAACACATCTAGTGAGATCTGAGTGTGTGGTTTGCAATTTCTGTGGTAAATAGAGACCTGCTTCAGAAGAGCACCCAAAGAGTGCCCATACCTCTCTTGGGAGTGTTCCTGACAAAGGAAAACACGTAAAACAATCTTTACTCAACTTGTTTTTTTTTTTTTTACCATGCAACCTTTCTACCTTTCCGCTACTCTGTGAGTGATATGGAGTGTGAAAGGCTTTCTCAATATTTAGTGTGGATAGGACCTCTTGTAGAACCCTTCCTGTAAAGTGAGTACCCCTGTCACTTTTGATAGATTCTGGAATTCCATACCTGCACACTACCTCAGACAAGAGCTTTTTCTGTGGTTTGTACTGTACCCCTAGAGACTGGCTAGGCCTCAGGCCATCCTGAAAAATGTCTATACAAACCAAAGCATGTTCATAGGGACCAGACTGTGGGAAATCCATGTAATCTATTATAGTTCCCTGGAAAGGACAGTCTGGCCTAGGGGTGAGCTTTTGTGGGGTGCTTACAGCTCTACCAACATTGTACCTAGCACAGGTAAGACAAGAAGCAGTATATTTTGCAGCTACTCCAGGAAAACCTGGTGCTAACCAGTGTTGCATTACCAAGGTGGTCATTAGAATCTTTGAGTTAACACGGTCCATGAGTTGCAGCTGCCACCCTCGGGTATAGGGCCTGAGATCAGACAGAAATGCTCCTCCATCCTCCAGCAACCAGTTACATCCTGTGTTGCACTTTTCTTCCTCCACTTCTCACACTCCTGTGAGGGGGCTTTTTCTGCAATGATATCAAGATTGCCATACTTACCAGAGTTGGTTGCTTTCCTGCAAGTGTCAGTACCTGTATAGGGACTTTTTCCAGTGCTGCCTCTTTCGCTGCTCTGTCGGCCCTTGTGTTTCCTGCAGCTTCTTCTGTGTCCTCTCTTGCATGTGCCTTGTTTTTTTTTAAATAAATGGCCACCATGGTGGGACACTGGGAGACTAAGAACAGTCTCTATTATATCTGCATGCTTTATTGGCTTACCAGCTGAGGTCAAAAAGTTACAAGCTTTCAAAATTATGACCAAAATCATGTCAATGTAAATGTTAACTCTTTAAAATTCACAGGCCTTTGCCAAAGCCATCAGCTCAGCTGCTTGGGCTGAGAGCTTTAGATTTAATGCCTCTGAATTCCTTTTTTCCCTTTGTTTATTTATTTATATATTGCTGTTACTACTGTATACCCAGTTACATGCTTACCCTCTTCTGTGTATAAACATGCTCCATATACCTGAAGGGTCTCATCAGGGCTTTAGAGAGGAGCCTTTTTGGCAGGGCTCAAAGATTCGGACTCTGTCATCATCAGCTCAAAGCAGTCATGAGGGGTATTAAACAAACACTTTCTCCTCCTCCTCTAGTGCCTGCTCTTGTACTGGAAGTAAACTGGCTTCAACACATTGCACTGTTTTATTTTGATATGGTCACTACTCAACAGGGCACACTCATACACTGATATCCGTGCTGAGGAGATGTGTCTGGTTTGTGCCCTGTGGAGTATCTCCTGTACAGCATGTGGGACAATTATGGTCAGAGGATGTTCCAAAACTATATAAGTTGTTTGGTTTTTTCCAGCAGCTCCTTGCAGGCTGCTGCGGCCCGCACACAGCTGAGGATCCTTTTATTAAGTTGAGTCAAGCTGGCCAGAAACATATGCTAGTGGCCGCTGTTTGCCCCTGTGTTCTTGTGTGAGAACCCCAGATGCGTGTCCATTCAACTAAGTAAAAGGTTTTACCACCTTTGAGAGAAAAAGGGCGGGAGCAAACTGTAACCCCTCCTTCAGTTCACCCAGACAGGCTATCTCTTCCTGATTTAAAGAGACAGACCATCTGGTTGTCAGAGCTACACTGTCAGAGTAACGCCTATGCTGCAACTGGCAACTCCGCCAGTACTTCCAATGGCCGCAATGGACTCAGGCCATAGACTCATTGTCAGTGAAATGGCTGTGCTGCACTGGCAACTTTGCCAGTATTTCCCATGGCCGCAATGGACTCAGGCCATAGACTAATGCACTGGCCTATAAAAGGACTCTGCTCAGCCCATCAGATTGCTGGATTGTCTTCAGCTCTTCCTGTTTCCTGAGCATTGCTACTTCCTGGATTCCAGTTTGACCCAGCTTGTTCCTGACCTGTCTGCTCTCTCTCCTGGCTTTGACCCTCGGCTTTGTCTGACCATCCCTGCTCCAGTTTGGCTCTCCTGTTATCTGATCTCGGCTTGGCTCATGGACTTGCTTCCTGTCTACCTGTCCTCCAGTACCTGATCTTGGCTTTTCCACGGACTTGGCTGCTTCTGGCCTTCCTGCTATACTTTTGGCTCGCACCTGCTGCAGCTTCCTGCCAAGCCCTGTGTTTGACCCCCGGCCGGTCTTACACCTACTGCCTGGTTGTTCCTGGTTCCTCCTTGGACTGTCCGGTGTATTCCTGCCTAGCACTCTGCTAGAGACTGCCTGTCTACCATCAGGACCCTGCCAGCAACCAGTGCTTCTGTGGGCGCTACACCCTCAGTCTCAACCCCAGGGTTGTGCCGCACTCAGCCGCAAGGGGAGCCCTCTCTGCATCTCGGCCTCGGATCAGGTACGTGACATACACACTGGATTAATGGGCACGGCATCTGAAACTGAACACTGAAATTTAACTCAACACAGTGTCACTTAACTTAGTGTTTTTTTTTTTTTTTTTTAGTCTGTAAAATGACTTCCTTTTTTTCTTTTAAGCCAGCAGGAAGCCACTCCCAGCCCCACCCCTGCTACTGTTATTCAGTAACCCTTTGGATTGCTTCTGATGGGACATGCGGACACAGGTTGGCTGAATCCCTTATTTACTGTCTATCTTCTGGGGGGTGGTGCAATTCTTTGCTTTAATGTCCTGTCTTTACACTATTTGTATTTATTAATTCTATAACTATTATAGGAACAAAGATAATTAAATTTTGAACCCCTTTGGCATGCAGCCAATTTTCAAAATGTTGCACCAAGATTCCCTTCTTCACGGGCAACATATAATTTTTCATTTTAGTTATAATTTTATAGAAAATAACCTCAAAATATCATATGCTGTTCGTTTATCAGATAGAGAAACAATCTTCCCTCTTTTCCCCGTGCTTCATACATTCTGCAAGGAATCTGTCATATATCAAAAGATCCTTCTCTTATAACAAAAACCACAATAGGCTGTCACATACAAAAAACTATTCTCCCAGAGAATTTAATCTTCGGATGCAAACTCCCTGGTCTGCCCCCTTTATCTGGTAACCCTGTTACCCATAACCTTCCTATTATCCTGTAATAGGAACTGCCTTTATATCTCCCCAAGTCCCTGACCTGGATTCGCAATTAAGTCACCTTTCATAAGACCCTCATACTGTCTATCAGTCACAGAGCTCGCTTCACTTCCTGTCTCTCCTTTTTTTCTTTGAGACAGACAGAGAAGCACGCGGCTGTTCTCGCTGCACAGAGGAAGTTGCTGCAAACCTGTGGTTTCTTAAGAAATTTAACTCATTAAGCTTCATACTCTCCTGCTTCCATATTTCTGCAACTGATTTCAAGTTAGTTCTTGCCAAATCTGATTCATACATTTTACAAAAATCTGCCATATTCTAGTATCAAAGGTGCCCTCTTGTCTTATCCTACAGCTAGGATTATTAGCTGTCCAACTAAAAAACATTTTAATTGGCTGTGTAGCCCAAAAACTATGCTCCCGGAGCATATAATCTAAGGCAGTGGTCCTAATGACCTTTGGCATCGACCCCTGGTCAGTATCCGCAGAAATCCAATTTCCCATTTATCTCACTATTACCCAGTAATAGAAAACTGCCTTAGACCTCCCAGGCCCCTGACCTGGATCTGTAGTTTGTATTTGGACAGCCAACACAATTACTGGACAATTAATTATGACAGGTTCTCTTACTTGAAATCAAACTATTACCATATATATATATATATATATATATATATATATATATATATATATATATATATATACACTAGAGCATAGAGGCAGAAAACTGCCTCAAAGAGAAATGAGATTACCGTAATTCCTTAAAGACATCTTGATCTAAATCAGCCATTTTGTATACAAATAGAGGCATATGTATACGGAAAGACATACTGCCACGTCAACTAAAAGGACAAATTTGAATAATCTCAGAAGCATCTCAAACTTAATACCGAGTGCATTTGAAATCAGTTTGAGATGTTTCTGAGACTATTAAAATTAGTTGTAGGTAGAGTTGACCACTAGTGTCCACCAGAGGGAAAGGTTAAGTGGTGGCCCTACATACACAGCAGTGTGCTGCCACCTTTGGAATATACAGTATGTCCCAATAAACATAGTATTTCCCTCAGTGGTGAACATAGCTGTTCTCTGTTAAAAACGATGTCCACAGGACATGCTAGAAGCATGATGACAATGTCTCCTGTAGTTTAGAGATGTGTTACGGACAGTCCTGCAGCACTAAAATGAATTGAGTGATGCTGAACATTACACAGCTGAAAATGTAGGCAGCCTAAAGGATCAATTACTAATGGAGGCAGACAGCATGGGACACACAACATAGACTGGCAGCACAGTGGCTAAGTGGTTAGTGTTTCCACCTAGCAGCACTAGGGTTGCCGGTTTGACATTACCTGTCCGGAGTTTGATGTTCTCCCCATGCCTGCATGGGTTTCTTCCCACAGTTCAAAGACATGCAGGTAGGTTAATTGGCTCCTGTCTAAATCGCCCCTAGTATGTGTATGTATGAATGTGAGTTATGGACTTTAGACTATAAGCTCCTTGAGGGCAGGGGCTGATGTGAATGTATAATATACTGTATATGTAATGCATTGTGTAAATTGACTGCACTATATACACTCAGTAAGTATCTGTAAAGGCCCGTACACACGTACCGATCGTCGGCCGACAGAACGTCCTACAAATGTTCGCGGCTGGTGTGTTTGTTGTTTGTCTGTTGAAAAGTGCTCAAAACTTGCCCAGGACATTTGTCTGCCGACAGAAAATGACGTCACTACGTTCCACGCACGTTCGCCGCTACAAAAGAGGAAGTGAGTGTTTGGCCGTGACCCTTCTGGGCATCTCGCGCTGATTTCGGTAGCATTTGTTTGGTTGACGACATTTCGCTATTTTCCGAGACATCGTTCGAGAATTTATTATGGCGACCGTGAATTCGTCCGTTGCTGTCGTTAGTGTTGGAGTTTTGGCTCTGAGACGACGTACGAGCAATAGGAAGAAGAAGCGGACCTCCTGGACGAAAAATTGGTTGCTTAACCGTGATCAATTTTCTCATATGTCCTTGCTGAGGGAGCTCCAGAAAAATAATCCTGATGACTTCAGGAATTATTTGAGGATGACGGATCCCATCTTTTACCGTCTTCTTGCCCTGGTGTCCCCCTATATTCTGAAGCAGGATACTTGTATGCGGCTTGCAATTACTCCTGAGCAAAGGTTAATTGCGACGTTGAGGTATCTTGCAACAGGGAGAAGCCTGCAGGATCTGAAGTTCACCACAGGCATCTCCCCCCAAGCTCTTGGTATCATCATCCCTGAGACCTGCTCTGCCATCATCAAGGTCTTGCAGAAGGACTATATCAAGGTATGTTTGATTTTTTACATTACATTACATGTATTACTAGTTTCACCCGAATTATGATGTTTTTGGATGTACAGCAATTGACACAGGCCATTATTTGTAAACTACCCTCTGTCCGCATGCACATAGTAGTAAAGATGTAGATTATCTTTAACCATTTGTAAAATTACCCACTAACCACCCCACCATTCTCTCCTATGTGTCCCTAAACGCATTGCCTGTTAACAGTATGTCGAATTTATCTAATTTTATTGCTTTCCCTCAAACAATTATTCCTTGGCCAATGTTTTAGTACCTAGTTAATGATTTATCTAAAATACATCAGTCCATCCATTCCCACCTATGATTCTGTATGTTTATGTAATGATGTTAAAACCTTCACTGACCACAAGCCCTTATTGATGTATAAATGCCCAGTTTTACTTACCCATCCCCCACCCACATGCTAAATCTCCAAGTCAGCATATACCAAAGCTCAAGTTCAGAGGTCTTCAAACTATGGCCCACCAGTTGTTCACGAACTTCAATTTCCATCATGCCTAGTCATGTCTGTGAATGTCAGAGAATTACAAGGCCTCATGGGATGTGTAGTTCTGCAACAGCTGGATGGCCGTAGTTTGTAAATCTCAGCTCTAGCTGGTGAGTATAATGGGCCATACACACTAGAAGATTGTCAGAACAATTTATCCTTCCGATTTACCAAAACCAAATAATATGAGGTCCAACAAACACTTTCAAATCCTATGCAATCTGGTAGGCCCTTGCACTACATAGAAAAGGTAAATCTGCACGAAAAAGTCTTCAGAGAATCTTCTAGTGTGTATGGCCCTTTACAATATAAGAACAATAGGAGGTTGAAAATAAATGTATGTAGATATTACATCCCCATATCCAAACCTTTGCCTTCCTGTTGTTTATTTTTTTAGCAAGTTGCATAAGCATTTAACAGACAACTGTGTGTGTAATTCATAATGTGATGTGCTCAAGCACTAATTTTTTTTTTTTTTTCCCCACAGTTTCCTTCAAACGCAGAGCAATGGCTGGAGATTTCTGATCAATTTCTGGAGAAGTGGAATTTTCCCAATTGTGGGGGTGCTATTGATGGGAAGCACGTCCGCATTGTCCCCCCTCCGAATTCCGGCACATTTTATTATAATTATAAAGGTTTTTTTAGTATAGTCATGCTAGCCATAGTTAATGCAAACTATGAGTTTATTTATTTGGATATTGGCAAAAATGGCCGCAATTCGAATGGGGGAGTTATTGATCAGACGGAGTTCGCTCGTCGTCTAAAGAACGGCACTCTGAACCTGCCATCCAGGGAGCAAACTGTTGAGGGTATGAGCTTTGTGTTTATCGCAGATGAGGCTTTTGCGCTTGGGGAGCATCTCATGAAGCCCTACCCTCAGAGGAACCTCACCCCCGACCAAAGGATTTACAACTACCGGTTGTCCAGAGCTCGCAGAGTTGTGGAGAATGCCTTCGGGATAATGGCCAACCGGTTCCGGATATTCCTGACGTCCATAAACCTGGCACTGTACAAAGTGGATAATGTGGTCTTGTGTTGCTGCATTTTGCACAACTTCCTACGCAGGAATGCACAAAATTATGTATTGCAGCAACTGGATACTGACCCTGCTATGCCAGGTACAAGTGGAGAGGCCCAACCTTCTAACCAAGTGGAGTCCATGACGTCAATGGAAGTTGGACGGTCAGCATTGGCATCACACAGGGCCCGTCAGATCCGCCAGGAATATCTGGACTATTTCGTGGGGAGAGGAGCTGTGTCCTGGCAGCAATCACTGTCACACAACCATTAATCTTGTTAAAGATTGGACACACAAGATAAATGTCAGAGATATCTTATTTTTCCACACATAAAAAAAAAATTGCAATGATTCTGTATTGTGGATTCTAATCATTTGGGCACATATGCCAAACACAATTATTAGGGTTAATCATGTGTTATATATGTGTGACTTTGGAAGGGTTAATACATTCATCAGTGTGTTTCTTGACTGTAGTCTCTCACCAGCTGATCCAAAGTGATGATGGCCATGTGTTATTTTTGAGCCAGTGGTGTAAATACAAGGGCCTTCTGCACCCCACAAAATGTACACAAACCCTGTCACATTGAGAACTAGGTCACACCCAAGGTTCATCTAATGTCACCTTACATTGGTGGTTCTTGTCCAGAAGTTGCCCATACTATATATTTAATATAATACATTAGGGTATTAACAACGTACCTACACCTGTTATGTTGTGTTCATTTATTACATCCTTCTCACTGCCCACCAATGTTAGGATATGTCAGTGTTATGTGAAACTTGATCATTGTTCATCTCAAAGTGTTTTATATATATATAAGTAATGGAAAGTGAACTAGAGCAACGAAAAAGCAATACACTATAGATTACACTGATCTCCCTACACTGATTTCTACTGCCAATATCAATGCCATATTGAATACTAGGACTGCTAGTACCTTGAGTGTTGAGTCAAACTTATGCAATGCGGGAAGTCTGCGACTTTGCATCCTTCCTGCATCGCATAAGGGTGACCCGACACTTACTTTTTCCACAGGATTGTATTACACAAGTCTGAAGAACTGTGCCATCCAATCCTGATACATCAGAAATAAAGGGTCATGTGCGACTTGTGTGCGTGTTCAGTGTGAATGTAGCCATACAAAGTGTATGTCTCAATTCGCACAACACTCGCACAAAAGTCGCACATGATGCATTTATTCAGCTGCATCAGGATAGGATTGCACAGTCGTTCACACTTGTATGATCCAATCCTGTATGAAATGTCAGATCGCACTGTGATATGCGTATAAACGGTTGGGATCTTTAACATTTCATTGCCACCTCCAGCAACTCGCATATGGCAGTGTCCAAAATGCTGTCATTAACATGTAAATATGGGAATAGGACAGCCATCATACATGTAATGCTTCTTTACACAGCTTTAGATCTCGACCCCCCAAGGAAAGTCAAATAAAGAATGGAACACACATTGTTGAATGTACAAAATTTTTTTTTTAAAACATTCACAGGGTTAGGGTTAGGGTTAGGGTTAGGGTTAGGGTTAGTGTGTTTTCAATTTTTTTTCCCAAACGTGGGTACACTCTTAACAACTGAGTGCCATCAAAATATCATAAAATATTACAAAACTTTTGTAAGAAAAGGAACCAATAAAAACATAAAAAAAAACTTTTTAAAATTTGGCAATCATGTCGACAAAATCTCGCATTTTTGATTGCAATGCCGTTGCTGTTTCCTTGATTTGCTCGAGGTCTGAGCAACATTGGAGTGCCTCACGGGTTAGTTTTGCTAAAGTGCAAGTAGGTAAATCATGATCTGTAAAAAAATATACAACTGAGTCAATGTGAATCACCTACATGAGGTCATAATAGAGAAACATTTGGTGTCCAGGTTATTTTTAATTACTCTCGAGTTAATACCTACCCTGTTCTTATGCTCTTTTGCCCTAGGCTCTTCTTCTTCCTCCTGTCCTCCTCTGATCCTGTTGCTGATGATTCTGCCGGTCTCCTGAGCTTACTATATATTCATTAGGGGTGTGAACGCATGATGACGTCAGTGTGAGGGCATGGTCGTAATGTATATATATTAAGCTGCAGAGACCAGAGACGGGCAGAATGCACGGCAACAGCATCAGATGAGGACAGGAGGAAGAAGCAGAACCTAAGGCAAAAGAGCAGACAACATAAGAGCAGAAGATTGCACAGCAGAAGAGTGGAGAGGAGAAGATCCAAAGAGCAGAGTGGAGAAGACCGGATGAAGATATTTAAGAACATTTCATAAACGTCTCCTGTCGTTATTCACATACACTTCCATTTATGTGGTTAATGTGTAGGGGTACTATGTACCCCATACCCATTCACACAGTGATTGGTGTCCGGGATCTGGGGGCCACCCTTTGTTGAAGGTTGCTTCCAAAGTCCTAGGAACCCCCTGGCCGCATGACCCCCCAAAACCACCAGACAGGGTTGTGGGGATGAGGCTCTTGTCCTCCTCTACATGGGAGTAAGGTGCTTTTGGGTGTGCGGTGCAGAGGCCCCCTGGCCCAAAGCAACAAAACCCCCCCATGTTGAGGGCATGTGTCCTGCTGTGGTCCAGGGGGTGTTTGTTCCGCTTGCTCGTTCTCTTTCCTGGCCTGACAAGCTGCATGCTTGTATAAGGGTCTGGTAGGGGTTTTGGGGGTAACCCACGCTGTCTTTTTGTTGTGGGCATACCCTCAAACTCAATACCACACACAAAAGGCCTGGTTGTGAACTTGGGGGGACACCCACGGTGGGTTCTTCAATTTTTTGGTGTAGTTCTCCCTCAAAAATCTTCACAACGCAAGTGGCCCAGCAAGTCAGAGCATCCTGATCCGACTTACGGTGCGACTTCCATTCAAATAAAGAGGCTCCCATAGGGAACTAGTGTTGTAAATTGGAGGCTAAAAATAACACTGATAAAAATCATTCTGAAAAAACCTACGTGGGCACACAATTGGCTCTTGGACACTTGGTCCTGGTTCCTCCACAGTTTCGGAAGTGGCTTCAACGCTGCTTGCCAAGTTGCCAGGAGATCGGGGTTCTGACATGGCTGGGGATGCCACATCCTGGCATGATGCAACATCTGCAATGTAAATTTGTAAGGGAATACAAGAATATAAGGTTAAACAATCATTGCAAATACACATATTTCTATGATCCCACTACACAAAAATCTGTGACTACCAACCTTCTTGTTGCTCTGGTGTCTGGTCACTTGTTGGCTCCACCAGAATCACCTCAGGCATAATGTCTTCATCTACATAATACAAAACATTGGCCATATCATAAAAGTCACAAGAGGTACATTTGTTAGGACATGGTGCCCTGCTTGATAGCTCTTTTAGTAACAAATATGAAGACATGTACATGGTTATCTACGAAAAATATGGTACATTAATGTTTGACTGTGCATAGGAACCAATTACCTTTAGTCGAATCTGTGCCACCATCTGGGCCCATGTCCTCCTCTTCTTCCACAACTGCCGATGGAGCTGCCAAACCTCTCCTCCTCCTTTCCCATTGTTTGGCACGGAGTTTACGTTTTTCTCCTATTTAAAGGTTTGAATAATAATCTGTGATTAATAGGAATGTTTGCTGAGAAGATTCGTGCAGGAAAGAACGTTCGTTGCAACACAATACATATATTTTTAACTATGGCTTCCTGACTTTTAATGTCATATACTAAAACATCAACAATAGATCGATCAAATCACGACATGACAACTAAAATGAGTAATCTAACTTTTTACATAGACATTATAATCTAGACATGTTAATACAACATACACCAAATTATAAAAAACATATTGCATGATTAAAAAAAAAAAAAAAAAAAAAACTTACCTTTTTTCAAAATCCGATGGATTTGGGAAAGCTGATCCTGCTCACGGTGTTTCAGGTCAGACCACCGTTTACGAATCTGATCTTTCGATCGCTCCACACCAAATTTTTTTACCAAACAGGCCACCACCTTATCCATGATGCCATCTTTCCTGGCATTGGGCCGATCGTAATTTGCCAACTTGCCATCATAGTCCATTTTTTCTAAAATGGAGACCATCTCCACCATTTCTGGCTTTGACATGGGTGTAGCCCTTGATTTTCGGGTGGCCCAATCACTTCGGCCCACACTAATTGAGCTCCCAGATTGTTGAGACATTATTCTTGATTACAAGATTTTTCCACTGCTTCAGGTGTGAGTGTCGCATGTAGGCCTGATCTTCGGCACGTACACACCCCTGCACAAGCCCGCCACTGGAGGAGGAGTTGACGCCTGCGCTGTATTTAAAGGACGCCAGATCGTTCGGCCGACGATTCGCTAGCGGACATATCGAGAGTTGGAGCACGATCGAGCGGCGAATCACGACTTTTCCCCACAAACAAAGGTACGACTCTTTTAATAGAAAGTGTGTGTTTTGGGCCCTATACAGCTTTTATTAGGAATATCTTTATTATGTGCCAAAATACATGCTCTTTTAATATGTTTTGTGTTGTTTTGTGTCTTGCAGGCATATACTGTCCTGCAATATGGTGGACAATTACACCAGCCACAACTTTCTAATAAGTTTTATTGATGAGTTCAGGCAACTGCCGTGTTTGTGGCAAGTGAAGTCCGCAGATTATAAAAATAAAAAACTCAAAAAACAGGCCATGGAACATTTGGTGGCCTTCTACAAGCCCGTCTGTCCTGGGGCAAATTTTAATTATATACGCAAAAAAATAAACAGCATTCGCACTGCCTACAGGCGGGAGTTAAAAAAAATAGAGGAGTCCACCCAGTCTGGAGCAGGTGCACGGAATGTATATGTACCACGGCTGTGGTACTATGATAACATGCGATTCCTGGCAGACACCATGGAATCCAGGCCGTCAATTTCAACACTGCCTTCTACATCGGCAGAGGGCTCAGTGTCGGTTGATCCAAGCCAGGATGAGGATTTCCTGGAGGAGAGTTTTACTCAGGTATGGCATTTCACAATATATTGTCTGCTAAAATGTAATCATGTAACAAAATTATAAGCTAAACCATAATTGACCCTTTATGTAAACGGGCATAGCAAGGGGTTGGCATGACAGGCAACCGCCAGGGGCGCAGGCCAAGGGGGGTGGGTCACAAAAACATTGGCATTGTTTTATTGTTTATTTTAACAATCCACTCAGCCTGCACACCCCAGAACCCCCAGTTTGCAGGCGGATTCATGCAGGTGTAAAACATTGAGAGCTGCTTCATGCAGGTGTAAAACATTGAGAGCAGCTGAGCCAAAAGACCAGGAGACTGAGACTGCCTCTCACTGCATCCCCAGCACACCTCTGGTCTTACAAACACTGCTGTAGCCTCAGCATTCCTCTGGCTCAACCTTTTTTAATACAAAACTAACAGCTCCTGCAAATGATCCATCCATCCTTGCTTCCATGTCTCTGGTCTCTCACTCTGGGTCAGCAAGGCAGGTGGCTTCCTTATTCCTGTTTCCCTGCACTGCTTCACCCTCAATGCCCTACATCAAGCCCTCTGCAAGTTCAGGCCCCTCTCTCTCTGCAACCCCCTCCTCTCTCTCTCACACCCCCTCTTTCTCTCCCTCTCTCTAGCTCTCAACCCTCTCTTTCTTTTTCACACCTGAGACAATGATTGCCCACTAGAGAGCTCTACACTGGGCAAACAAGGGGCAAATTAGAAACTTTTAATGCCCTTTAATTTTTTTTTTGGGGGGGTGGGTTACAGTTTTACATTGATCTTGGGGGGGGGGGGGGTTGTTGCCAAATACAACTCCTCAACAAGGGCACTGGAGACCCTAGATACGCCACTGTATGTAAAGTCTGCTATTTGTTCACAATAATATAACAAACATGCATTTTTATATACACTTTAACATTCTAATCAATTGTTAATTTCATCAACAGGGAAGTGTCACTGAGGAGGAGCCAGGTTGCAGCCAGGAGCCTGGGGAGCCTGCGGAGCCTGAGGAGCCTGTGGAACTATTTCCACCACCACCTCCTCCTGCCAAACGGAGGCAAAAGAGGAAGCACGTGGATGATATCACAGACAAATTTATCCAGGAGGCCACCATAGCCCTACGTCGGAAACCGGAGGCCAATGAGTCCTTCGGCAACATGACGGCAAAAATTTTGGATAAGGTGGACCTCAGGCAGTGTCAGTATGCCAGAAAAATTATCCTCGATGTGCTGCAAAAGGCTGAAAACGGGATCCTTAATGAGCACAGCCATGCATGCCAGGAGCACCCGTGCCCTCCACCTCCACCTCCACAACACCCACCACCTCGCCAAATGCCACATGGCCAGTGGCAATATGGCCAGCAGGATCCAAACCTGCCCTCATGGCAACCTGATTTCAGTTACCAGCAACTTTAATTTTTGTAACCCCCTATTATTTATTTTACCCCTGTTTGCCAGTTTCTATTTTAATTTTGTCCAAATGGACCTTTTTTATGTTTAGTTATACGGAAAGTATTGATGTTTTCTTTGGTTTTTTTTGCTGAGATACAAAAAATAAAGAAAATGAAAATAAAAAATGGCCTATCTGAATTTGTTAACATGTTTAATATTGTGCATAACCTGAAAAATATGTTTTAGACATTAATTCATACAAGAATAAAGGGTCATATCAATAGTTAGATCTTTGGTGTGAAAATACAAAAATAATGGTGAAGAGTTCAAATTATTTAATTATAAAATTTGATAGAACAGATAGAATAGACAAACATTATCTTCATCATAACAGAACACATGCCTTTTTATTAGAAAAGTATGGCATTATGAGCAGCATCTTCCTTCTTCTCACATTTATCAAGATGAGCATGTGCTCCACATTTCACCTATTTCTTGGACTTCCGCGAGCCGAAAGTTCTTTCTGAATAAAATGTTGAGTTTACTAGAGAAAATTCTTCCGGGAACTCATTTGGTTTGATCATGCGTGTTGGGATTTGTAGCTGTGTGTCGGCCGAATTGTGTACTGACAGGCGAACAATCGTCCGTTCTGGTGTCCGCAGACAAAAATTTTCATGTTTGCAAGAAAGACTTTTGTCCGCGGATTGTGCGCAGACATCTGTCGGAGGCACCATACTAACACGCGTACAATCGGCAGATCTTTCGTCCGCCGACGTTTGTATGCCGACGATCGGTACGTGTGTACGGGCCTTTAGAGCCAGCTTAGCCTCTTATTTTCACAGTCAATTATATGCTGAAGTTGATGTTCAGCTTTAAAGTAAACCTGTTCTGATATAAGGAAGATGTTGAACTTTTCAGAAAATGCTAGTTTGCCTCGTTATCTCTGGCTTCTAGGACAAGCATGGCAAAAGATAAAAC
Organism: Pelophylax lessonae; assembly: GCF_965119305.1. NCBI lineage: Eukaryota > Metazoa > Chordata > Amphibia > Anura > Ranidae > Pelophylax > Pelophylax lessonae. Next base: position 525,848,509 of record NC_138769.1, on the reverse strand, counting down.
TCCTGATCTGTACAATTGTTATAGGTCAGTGATTCACATACTACATTAGCTACTGGATCAGCATCACAGCCAGGTCAACAACAGCAGACTCCATAGCAACTAGGAACATTTATTTTAGGGGGAACATTCTATAATAATATTATATTGCTTGAGATAATACTTGTTTAACACCATTTACCGAATATGATATCCCTTCCACCACTTCAATTTTTGTTTGGCAATATGGCCATATATATATAATATATAATAATATATAATATATGGCCATATATATATAATATATAATATATGAGAGGGATGAGCATTTGTACTATTTCCACTCTCTTGTCAGACATTGAAAAACACAAGGAATGGATTCTGAATGTCTATATGCACACATACATCTATAGAGAAGGAACTGGTATAAACATTATGTTTTGCAGTTGCATAGAGTAAAACATATTTGCAGTTGCTTTGTTTTGAGTGATTGCTTCCTGTTTTGCAATTTGATAGAAGATGATGTGGACCTAGTCATTTCATATTATTATATCTAAACAGAACCATAATTTGCAAATGTTCCCCTCTTTATATTAGCTGAATAAAAAAACAGACTTTCATGCGGTTGTCAAGTGGCAATCTTGTGTATTGTGCTTAGGAATAGTTGACGTAAATGAATACAGCAAATTGGTTGGGTTTATTTGACCTGTACTGAATGTTAGTAAATGGCAATTTCAGTGGGTTTTTTTTTATTTCTAATTACAAACTTCCTTTGGGAACTGATGTAAATAGTTTGTTTTATGTGCAGAATACTTTACCAATCTTAAGTATATAATTTGGAATCTATTTCTGAAGATCATCCAATAATTATTGTTTTTCAGATGTTTGCACTGCACTGTTCAGATTTAATGCTATGACATCACAACATCACAATGACCTTTAGTCACTACGTTCCCAGTATTACTTGTTTGTCTGCCTCTGTAAATATACACTGAAAAAAGTTCGAAAACATTTTCGATAGATAGTTTCCTGCTGTTAGGATTGTTAAAGGCTTATCTATATAGCCAGCCCAGTTTAAAGTACTATCTTTTTTTTGTACTTCTCATATGATATGTGAAGCCCTAAGTATGATTACAGTACAAAGCATTATTACAACTTGATTGTTTTGCTACAAAGCATTTTTATTGCAACAATACACAGAAGAAATATACATTAACATTACACCTTGATCCTAATAGATATATCACATTTTATGGTAAATCATATGTCTGGGCAATTAAAAAATATGCAATATATCTCTATAATACAGACTAATTTCCCCAGGATTTGTCACCTTGCAAGTACAAAAAAAAAAAAGAATACCTGTAGAGCCTGATAGAAATTCCGGAAGCTTCTAAATTTTTTTTATAACGAGCTGACCACATTGCTTTTGCTGCACTGTATTTTTTGTACTTGCAGTAAAAAGATAAAACACGGGAATGTGTCTGTATTGCAGAGATGCATTGCCTGTTTTTTTTTTTAATTTCCCATAATACACTTTAGAAAAATATGTTTTTTAGTCCATCCTGGGAGAACTCGGGCAGGGCTGGTGACACTGCATGGGATTTTAGTGCAGAAAAGGGAAAGTTGTCAGCTCAACCAGAAATTTAAAGTTTTTTTTTTTTTTTTTTAATAACAAAAATGGTATACTTACCTTCTCTGTGCCATGGTTTTGCACAGAGCAGCCCTGATCCTCTTTTCTTGGGTCTCTCACAGGTGCTCATGGCTCCTCCCCCATGACCAGTACCCCCAATAGCAAGAAGTTTGCCATGGGGGCGCTGGTGCTTTATGCGTCCATAAGACCCATAGAGCCATGGCTCGGCCTCATCCCCCCCACTCTCTCCTCATTGGCTTACTGGCTGTGATAGACAGAAGTTGGAGTCAATGGTGCTGCTTTCTCAGCCAATGAGGACAGGGAGTCCTGGGACAGCCGAGTCTCTCATGCACATCACTGGATTGAGAGGGGACTCAGGCTAGTATAAGTGTCCATTCACACTTGCAAGACTTGTCATCTGACTTTGGACATCAAAGATGGATGACAAAATGTACCCCATGTTTTCCAATTATAACCGTTCATATATGTGCGACCTAAAGTTGCAGCGACCTCAAAGTAGTCCTGCACTACTTTGGTCCAACTTTCATGCAACACGAGGGCCGTTAACCCTTAAACGTTGCATGAAAGTCATACCTGAATGCTTTACATGCAACAGTTGTCCATTATCTTTGGTCAAAGACAAAGTCGCATCCAACTCATACCCATCCAAAGTTGTGTCAATGTTGTATCGAGGTTGCATCAAAGTCGCACCGAAGTTGTACTCCAAAGTTGAGCTACTTTGGAGTCATACAAGTGTGAATAGAACCTTAGGGGGCAGGGGCTGTGGGGGGAGCAGCACACTGAAGGTTTTTTTACCTTAGTAGCGCTACCCCCGCAGGAGCCTCTTGAATATCTTTGGTTCCTTACTCTGCCTTTCATCCCCAAGAACAGTCTCAGCCCCACTGCCACACATGGCAGTGATGTTAGTGTGAATACTACAGTAAACGGACACAGATTGTAGTGAAGACTTTGCTGTGAGCTTGCTTAAAGCATGAAAAAGATAGTGACAATAGTATTGAGTAATAGGCAAATATGTATGTATATAAGTCAAACTGCAATTTGAAGGACTAGAGGTTATTAGCATAACCTCTAGGATATTATCTGACTGATTTCAAGGGACTCCTCAAAGTGAATAACCCAGAGAGCAGAGGTAACCACACAGAAATTACAACTTACAGTAAAAAATGATAGCACTTCAGTAGATCAATCACCAACTTTACTTAAAGCGGAGTTCCGGGCACAGAATCGTTTTTTTTTTTTCAATCTCCCCCTAACAATCACCCTTACACATCGATACATCCGCTAATCCTGGTTAGAATGGTGAAATAATGAGTTTGCAAGAATAAAATCTTACTTTATATAATTTCTGATGTGCGGCGCCATCTTTGTTGTGGATTGCCGAGTCCGTTGTGGGGAAATGTCTTCCCTTCTTCCTGATTCCAGTGGGCGTAGGCCTGTGAGTCAAGAAATGAGAACAGTGGTCGGCCGCCCATGTGACTGCAAAGTGCATCATGGGAGGGCCGAGGAAGAGCTCCCAGGACGCATTGCGGCAGGAAGTGACGAGGAGAGCCGAGGCACAGGAGGGAGGAAGTCCTTTGAAAGGTGAGTATACAAACCTCTGTAAACAGGTAAGTGAAAAAAAAAAACTATGGGAATATCCAATTCTGACTCAGCGGAGAGTAAGGAATACAATGCAGTAATTATTAGAAATTGAATTTTGTGCCCGGAACTCCGCTTTAAATTGGGCTCTATGAGTCCAGGCAGGAAGTGAAGAGGGCAGAGGAATGAACTTTTTTTTTTCTCTTTAGGTCTTCTTCTCTTCCCTCTCACCAATTCAGTGTCAAGAGGCTCCAAAGGAAACATAGCCTGGGAATGATCCTTCATATTGCCCGACTGGCCACCTAGTACTGGAACATCATACGCTGTCAGGGATGCCTGGAGATGCACCCGGGGTCCTCTCTTAATTTCCTCTCTTATTTGCCAGTGATCTTGGAGATATAACAGGATCAGTCACACCAACACAGGACCGCAGCACCTCTCTCCAGCATCCAGTCTTCCCCTCACCTCGTGGTAGCTCTCCCTTCTCCCAGGAAGTCTCTACTGCAAGATTCCTCCTCTCTGTCGGTGAGCTTCTTGTATGAGTAGTTTTTATCCTTGAGATTACAGTGGGGCAGCCTGGGTTGGGGACTACATATCTCAGAGTTCCTTCCAGTTCTTTAGTCTTCTCTAGATTGGCCAGCTTCTTCTGCCAATGGAGAAACAGGGGAGGGTACTGAGTGTCTGTGAATATACCTCTCAGAAGGAAGACGGCGAGGGAGAGGGGAAATTCCGCTTGCAGCTGCTGGTAAGCTTTGTGTTCCTGTTAGCTTGCCTGTGCTTATACAAGTCTCTGGCTGCAGCGGAGAATATAGGGTCACAGACGGGTTGAGCGGCACCTGCTACACCTTCATGCATAGAATGTGGAGAATGTAAAAAACCATCAGCCTTTACAACCACTTTAAAAGCCCACTTGATTTTCTCGTAGAATCAACAGATATTTTGTTATACATATAGTGTTCCTAAAGATAGAATATGTGCATATATTGCAGAGATGTACTAAATATGTTTTTCTTTCATTTTCCCCAGATTTATATTTTAACTGTGAATAACTATATAATGTACTGTACATGTTTAGTTGCCAAGTATGCAATCGCAAGTATAGAATCGCTAGCAGAATCGAGGTGATTACAAATTGCCAAGTGTGAATCAGCAATACTGATATTAATGGCTATTAATATGGTATTGGTAGTAGCAGTAATACACGGGAACTAATCTAGCTATAGTAATAATCTCTCTCACTCATTTTCCAAAAAAATGACTTTTTAAAATAATTTTTTAAAATATCTGAAATCAGCTGTCATATTATATCTGTGGAGCACTTTGCATTGTCAATACTTTAAATTGCATTTCTGTTTTTGCAGCCAAATTGGGATAACACTTTTTTGCCACACACTCCCATTCAGATAGTATAACTTTAAAAATATTTAAAATTTGCAGTCTATGTTTTTATATGCTCTTTACTGAAAGCTTCCACTTAGTTGTCCCTTTCTGCATAATGTTTATGAGGAGTCTGGGGAAATGTCTGAACTGTGCTGGCAGATTTCATGATCTATTTCAAACTAAATGTGCATGACTGTCGGTTCTAACAAAGGGTTAAAGATATCAATACCTTGTGGTACTCCTCCACTTATAACCAATGCTGGAGATTTGGAGACACAATGGGCACTTTAATTCACTATTTTGGATCTTTCAAAAAATAGTACCATTTTGGTGTACTGTGATGGCTTGATTTCCAAAACTCACTTCAAACAGACATCTACAGATCCTTCACACTACCTTGTAGGAGTACCCATAATAGTTTTTTTTCCCTAAGACTAACCAGCTCATAGCTCACATCCTGACTGCTTTGAAATACCTGACAGCAATGCATTGGAAGAGAACTTTGCCACCATGGTAAATAAAAAGGTCTCTATACACATATTAGGGTGATTTAATTGATGGAACTCTTAACAGCCAAACTCCCCACCACCCTAAACCTTTTAGTTGTCATACGGGAACCCAGGAATCTCATGAATTTAGAGTGGCACCTTGAATAAATCTGTTAGTACTGGGGTATCTAGCGACTGGACATTACTTTTGTCTTTCTATTTCTTTTTTTTGTCCCAATATTCTTACCTATTTTATGTCCTCTGTTGACCTCTATCTAAACCTTATATCATTTGCTATACTGTAAACACCATGAAAAGATTGGACTAAAGCCTAGTACACACAGGCCGAATGCAGGGCAACATCGGGTCGTTCAATAAAAAATGGCCGACATTTGGCCTGTGTGTATTGCAGCAAGTCCAGCAAGTCCGGCAAGTTTGGCTGGCTTCTGTCGGTCGTGCATGCTTGAAAACCAGCAGCCGACTGGCTCCCGATCAGCACTCTCAGCCACTGGCTAAGAGTGCTAACTATAGTGCTCTGGTGGGGGGGGGGGGGGGGAACATCCCCCGACATCTCCCGGCATCCCCCAGTCAGAACACAACAGCTCAGTGGGGAGATCTCTGCACTAATATTGGATTGTTAGTAAAGTGGCTCCAACCAGAGCAGTCAGTTTTTTTTTTTTTTGTTAAACCAGCAGGGGTAAGTGTGTACTAGTCTTAACTAGGGTTGAGCGGACACCTAGATGTCCGTGTTCGACGGGTTCGGCCGAACTTTAAAAAAAAGTCCGGGTCCGTGTCCCGGACTTTTACCGAACTTTTCCCGGACACCGAACCCCATTGAAGTCAATGGGGACCCGAACTTTAAGGCACTAAAATGGCTCCAAAACACCAAAGGAAAGGGCTAGAGTGCTGCAAATGGCAGCAAAACGTAATTAAGAGCATGGCAAGTGCTCTGCAAACAAATGTGGATAGGGAAATAACTTAAAACAACAAAAAAAAACAGAAAAATAAAACAATGTTCTTCTTCATCTCTGAAGGACGAGGCCCATATGGAGTAGGAGGGAGGTTGAGGTGGTGGTGGATGTGGCGGTGACATAGGCGTGCGCACAGGGTGTGCTGGGTGTGCCTGGGCACACCCTAATCACCTAGGGCACATAGCATTGCCAGTGAGGAGATGGGAAAGATCTCCCTGGGACCTGCTCTGCTCTATTTCTCCTTGCCTACAGGTACATGGCCCCGATACATTACTCTCCCTGCTGGCAAACACATGCATGTGTATTTCAACTTTGGGGTGCACACCTTAATGCAATAGGCTGCGCACACCTATGGGCGGTGTAGGTGGAAGCGGCGGTGGAGGAGGACCAGGGCCGGATTAACAGCATCATGGGCTTGGTGCTGAGGATTTTGAAGGGCCTTAAGGGCCGTGCCTTGCCATGCACCCAGAGGAGGAAGGGTGCAGCCATGCATGCCTAATTCAACATGGGATGCTGTCTCTGAAGCCCATAAACACATCCATGCATCGCCAACTGTCCCTCCTTGTCCGGCCTTCACGCTGTGTGGGGAGGTTCTGAGGGTGCTGCCTGGGGAAGCGAGCATAGAAGCCAGACTTCTGTGTTTACAAGTGACAGAAGAGCGGTAACAGTGAATATGGCCAACCCGGGGCCTATATAAAAGGTAGGGGCCTGGAGCTGCAGCTCCAATAGCCCCTACATTAATCTGGCCCTGAGGAGGAGGACGAGGTAGCCAACACTGCTTCTTTTCAAAAATTTTAAATGAGGGTACACCCCAAAAGAGTGAGAAAGAGCAAAAATGGAACAATGGGTGGGTAAGGTCGGTATCCATTGCTATTCTGCATAAGGTACGGAAAAGTCCCGTGGGATCCATGCCTGGTTCATTTTAATGAACGTGAGCTTGTCCACATTGTCTCTGGACAGGCGGCTGCGCTTGTCTGTTATAACGCCCCCAGCCGTGCTAAATACCCGTTCAGATAATACACTGGCTGCAGGGCACGCCAGCACCTCCAAGGCGTAAAGGGCAAGCTCAGGCCATGTGCCCAATTTGGAGACCCAGAAGTTGAAGGGGGCAGACCCGTCATTCACTACATGTAGGCGTGTGCACACATACTGCTCCACCATGTTGGTAAAATGCTGCCTCCTGCTAAGACGTTCCATCTGAGCTGCTGGTGCTGCTGTTTGTTGTGGCGTGCTGACAAAGCTTTTCCACATTTCGGCCATGCTAACCCTGCCTTCTGAGGTGCTGGCGGTGCCCTGGTTGCGTTGGCGACCTCCTCCTCCTCCTCCTCTGCCTTGTGCTTCCACTGTGGCCCCGCTGTCAGATGGGAATGCCAGCAGCATGGCGTCTACCAGCGTGCGCTTGTACTCGCGCATCTTGCGATCGCGCTCCAGTGAGTGAATTAAGGACGGTACGTTGTCCTTGTAACGGGGATCCAGCAGCGTGGCCACCCAGTAATCAGCACAAGTTAGAATGTGGGCAACTCGGCGGTCGTTGTGGAGACACTGCAGCATGTAATCGCTCATGTGTGCCAGGCTGCCCAGAGGCAACGAAAGGCTGTCCTCTGTGGGAGGTGTATCGTCCGTGTCCTCTGTATCCCCCCAGCCACGCACCAGTGATGGCCATGAGCTGGCCTGGGTGCCACCCTGCTGTGAACATGGTTCCATCTCCTCCTCCAGCTCCTCCTCCTCCTCATCCTCCTCATCCTCCAGAACTGTGCCCCTGCTGGACAATTGCGTCCCTGGCGTTTGCGTGTGCAGGAACCCACCCTCGGAGCCCCTTGCGAATGACTGCCCTGAAAGCCTTGGAAATGTTACCTCTTCATCCTCCTCCTCCTCCTCATCCTGTGCCACATCCTCTTCCATCATCGCCCGAATTGTTTTTTCAAGGAGGCATAGAAGTGGGATAGTTAAGCTGAGAACGGCGTCATTGCCACTGGCCATGTTGGTGGAGTACTCAAAACAGCGCAACAAGGCACACAGGTCTCGCATGGAGGCCCAGTTATTGGTGGTGAAGTGGTGCTGTTCCGCAGAGCGACTCACGCGTGCGTGCTGCAGCTGAAACTCCACTATGGCCTGCTGCTGCTCGCACAGTCTTTCCAGCATGTGCAAGGTGGAGTTCCACCTTGTGGGCACGTCACATATGAGGCGGTGAGCGGGAAGGCCGAAGTTACGCTGCAGCGCTGCCAGGCGAGCAGCAGCAGGGTGAGAACGCCGAAAGTGCGCACAAACGGCCCGCACTTTCTGCAGCAGCTCTGACATATCGGGGTAGTTTTTAAGGAACCTCTGCACCACCAAATTCAGCACATGCGCCAGGCAAGGGATGTGCGTCAAACCGGCTAGGCCCAGAGCTGCTATGAGATTTCGCCCGTTATCGCACACCACCAGGCCGGGCTTGAGGCTCGCTGGCAGCAACCACTCATTTGTCTGCTGTTCCATGCTCCTCCACAACTCCTGCGCGGTGTGTGGTTTGTCCCCCAAACAGGCAAGTTGTAAAACTGCCTGCTGTCGTTTACCCCTGGCCGTGCTGAAGTTGGTGGTGAAGGTGTTACGCTGTCCGGATGAGGAGGCGGTAGAGGATGAGGAAGCGGAGTAGGAGGAGTTAGGAACAGGAGGCAAACTGAAGCGCCCTGCAATCCTCGGTGGTGGAAGGACATGCGCCAAATTGCTATCCGCCTCAGGCCCATCCGCCACTGCATTTACCCAGTGTGCCGTTAGGGAGATATAACGCCCCTGACCGTGCTTACTGGTCCACGTATCCGTAGTTAGGTGGACCTTGGCACAGATGGCGTTGCGCAGTGCACACCTGATATTTTCCCCCACTTGGTTGTGCAGGGAAGGGATGGCTTGCCTGGAAAAGTAGTGGCGGCTGGGCACGACGTACTGTGGGACAGCCACCGACATAAGGTTTTTAAAACTGTGCGTCTCCACCAGACGGAATGACAGCATTTCAAAGGCCAATAATTTTGAAATGCTGGCATTCAGGGCCAGGGATCGCGGGTGGGTAGGGGGGTACTTCCTCTTCCTCTCAAGTGTTTGGGAGATGGAAAGCTGAACGCTTCCACGGGACATTGTGGAGATGGTTGTTGGTGACCCAGGTGGTGGTGTTGCTGACAGATCGTCTGTTTGCGGGGTGGCAGGTGCCGGTATCACTACAGATGTGGCTGGAGCGGCCGAGACTGCAGCAGAAGAGGAAGCAGGATGAGCCAGAGACGTTTCTTGGTTTTGAAGGTGTGTACTCCACTGCAGCTCGTGCTTTGCACTTAGATGCCTGATCATGCAGGTTGTGCTCAGGTTGAGAAGGTTTATGCCTCGCTTCAAGCTCTGATTGCACAGGGTGCAAACCACTCGTGTCCTGTCATCAGCACATTTTCTAAAGAACTTCCACGCTAGAGAACTCCTTTGAGCTGACTTTGGTGCGCTCGTTCCCTTGCTGCGTTGGGCAGTAGCGGGCGTAGTGTCTAGGGCACGGCCGCTCCGCTTCTGCACCCTGCTCCCTCTTCTGCTGTGCTGGTGGCTCTGTGCGACCACCGCCTCTTCCTCCAAACTACTCAGGTCACCTGCATGACGTTCATTCCATGTGGGGTCGAGGACCTCATCGTCCTCCACATCATCTTCCACCCAGTCTTCACCCCTGCCCTCCTTGTCGGTCTCCACAATGCTGAACGCCGCAGAAGTTGGCACCTGCGTTTCGTCATCATCGGAGACGTGCTGCGATGATCCTTGCATGTACTCATCTTGAGAAATAAGTGGTTGGGCATCGCTGCACTCAATCTCTTCCACTTCTGGGGCAGGGCTAGGTGGATGGCCCTGGGAAACCCTGCTGACAGAGTCCTCAAAAAGAATAAGAGACTGCTGTATGGCTTGGGGCTCAGACTGCTGGCCTGATTTGCAAGGGGGTGAGGTGAAAGACGGTTGGACATTGGCTGCAGGTGCCAACTCTGACCTTTCTGCAGTAGACTGGGTGGGAGACAATGTGAAGGAACTGGAGGCACTGTCAGCAGCAAACCAATCTACTATCGCCTCAACTTGTTCTGGCCTCATCACTTCTAGGGGCGTTTGATGCCCTACCAAATACTGATGCAGGTTCTGTCGCCTACTCACACTTGAGGAAGGTGTTTCACTTGTGCGTGTAGCTGGCACAGATCGACCACGTCCTCTCCTTGCAACAGGAGCTCTACCAGCAGCACCACGACCCAGGCCACGGCCCTTATTTGACGGTCTCCTCATATTTCTGTAATTTAAGATCTTGCCCTAGAAAGGTTTTTATTGAATAGCGGAATAGGAAATATGATCCAAAAAAGTGTATGTATCTCGCACGTACAAAACCACACTAGGCCCCAATTACTATTGTTTCTACCCCTAAAAGGATGGATGAGGAGTAGGAGGAGTATGGAACAGACAGCACCCTCAAATCTTCAGAAGTATGAGATGAACCCCAAAAACTTGGAAAGGTGGATCTCACACGTACCGACACAGACTATCCCGCAATTCAATTGATCCTCAAAGGTTTTTATTGAATAGCGGAATAGGAAATATGATCAAAAAAAGTGTATGTATCTCGCACGTACACAACCACACTAGGCCCCAATTACTATTGTTTGTACCCCTAAAAGGATGGATGAGGAGTAGGAGGAGTATGGAACAGGCAGCACCCTCAAATCTTCAGAAGTATGAGATGAACCCCAAAAACTTGGAAAGGTGGATCTCACACGTACCGACACAGACTATCCCGCAATTCAATTGATCCTCAAAGGTTTTTATTGAATAGCGGAATAGGAAATATGATCAAAAAAAGTGTATGTATCTCGCAAGTACACAACCACACTAGGCCCCAATTACTATTGTTTGTACCCCTAAAAGGATGGATGAGGAGTAGGAGGAGGAGTATGGAACAGGCAGCACCCTCAAATCTTCAGAAGTATGAGATGAACCCCAAAAACTTGGAAAGGTGGATCTCACACGTACCGACACAGACTATCCCGCAATTCAATTGATCCTCAAAGGTTTTTATTGAATAGCGGAATAGGAAATATGATCAAAAAAAGTGTATGTATCTCGCACGTACACAACCACACTAGGCCCCAATTACTATTGTTTGTACCCCTAAAAGGATGGATGAGGAGTAGGAGGAGGAGTATGGAACAGGCAGCACCCTCAAATCTTCAGAAGTATGAGATGAACCCCAAAAACTTGGAAAGGTGGATCTCACACGTACCGACACAGACTATCCCGCAATTCAATTGATCCTCAAAGGTTTTTATTGAATAGCGGAATAGGAAATATGATCAAAAAAAGTGTATGTATCTCGCACGTACACAACCACACTAGGCCCCAATTACTATTGTTTGTACCCCTAAAAGGATGGATGAGGAGTAGGAGGAGGAGTATGGAACAGGCAGCACCCTCAAATCTTCAGAAGTATGAGATGAACCCCAAAAACTTGGAAAGGTGGATCTCACACGTACCGACACAGACTATCCCGCAATTCAATTGATCCTCAAAGGTTTTTATTGAATAGCGGAATAGGAAATATGATCAAAAAAAGTGTATGTATCTCGCACGTACACAACCACACTAGGCCCCAATTACTATTGTTTGTACCCCTAAAAGGATGGTTGAGCAGTAGGAGCAGGAGTATGGAACAGGCAGCACCCTCAAATCTTCAGAAGTATGAGATGAACCCCAACAACTTGGAAAGGTGGATCTCACACGTACCGACACAGACTATCTCGCAATTGAATTGATCCCCAAAGGTTTTAATTGAATAGCGGAATAGAAAATATGATCAAAAAGAAAGTGTATGTATCTCGCACGTACACCACCACACTAGGCCCCAACTACTATTGTTTGTACCCCTAAAAGGATGGTTGAGCAGTAGGAGGAGGAGTATGGAACAGGCAGCACCCTCAAATCTTCAGTAGTATGAGATGAACCCCAAAAACTTGGAAAGGTGGATCTCTCTCACACGTACCAACACAGACTATCCCCCAATTTAACTGATCCCCAAAGGTTTTTGATTAAATAGCGGAATAGAAAATATGATCCAAAAAAAGTGTATGTATATCACACGTACACAACCACACTGGGCCCCAATTACTATTGTTTGTACCCCTAAAAGGCTAGATGAGGAGTAGGGGGAGTATGGAACAGGCAGCACCCTCAAACCTTCAGAAGTATGAGATGAACCCCAACAACTTGGAAAGGTGGATCTCTCTCACACGTACCAACACAGACTATCCCCCAATTTAACTGATCCCCAAAGGTTTTTGATTAAATAGCGGAATAGAAAATATGATCCAAAAAAAGTGTATGTATATCACACGTACACAACCACACTGGGCCCCAATTACTATTGTTTGTACCCCTAAAAGGCTAGATGAGGAGTAGGGGGAGTATGGAACAGGCAGCACCCTCAAACCTTCAGAAGTATGAGATGAACCCCAACAACTTGGAAAGGTGGATCTCTCTCACACGTACCAACACAGACTATCCCCCAATTTAACTGATCCCCAAAGGTTTTTGATTAAATAGCGGAATAGAAAATATGATCCAAAAAAAGTGTATGTATATCACACGTACACAACCACACTAGGCCCCAATTACTATTGTTTGTACCCCTAAAAGGCTAGGAGTAGGGGGAGTATGGAACAGGCAGCACCCTCAAACCTTCAGAAGTATGAGATGAACCCCAACAACTTGGAAAGGTGGATCTCTCTCACACGTACCAACACAGACTATCCCCCAATTTAACTGATCCCCAAAGGTTTTTGATTAAATAGCGGAATAGAAAATATGATCCAAAAAAAGTGTATGTATATCACACGTACACAACCACACTAGGCCCCAATTACTATTGTTTGTACCCCTAAAAGACTAGGAGTAGGGGGAGTATGGAACAGGCAGCACCCTCAAACCTTCAGAAGTATGAGATGAACCCCAACAACTTGGAAAGGTGGATCTCTCTCACACGTACCAACACAGACTATCCCCCAATTTAACTGATCCCCAAAGGTTTTTGATTAAATAGCGGAATAGAAAATATGATCCAAAAAAAGTGTATGTATATCACACGTACACAACCACACTAGGCCCCAATTACTATTGTTTGTACCCCTAAAAGGCTAGATGAGGAGTAGGGGGGGTATGGAACAGGCAGCACCCTCAAACCTTCAGAAGTATGAGATGAACCCCAACAACTTGGAAAGGTGGATCTCTCTCACACGTACCAACACAGACTATCCCCCAATTTAACTGATCCCCAAAGGTTTTTGATTAAATAGCGGAATAGAAAATATGATCCAAAAAAAGTGTATGTATATCACACGTACACAACCACACTAGGCCCCAATTACTATTGTTTGTACCCCTAAAAGGCTAGGAGTAGGGGGAGTATGGAACAGGCAGCACCCTCAAACCTTCAGAAGTATGAGATGAACCCCAACAACTTGGAAAGGTGGATCTCTCTCACACGTACCAACACAGACTATCCCCCAATTTAACTGATCCCCAAAGGTTTTTGATTAAATAGCGGAATAGAAAATATGATCCAAAAAAAGTGTATGTATATCACACGTACACAACCACACTAGGCCCCAATTACTATTGTTTGTACCCCTAAAAGGCTAGGAGTAGGGGGAGTATGGAACAGGCAGCACCCTCAAACCTTCAGAAGTATGAGATGAACCCCAACAACTTGGAAAGGTGGATCTCTCTCACACGTACCAACACAGACTATCCCCCAATTTAACTGATCCCCAAAGGTTTTTGATTAAATAGCGGAATAGAAAATATGATCCAAAAAAAGTGTATGTATATCACACGTACACAACCACACTAGGCCCCAATTACTATTGTTTGTACCCCTAAAAGGCTAGGAGTAGGGGGAGTATGGAACAGGCAGCACCCTCAAACCTTCAGAAGTATGAGATGAACCCCAACAACTTGGAAAGGTGGATCTCTCTCACACGTACCAACACAGACTATCCCCCAATTTAACTGATCCCCAAAGGTTTTTGATTAAATAGCGGAATAGAAAATATGATCCAAAAAAAGTGTATGTATATCACACGTACACAACCACACTGGGCCCCAATTACTATTGTTTGTACCCCTAAAAGGCTAGATGAGGAGTAGGGGGAGTATGGAACAGGCAGCACCCTCAAACCTTCAGAAGTATGAGATGAACCCCAACAACTTGGAAAGGTGGATCTCTCTCACACGTACCAACACAGACTATCCCCCAATTTAACTGATCCCCAAAGGTTTTTGATTAAATAGCGGAATAGAAAATATGATCCAAAAAAAGTGTATGTATATCACACGTACACAACCACACTAGGCCCCAATTACTATTGTTTGTACCCCTAAAAGGCTAGGAGTAGGGGGAGTATGGAACAGGCAGCACCCTCAAACCTTCAGAAGTATGAGATGAACCCCAACAACTTGGAAAGGTGGATCTCTCTCACACGTACCAACACAGACTATCCCCCAATTTAACTGATCCCCAAAGGTTTTTGATTAAATAGCGGAATAGAAAATATGATCCAAAAAAAGTGTATGTATATCACACGTACACAACCACACTGGGCCCCAATTACTATTGTTTGTACCCCTAAAAGGCTAGATGAGGAGTAGGGGGAGTATGGAACAGGCAGCACCCTCAAACCTTCAGAAGTATGAGATGAACCCCAACAACTTGGAAAGGTGGATCTCTCTCACACGTACCAACACAGACTATCCCCCAATTTAACTGATCCCCAAAGGTTTTTGATTAAATAGCGGAATAGAAAATATGATCCAAAAAAAGTGTATGTATATCACACGTACACAACCACACTAGGCCCCAATTACTATTGTTTGTACCCCTAAAAGGCTAGGAGTAGGGGGAGTATGGAACAGGCAGCACCCTCAAACCTTCAGAAGTATGAGATGAACCCCAACAACTTGGAAAGGTGGATCTCTCTCACACGTACCAACACAGACTATCCCCCAATTTAACTGATCCCCAAAGGTTTTTGATTAAATAGCGGAATAGAAAATATGATCCAAAAAAAGTGTATGTATATCACACGTACACAACCACAATAGGCCCCAATTACTATTGTTTGTACCCCTAAAAGGCTAAGAGTAGGGGGAGTATGGAACAGGCAGCACCCTCAAACCTTCAGAAGTATGAGATGAACCCCAACAACTTGGAAAGGTGGATCTCTCTCACACGTACCAACACAGACTATCCCCCAATTTAACTGATCCCCAAAGGTTTTTGATTAAATAGCGGAATAGAAAATATGATCCAAAAAAAGTGTATGTATATCACACGTACACAACCACACTGGGCCCCAATTACTATTGTTTGTACCCCTAAAAGGCTAGATGAGGAGTAGGGGGAGTATGGAACAGGCAGCACCCTCAAACCTTCAGAAGTATGAGATGAACCCCAACAACTTGGAAAGGTGGATCTCTCTCACACGTACCAACACAGACTATCCCCCAATTTAACTGATCCCCAAAGGTTTTTGATTAAATAGCGGAATAGAAAATATGATCCAAAAAAAGTGTATGTATATCACACGTACACAACCACACTAGGCCCCAATTACTATTGTTTGTACCCCTAAAAGGCTAGGAGTAGGGGGAGTATGGAACAGGCAGCACCCTCAAACCTTCAGAAGTATGAGATGAACCCCAACAACTTGGAAAGGTGGATCTCTCTCACACGTACCAACACAGACTATCCCCCAATTTAACTGATCCCCAAAGGTTTTTGATTAAATAGCGGAATAGAAAATATGATCCAAAAAAAGTGTATGTATATCACACGTACACAACCACACTAGGCCCCAATTACTATTGTTTGTACCCCTAAAAGGCTAGATGAGGAGTAGGGGGGGTATGGAACAGGCAGCACCCTCAAACCTTCAGAAGTATGAGATGAACCCCAACAACTTGGAAAGGTGGATCTCTCTCACACGTACCAACACAGACTATCCCCCAATTTAACTGATCCCCAAAGGTTTTTGATTAAATAGCGGAATAGAAAATATGATCCAAAAAAAGTGTATGTATATCACACGTACACAACCACACTAGGCCCCAATTACTATTGTTTGTACCCCTAAAAGGCTAGATGAGGAGTAGGGGGGGTATGGAACAGGCAGCACCCTCAAACCTTCAGAAGTATGAGATGAACCCCAACAACTTGGAAAGGTGGATCTCTCTCACACGTACCAACACAGACTATCCCCCAATTTAACTGATCCCCAAAGGTTTTTGATTAAATAGCGGAATAGAAAATATGATCCAAAAAAAGTGTATGTATATCACACGTACACAACCACACTAGGCCCCAATTACTATTGTTTGTACCCCTAAAAGGCTAGGAGTAGGGGGAGTATGGAACAGGCAGCACCCTCAAACCTTCAGAAGTATGAGATGAACCCCAACAACTTGGAAAGGTGGATCTCTCTCACACGTACCAACACAGACTATCCCCCAATTTAACTGATCCCCAAAGGTTTTTGATTAAATAGCGGAATAGAAAATATGATCCAAAAAAAGTGTATGTATATCACACGTACACAACCACACTAGGCCCCAATTACTATTGTTTGTACCCCTAAAAGGCTAGGAGTAGGGGGAGTATGGAACAGGCAGCACCCTCAAACCTTCAGAAGTATGAGATGAACCCCAACAACTTGGAAAGGTGGATCTCTCTCACACGTACCAACACAGACTATCCCCCAATTTAACTGATCCCCAAAGGTTTTTGATTAAATAGCGGAATAGAAAATATGATCCAAAAAAAGTGTATGTATATCACACGTACACAACCACACTAGGCCCCAATTACTATTGTTTGTACCCCTAAAAGGCTAGATGAGGAGTAGGGGGAGTATGGAACAGGCAGCACCCTCAAATCTTCAGAAGTATGAGATTGTGTTCACTGTACCCCACAAAGATTGAGTTCACTGCACCCCACAATGATTGTGTTCACTGCACCCCACAAAGATTGTGTTCACTGCACCTCACAAAGATTGTGTTCACTGTACCCCCCAAAGATTGTGTTCACTGCACCCCACAAATATTCTGTTCACTGTACCCCACAAAGATTGTGTTCACTGCACCCTAAAAGGATGTTGTTCACTGCACCCCACAAAGATTGTGTTCACTGCACCCTAAAAGGATGTTGTTCACTGCACCCCAAAAAGATTGTGTTCACTGTACCCCCCCAAAGATTGTGTTCACTGCACCCCACAAAGATTGTGTTCACTGCACCCCAAAAAGATTGTGTTCACTGTACCCCCCAAAGATTGTGTTCACTGCACCCCAAAAAGATTGTGTTCACTGTACCCCCCAAAGATTGTGTTCACTGCACCCCACAAAGATTCTGTTCACTGTACCCCACAAAGATTGTGTTCACTGCACCCCAAAAAGATTGTGTTCACTGTACCCCCCCAAAGATTGTGTTCACTGCACCCCACAAAGATTCTGTTCACTGCACCCCACAAAGGATTTTGTTCACTGCACCCCAAAAAGATTGTGTTCACTGCACCCCAAAAAGGATTTTGATCACTGCACCCCAAAAAGGATGTTGTTCACTGCACCCCAAAAATGATTTTGTTCACTCCACCCCAAAAAGATTGTGTTCACTGCACCCCACAAAGATTGTGTTCACTGCACCCCAAAAAGATTGTGTTCACTGTACCCCCCAAAGATTGTGTTCACTGCACCCCACAAAGATTCTGTTCACTGTACCCCACAAAGATTGTGTTCACTGCACCCCAAAAAGATTGTGTTCACTGCACCCCAAAAAGGATGTTGTTCACTGCACCCCAAAAAGGATGTTGTTCACTCCACCCCAAAAAGATTGTGTTCACTGCACCCCACAAAGATTGTGTTCACTGCACCCCAAAAAGATTGTGTTCACTGCACCCCAAAAATGATTTTGTTCACTGCACCCCAAAAAGGATTTTGTTCACTGCACCCCAAAAAGGATGTTAGTTCACTCCACCCCAAAAAGATTGTGTTCACTGCACCCCAAAAAGATTGTGTTCACTGCACCCCACAAAGGATTTTGTTCACTGCACCCCAAAAAGATTGTGTTCACTGCACCCCAAAAAGGATGTTGTTCACTGCACCCCAAAAAGGATTTTGTTCACTGCACCCCAAAAAGATTGTGTTCACTGCACCCCACAAAGGATTTTGTTCACTGCACCCCACAAAGATTGTGTTCACTGCACACCAAAAAGGATTGTGTTCACTGCACCCCAAAAAGATTTTGTTCACTGCACCCCAAAAAGATTGTGTTCACTGCAGCCCAAAAAGATTGTGTTCACTGCAGCCCAAAAAGATTGTGTTCACTGCAGCCCAAAAAGATTGTGTTCACTGCAGCTCACACACAGAAAAATGGATGTGGATCACTGACACCTGCCTATCTCCAATCCCACACCACACAGCAATATCGATTGTAGTTTGTAGAACACAGTTTCCCTAAAATTCAGCAGACTCTGTCCCTAACAGGATTGAGAAGAGATCGTAGATCAGGATTGAGTGCAGATTCACCCCACCCCCCACACAGCAATATCGATTGTAGTTTGTAGAAGACACTGACCCTATAATTCAGCAGACTCTATCCCTAAAATGCCTACAACTCGCCCTGCCTAAACACTCCGACCTGTCCCTCAATTCTATCCGGACACAAATGGTTTTTTCCTGCCTATCTTTCCCTAATCAGCAGCCAGCACATTGATGTGTGCTCTGTCCCTTAGCTAAGCAGCAGAATGACGCTGCTGCGGCGGCTGCCTCGAACTTATAAAGACTTGGTCACATGCTTCAGACGGCCAATCACAGCTACTAAGACATTTGCAGGCATGGCTGGGATGGCTTAAGGCACACCAGTTAAACGATTGTTGATTGGCTGTTGAAAGCCCGCCATGAAAAGAGCGCCAAAGCATGCAAAACCCGGAAATAAAACGACCGAACACGGATTTTTACCCGAACATACAGTAAAGTGTCCGTGTCCGTGTTCGGGTAAAAAAAATCCAATTATTCGGTACGAACACGAATAATACAGTCCGTGTTCGCTCAACACTAGTCTTAACACTATACATTTGCAGGTCAAGAAGTTTATAATAGAATGTTTCCTTTATATCTATATACCTTCATTGTTTATGTATAGCTATTTTGTATATTGTTTTCCTGTAAACTAATGAAAAACTACCCTAAAAAAACAGTTAAAAAAAAAACTGTCCCTCAATTTTGTCCTTTATAAATTTGTTTCTTATCTTATCAAAGCAAAAGAAGCTTCCCATATTGCCCGATGTATAATTGTGTTTGAACGAAGCAAGAAAGTTAGGAAATATTTATTTAAAAATTATTTTTTTTATCTATTGTATGAATGGGAACATATGATAAACGTATAGTGGGGGTTTCTCAAAATTGACATCAAAAAAGGAAACACATTTTAAACTTGTAAGTACGATTAGTCCTTAAGCCATAAAATTGTATGGACAATTACTGCCTTCTAAATGTATTTCTAATAACAATGGATGGATTGTTGTTTGCATCATTTTGATGTTTTGTACACCCATGTACCCATGTTGAATGCATGTAAGCCCTGATGAATTATTAAATCTAATTAAGAAAATATATATGTTAATGGCTTGCAATGTGTTTGCTGTTTGTGTTTTGACTGACATTCTTATAGAAGTAATAAAAAAATTACCAGAATTGTGACTTTTCTGAATTTCTCTGTTAATAATAGACTTAATTTATCATGTGCTCACTGTGGCATGGTAATCTTTCTGAAAGACATTTGTTCACCAAAGTTATTTTTCTAAACGACTGCAACAGAATGAGGATGGTTCCCAGATTGGCCATAGATGTCATCAGTACCATCAGGAATGATTTGCATAGCCTTGTTCTGATCAGCGCATTACTAAACCTAAAGCTTTTAAACCCAACAGACATTTTATTTCAAAGCACACACAAAACACGAAAGAAAACAGTCCTTCATTGATCACAGACAATGCGAGTGGTGGATAATCCTTGCCAATGATAACAAGCATTTTTGAAGCAGGCATGTGCTTGTTATCACTTGCTCATTAACCCATGCTCTGCCTGATTATTGCATGTAAAGGTCAGATTGGTCTCATCTTTTTTGAAAATGGAGTCAAACTGCTTGTTCATCAATAAAGACAACATCTGACAATGTTTTTTTAAGAACAAATGTGTCATTCTCTCTACTGATCATTATTTTTTTTTTTTTTTTTTACAAGATGCTTTTCTATGAAACACAGCTTCATAGTAAGAGCCCTAGGGTTATACTGCTGCCTACAGGTGAAATGTTCGCTAAGAACATAGAAGCTTGAAAGCCATCCTCTTTGAGGCTATAACCCCTCCTACCTCCCACCTGCCTAGTTCTGCTCAGTTCCCTTTGGTAAATGGATGATCCTTTACCTTTTTATTACTATTTTTTGCTTGAATTGGAAAATGTTTCTAAAATCAACAGTTACTGGTAAATTTAGGTCAGATCATAGGCGTGCGCACACTCTAATCACCCCGTGTGGTACAGATCCCCCCTGTTTAGACCCCTGATATTTTACCATAGCCCCTAAAATTTTAAATTGTAAAAAAAATAAATAAGAAAAAACAAAATGTAAAATGTAAAAAATAATAACAATAAAAACTGCTAACACTGTCCACTGTCCTACTGACACCATATAATGCCCAACCACGCATATGTGTGTAGCAGAATTTCCAGCATTGGTGCTGGGGATGGGTCTGCCAGGGTTACTGCTAACACCAACAGCACATTTAAGCTTATGCCCAAGTGTGAGAACTGAGACAATGAACAGTCCAGCATCTTTTTTTTTTTTATTTATTTGATATGGGGATGGGAGAAGGGAATGAGTGGGATACTCCTCTGGCTCAACTAGTTACAAAAATGGGACAACGGAAAAATGGGAAAAAATGCCTTCTAGTGCTGAATGCTGACCAATGCTTACTGGCACTTGTGAACACTGACTTGCTTTCACTGAACTGAAACTGACGTCTGACACATCTGTTAGCTCAAAAGTCCTTTACACTGCTTCCTCCAGTCCTCCCTGACTGAGGTAGCCACTTGTAGTTATTGCTGCAACTCTCATCACTTTAACACTTCAGGGCCTATCCCTTTACTCTTTAGGACATACACTGGCACCCCCTTTGCTACACTTCCACACCGGCTAGCTAGCTCCTGGATCCCTCTGACCTTCTCCGGAGTGGTCCCCTCTCCTAGGCAGACCCCAGGGGTAGTTTGCAGTACTCACGACTCAGAATGCTTTCCTGAAACTCTTCCCCAACAGCTCTGCTGGTCCTTAGCACCCTGGATCCTTCTCTGCAGCTCAGCTCAGCCCGGTATCCCCTCAGGCAAGAAGCCTGGGACCCCCGTTTCTTCTGACAGGAGGAGAGACCGCCGTAACCTCCCTCCCGGGACTCTGCTTCCTGCCAAAGACCATCTGACATGCGCGCCCCACAGACTTATACCCCCTCCCAGAATCCATCGGCAGAATCTGCCCTTCCAGGATGGATACAAGCCCTGGTGTGCTATTGGCCAGGTTTCCTCCACTGCCCAATGAGAGCCCTCATTGGGATACAGTGGGGAGATTCCCCAGCAAAACAGGCACACCTGGGAGCACATGTCAGCCTAGCTCAATCATAAGGCTCTGCTGATAAGGAGGCAAGGCCCCACTATAACTTTACCTAGCACCTAGCTTGGAGGGTGCTACATGTGTTTGAGCTTTGGGGTGCACACTGTAATGCCATAAGCTGTGCATACCTATGGGTCAGATATTTGAAATCCTGAAAGTCTCTTCATGAATGAGTGCAGGTTTTCCAAGTTCACTAAGTACCTGTATATTGGTATTCTCTCTGAGATGGTTGTGCCTTTAGCAGTGACAACCCATGTGTATTCCAAAATTAGAGAATTATTTGCTGAGTTGTCAGAACCAAAGCTGTGGCAGTTTCACGTGTTTTTATCTATTAAGACTCACTTTGGAGTTGGGATTTTCTTTATTCTTAATGTAATGCTTTTTGTGTACACTTATAATCACAGAAGCAGCTGTAGCTGGCTGAGCATTGTGTGAGGGGAATAGAAGACCTTTTTTTTTTGGCCTTTTGAATATATCTTCAATAGTGGTTTAAAAAACTGAGCATCATTTTCTGGAAATGGGAGATTTTTATTTGAGTCTTTTTTTTTTTTTTTTTTGATGGCTGGTTACTGTTTATACCTAAACTGAAATTTTTACATTTTCCACCACCTTCTGTTTCCTCTCTGTTTTTCTTTGTGATGAAACATTAAAAAGATTAGGGAACACACGGGCAAGCATCCAGAGCTGTCTTTTCTTTAAAAAAATATATATATTTTTTACAGTGCACATTATTAACCAAGAGGCTATAGTTTCCCTGAGGACTCTTTTCATGCCTGGTAAAGCTGCTACAGTCAAGCAGAGCACCCTGCTGTCCCCACTTCAACAGATGGTCAAGTTTCTGTTATGTGAAAAATTCAAGTAGAAATGTGTCATCTCCTGCTATCAGCATGTCCTCACAGGCACTGTAGACCAGCATGGTGATGTCCCTGGGTGCGATATTGTCATCTTACCTGAATTCATCAGCCAGGCTTACAGCTCTGTAGTTATTAAGATGCACAAGTGGTTCAAATAAATGGTTTGATTTTCACAGTACAGAACATTGTTCATCCCCCTTCTGGCCACTTACCTGCCCTAAGTACTACAGGTTTGTCTTTCGGGCTCACTTAGTCAGACAATTCATCCTCTGTAGATGGAACAGATCAAAATTCTTGATGGAAACTGAGAACCATGTTGTGTCAGGACACCACATCTAATTCCTCTGCCAACAGTCAGAAGCAGATGCAAAGGACTGAATCTCCTCTGTGTTCAATTCCCAAAGATATTGTTATCCTGCCCTTGAAGCAACAAATGTGAATACTGGCAGTATTCAAGCCACCCTAGTGGAAGCAGAACCTATTGGTTCCACGGTAGTCAAATATTCTGAAGCTGTCATTACTGTACCTGGTTACTTGAAGCCGTCTGAAAGCTTGTTAAGTACATATAAGTTAAGAGTGCAAGTTTTATACTGTAATATTTCTTGATTAAGATATTATTCATACATTTTGATTAAGAACTTTGCATTGAGTATATATGTGTTGGTATGTGAATTTGTGGAACACTTTATATGTGTGTATAGTTGTTTCAAGCAAGCATATCCTGTAGATATGCTTCCTTCCCATTCCCCAACATTACCAGACACCCCAGGGTAATTATATACTAGGAATAGACCAGTTGACATAGTAGTTTGACTGGGAGGATTACAATACAAAGCTAGCCTTTATTGAAATGGTGGGGGCTGAAGGTACTCCTTTTGGAGAAAAAGAGAGAACAAAAGAAATTTTGGACTGGGATTTAAATGCTGGTCAGGGAGCATGTAAGAAGGCTTACCTACCCTTTGTGCCTTTTCAGCTCTTTGCTAGAAGAAAACCTTAAAACTGTGATGGGGGTAAGAGTATTCACCCCAGGAATGCTAAGCTAAGGGTCAATGACACAATCAATCTCCCTATCCTGCATTAAAATGTTAATTTTGTTCTTTAAGTCCTTTAAGTCAGATTCTAGATCCTGGACCCAGAGGCCTTCTTTCACTTCCTCGGGTTCAGGAGCTTCAAAACATCTGTATCAAACCAAAGGATTCAAGCCAAGATACATCTTGCAATACATGAAGATTATCAGCATGTTTTTGCTTTATTGTGGGCTTCAGTTATCATTAGTTGTTGCTCTTGCCTCAACCTCAAGAGTGTTCTCAAAAGTCCTTGCACCAGTTCTACGCCTTCTTTGTCTCAGATGTATCCAAGTCATCAGATACCTGGACGATCTTTTGTAATAAGAGCAGATCTTCCTGGCCTTAAACCTCAGTGTATTGCTCTGCAGACAATGGAAAGCTTTAGATGGACCTTGAAAAATGAGAAGTCATCTCTGATTCCATCACGACACTTGAGCCTTCTTTTGGAGCCAAGGACTTCCTTTCCAAGAGCCAACAAAGCTTAAGAGTCAACAAAGCTGGAGAGTCAGGTTTATTAACTTCAATCCAGGCATTAGTCCTCCCTGTGGAGTTGAATGCAGGGATTCATGGCATCTGCATTTGAAGCAGTTACAATTTACTCCTTTCCACTTGAGGACCTTGCAAATAATCAAAGTGGACTTCAACCAGATATTTATTGCCCTTGGTTTCCCTTTGTTTTAACTCTTTCTTCTTGGAGATAGTTCGCCTGTGTTTTTTTTTTGGATCTCACTAGCAGTGTCTCCCCTTCTATACACTGCAGCTAGTCAAACACAGATCATGCTTAATTTGCTGCATCCTTGGCAACAGCAGTCAAGGAATGACAGCTGTAAACCCTGAAGTGGCATAATATACGTCATCATCTCCTGCTGTCTTTATTACAATCATTTACCATGGTCCAGGGCTCCTAAGAGGGTGGGGGGGTTACCTTTTGGAGCCCGGCAGCAGTGATCTCTGATCTCTACAATCACGCTGATCAGTTTCACCCCAAAGCCCCTTGCTGACTCTAAAATTCAATACCCAGCTCACGATTGTAAATTTAAAGACACAACTGTAATTGTTAATATGTTATGTAAAGGTTTTTGTTTTTTGAGTGCAATTCAATGATTTCCAGTGTTTAGAGGTAATGAGGTAAATGATCAAACTGCTTAAGGGGGGGGGGGGGTTCTCTTTATTTATTTAGGGGTTTGTAACATTAGACATAATATTAGGTAAAGGTAAAAGTGTACATAATTTGATTTTCTATGTATGTGAAGTCACATTAAATTACATTTATTATCATTATTTATGTTTGTTATACTGAGAGCTTGGAAAATGTTTTGTTAATGAATACTGTATGTTTGTTAGGTGGGAGTTAACAGTAATACCCTAAGAAAAGTTAAAGATAAACCTTTCCATATTCCAGTCATATCACATAAAATGGGTTTGGGTTGAAGTTGGACTTTCAAGATATACTAACCCATTAGAGCTCCCTCCCTGTCAAGTACCATAAATCAGTCAGAGACAGAAAATGCAGTTAAAATCACACCTTTCATGAAATAGCAAAAACAACACAGTTCAGGAGCGGGTATTTAGACGTGCAAGGATGAGAGAACCAGAAGTCAGCAATGTTAGGAGCCAAAGATCAGGAGCAGGAATCAGAAGAGAAGTCAGCCAGGCTGAGTCATACACAGGAACACACTGGAGATGTTGACCATGCCAGCGTAGGGAAGAAATAAGCAAAGCTGTTTAAATAGCCAAAAGGGGCTGGCTCAGTGGGAGAACTACCAGGACTGGGCCCTGGTGTTCCACCACTGTGTGTGGAGGGGGGGAGGCAAGACCCAGCATCTCCCCCCGCACCTCTTACTGTCAGTTTACTAAGAATTGGAGGGGGCAATTGGCAGCTCTATGGTGCCCATGGGAAATCCCTCTGGCTAACAGTTCACTTCCCTGTGTACAGTGGAAAGGGGAGGGTCCTCTGACCTGAGCAGGTGCCTGCTTCAGTGAACAAGTGAGTAGCTCTTCTTGTTCACTGAAGAGTGAAGCTGATACTTGCCCAGGTCTGGCCTCTCCCCTCTCCACTGTACACAGGGAAGTGAACTGCTAGCCAGGGGGAGATCCTGCGGGCACCACGGAGCTGCCGATCGCCACCAAAGAGTTGCTAATCAGGTGAATGGCCATGGGGTGATCTGCTGGAAGTTAACTGTTGTGTGTATTGGTTAAGTGTAACTGTAAGTGTGTGTGTGTGTGGGGAGGGGGGGGTACAGAGATGTGCTGGAGGTTGGAGGTGCACATCAAGTGAGTACAGCACAGATGTTTTTAGCCCCAGTTTTCAGGTGGACCCGATCAGTCTATCCATAGCTCTCTATGGAGCGGTGGGTGTAAAGCTCACACCCCTGCCACTATCCAATTCAATCCTGTCCACTAAAGACCCTGTCTGATGGATTGAAATGAATGACAGTTGGATGGAAGTGGACAGGCAGTCCATTCCCATCCGACAGCCCCATGTTGTGTCTGTGTCTGCTCTGCATCAGCTGAGGGGACACAGACCTGTCATCCATTTGTTCAGCAGAGATCAGCGGAGAGATCCCCCACTAACCAAACAGATCCCATTGACGGGTCTATCTCATGTGAAAGGGGCCTTAGGAGTGTGCAGGGTGCCAGGGTTGCTTGCTGTGGTGTGCAGGATACAGAGGATGCTGGGAGGTGTGGAGGTGTGTGTGTGTGTGTGTGGGAGGGGGGGTATAGAGGTGTGGGGGTGCGGAGATAAGTGGCAGAGTACATAGATGTGCTTGGGGGTGTTGAGGTGTGCTGGGGAATAAAGAGAATTTTGGGAGGTGCAGAGGTGTGTGAATGTGTGTGTGGAGGGGTGCTGAGGGCTACAAAGGCTTACTGGGCATATGGAAGAAAACTTGGAGAAATAAGAGGATTCCAGGAGGTGCAAAAGTATGTGATGGGTGCAGAGGTGGGCTGGGGGGGGAGCTAGGAGGTGCAGAGGTGTGTGTAGGTGGTGCAGCAATGTGCAAATGGGACAAAGGTGTGTTGGAGTATGGAGGTGTGCTAGGGGTACAGGGGTTATTTGGGAGATACAGAGATGTGCAAGGGGTATAAAGGCATGCTGAGGGGTATGAAGGCATTCTGGGGGTGTAGAGATATGCAAAGGGATTTGACATTAGATGGTTCTTGTAGAAAAATTTGCTTTTTTAAATGGCCCACCCCTAATTAATGAATGTTCTCTGCCTACAATGGCTGGCTGAACACATAGGAAAAAAAAAGTCCTTAAAATTTTTTTGGAAAGGTTGGCAAGTATACAGGAAGGGCTCCACTGCAGAACAAGTGAAAGGATCCTGCTGTGGGACCACAATAAAGGACCTCATGATGGGAGTTAAGGGCCCTGAATTAGTAGCAAGGGCCCCAGGATGGGGTCAGGGGGGCCCCTCATGTTTTCTTGCACAGGGCCCTGAAAGTTCTAGTTATGACTCTAAGCTGACTGTAGACTGGACTAATGAGACAGGTAATAGTAACCGGGTGAGTCACTGTGGAAAGAATGACCAAGGTATATGTATGTATCATACAGTACATGTGGATCTCATATATATATGAGACCAAGGTGCTTACTCCAGTTGGATTGAACATTGAGTTTGATCTCAACTGCTTTATAGCGGATAGATAAGTATGTTAGATTGAGTCTCTTTTATCTGTTATTTATCTGTTATTTTATATGCTATTTTTAAAGATATTTTTTCTTTAGAACATAATGTGTGATGTAGTTGTTTTACCTTTGTTCATAATGTGGGATTATATACTGTGTATTTAATTCTTGAGGAAATTTTATTCAATCTATTTTTTTATGGATATCATTATTTGATTTGTATTGCATTTGTGCTTTCATGAGACAACAGCGGGTGTTTATTAATTTTTTCCTATTTATAGGTAATTTTAAATGCATTAATTTGCTCTCTCTGAAGTTTTTTATCGGGATCTGAACACTGCCTAGGTGTAGTACCTGATTTTGGCCACACGATGTTCCTCTTTTAGGCCTGTGTTATGTGTTCATATTTAAGTGCACAGGTGAGTGATTGACTCCACCCCCACTGACAAAGTCCCGTAGGACGTAACGCGTATGGGAGTTGGAGCCTATTGGTGTCACCCGCTGCTGTTTCGTGGGCCAAAGGAGTTGGGCATTGGGTCTTGGCTTGTTTTTTTTTAGTGCTGTAACCCTAAGGATTAATCTTTAGGTGTGATACTGTTCGAATAAATGTGGAAGTTTTAAGCGGTATGCACTTATATCTCCTTTTTATGTTTTGATTGATGTGCTGGGATCCCATCGGAGATATGGAGGTTCTACACCTTATGTGAGGCTATATTGATTGTTGGTCCTTTCCCTGCATGATTATTATCTGAGCCTGTTTGACCCACTGGTGACACAGGGGTCACATGTTGAGGTGAGCGCAATAGAGTGCCTCTTGGTAAAGGGATTATCACCATTTGTGGACATCATTCCAGCACCCTGTTGTGTTCTCCAGCTATCAGTTTTGAGAGGGACTCTTCGGTTATGAATGGACTAAGAGTTTAATGAATTAATATTTGTGCTGCACTATATTTTCTGACAATGTTATCTAGGGTTTTTTGTAATGTACCAGGGTCAGTGTTCAGCTTGCATATTTAGTTATGGATAGTAATGAATGTGCTGATTGTTTCTTTTTTCTTGTCATTCAGGTACTCGCCTAACAACTGAACTTTCTCGGCACTTAACGGGATGTTCGCCCACTGAGCGCACAGTCAATATATCTCGAACAGGAGTCAGGCTCGAAGACCAGTTGCTATAGCAGTGGAAGCTTACACAGGAATCAGCAGGATAGGAACAAAGGCAGGTCACCCTGGCAGATGACGTGGGCTCACCTGAGGTGCGGAATCTAAGTACTAACCAGTGTTCACCAGAGCCCCTGATGGTGGAGATGGACTTTGCTGCGTGTTAGCACCAGGTTGCAATCCTGAGGATCGCCCTACCAGGAGGTGAGCCAGCCAGAGTCCAGTAGCAGATATAGCAGGTAGGGATCAAGCAGAAGCATAGTCGAGGAGCGAGCCAAATGTCGGTAACGAATGGTAGTGAAGATACGGACGGCAGCAGGAGAGACAAGCGAGATATTGGCTGGTGAAGGCACGATATTCTGGCAATCAGTAAGTGCAGAGACATGGCTTAAATCAGGAAGATCACTTGGTATGGATTTTGGGGGGGCTGTTTTTTTTTCACTTTGGCGTGGAGTTCCCCTTAAAATCCATACTAGACTTGAAGGGGGTTTGGGGGGGGGGGACGGAACCTACACCTGTTTTTTTCATTTTTTTTTATCTATATTGCCGGGAGCCGACAATACATTGCAGCCGCAAGCAAATTCAACCAGTTCTGGACCGGAAGGATTTGCCCCCTAATGACTAGGCTATTTGTTTGCGATTTGGCACTGCGTTACTTTAATGGAAAATTGCGTGGTCGTGCGACGCTGTACCCAAATAAAATTGATGTCCTTATTTTCCAACAAATAGAGCTTTCTTTTGGTGGTATTTGATCGCCTCTGCGATTGTTTTTTTTTGCGCTATAAACAAAAAAAAAGCGACAATTCTGAAAAAAAAAAAACAATATTTTTCACATTCTGCTATATAGCATTTCCAAAATAAATAAATAAAAATACAATTTTTTTCATCATTTTAGGCCAATTTGTATTCTGCTACATATTTTTGGTAAAAAGAAAATTGCAATAAGCATATTTTGATT
Source organism: Pelophylax lessonae (assembly GCF_965119305.1). Taxonomy (NCBI): domain Eukaryota; kingdom Metazoa; phylum Chordata; class Amphibia; order Anura; family Ranidae; genus Pelophylax; species Pelophylax lessonae. The sequence continues at coordinate 525,819,067 of NC_138769.1, read as the reverse complement.
GGTTTACGCAAAAGTTATCACGTCTACAAACTAGGGAAAATATTTATGTCATTTTTATTTATTTATTTTTTACTAGTAATGGCGGCGATCTGCGATTTTGTGGGACTGCAACATTGCAGCGGACAGATCGGACCCCTAACTGACCTTTTTGACACTTTTGGGGGGACCAGTGACATTACTACAGTAATCAGTGCTAAAAATATGCACTGTTACTGTAATATTGACATTGGCAGGGAAGGGGTTAACCTAGTGGGTGAATAAGGGGTTAAATGTAAGCCTAGGGGAGTGTATACTAACTGGGGGGGGGGGCTTTTGAAATGACCATAAAGACCTATGATCCTATATAGAAGAATAATTTCAGAGAGAAGAATGGTCAGCTGTGTTTGCAACAGCTGCCCATCCTTCTCTCTTAGTGGGGAGCACCTTCCCCGTTAGGCAGCGGACGGCCTAGCACCACGCGTGTGACTGACGTAGCATTACGTCGGTTCGTGCAGCCGAGCCAGCCTGCCACAGTAAAACTGTGGCGGGCGGTCGGCAAGTGGTTAAATTACATTTTTTCCTTTAGAAATGTCAGTGTTGTTGCAACAGGCTACATTCATCGTACAGATGTACCACTTTACAGGCACATCAAGGGGACCCCCCAGGCATGATATTTAAAGGAATTTTTCATTTTTATTGTGTAAAACTGTGATTTGCAGCGCTGCTTAAATTAGTTTATAAATATATCAAATAATAAAATAATGAAATACTTCATATAAATTAAATAAATAATACAATACATAAAACTCATAAAGTGCTGTAGTATTGGTGAAAATAAATATATGGCTCAATGTCCATTATATCATCGTGTTGCCGTGATGAATCTTTTCACTTGAACTCATACAGGTGCTAAAGTGCTTGATTTGTGCTTTGTTCGGGGTCTCCCCCTTTGGTTATCTACTCACCGCTAGATGGTAGTTTTCAGGCATGTAAGGATAGTTTTGCCCTGCTTCTCCGCTTGATGTATAGTTATTCCTGTGAGTATTGATTCCTCCCCGATGTCCTCATGAAAAGAGAGTCATTCATGGTGAAGATCGTTTAAAAAGGGGGGTGTTTATTGGCAAAAACAATGGGAATATACTCACAAACATAGTATAATATCATGCAAAAAACTGTGAATGAATGAAGAGAGCGGCTCGGCGGCTGACTGCTCCCGCAGCATCCACTACACCGGCCGGAGGTCACGTGATACGCTCGACCAATCACTAGACGCGTTTCGATGTGTAACACATCGTCCTCTGTAGCTGACTTGCAGAGCGTGTCACTGTGTTAAATATGTTAGGATGGCCACTCCTACTTTGTATTTGGTTTGTGTCTGGTTTGTAAACCGATACATTCACTTTTCAACCCAGACCGCTCTTGGTCTATGTTATATTGGAGTGGTATTTGTAAACATTCCTTGAGATTTCGCTACATTACTTTGTTAAAAACAATTTACGGACACTCAATGGTGCCTTCTCCTAGTGGGTTTTATATGTATAAAACTGGTGATTAATTCTAGCCCACACATCTTGCGATTGCTCATGAGCGATTCTATAATTATATACATACAATCCAAAAATTATTAAGATAACATACATAAAATCCATGACTGTATACATGAAATTCAAAATTGTGGAGTTTTAAGATCACTGATTACTAACTGGAAAAAAAAAAAAAAGTTTTTTATGCATTCGGTAAAGATTGTGTTATATGAAAATGATCAAAAATATATTAAAAATATATATTAAATGACAATATAGTTATCCTCCCATTACGTGTTTACATCTATAAAATCTGCATATAGTAACAATATAAAAAGTGTAAAAAATCTTTCTAAAAATCTTAAAAATCATTAATAATCATTAATAAAACAATTTATATCAATTTCCACGTTTAACCCTTTAGGTGTCATACTATCTAGTTTATGAATCCACCATGTTTCATTTTGTGAAATAGCTCTTTTCATGTTGGTGCCTCTCCAATGTTTTTCTATTGTGTCTATTGCGCAAAATTTTAATTTGCTCGGATCTTTGTTATGGCATAGTCTATAATGGTTAGATAAGCTATGTTTCTTGAATCCTTTTTTAATATTTGCTACATGTTCCCTTAATCGGATTCTTAATTCTCTTGTGGTGCGTCCTATATATTGGAGTCCACACTCACACTCCAATAAATAGGTAACATGGGTGGACCTGCAAGTTATGAATTTTTCTATTTTGTATTGGCGCTTTGTGACATTGGATGTGAAATGGGTTTCTTTTCTAGATTTGTTGTTTTTTCTGCAGGTGCGGCAGATGACACAATTTCCGCATCGATAGTACCCCTTCTGATCTAGAAACGTCACTGTTTTTTTCGGAGGATCGGGTATGTTTTTAGCAATTTTATCTTTAAGGATGGGTGGTCTTCTATAAATGAAATGAGGTTTTGTTGGTAAAATGTTTTTAAAAGTAGGATCTCTCATTAAAATGGGCCAGTGGTTTTTAAAGATGTTCTCTAATTGTTTGTACTGCTGGTTAAAATCTGTACAAAAGGCAATTTGGTGGGTTTTTTTCTTTTTCTTACTCGGTTGTAATAATTCTTTTCTGTTCAAATTCTTGACTTTTTGTTGTATCTGGTTGAGCATTTTGGGTTTATATCCTTTATCTTTAAATCGTTGGATCAACATATTCGATTGCTGCATGTAATCACTTTCAAATTGGCAATTTCTCCTTAGTCTTATAAGTCTTAGTCTTAGTCTTATAAGTTGCCCTTTCGGGACTGCTGCCAACCACTTAGGGTGGTGATTACTGTTGATTGGTATATATCTGTTTGTATTTAAAGATTTAATATATTTAATATTTATTTGTATTATCTGTTATATCATTAAGGGTCACAAGAATCCCTAGCTAAATATATTAAATCTTTAAATACAAACAGATATAACATCACATTTACAGAAACCATAAATGATAAAGAAATCAACTATCTTGATCTAACAATTTTCAAAACTAATGAGCACATGTCCACCAAAACATACTTTAAAAGCACGGACAGAAACGGATATATACCAATCAACAGTAATCACCACCCTAAGTGGTTGGCAGCAGTCCTGAAAGGGCAACTTATAAGACTAAGGAGAAATTGCCAATTTGAAAGTGATTACATGCAGCAATCGAATATGTTGATCCAACGATTTAAAGATAAAGGATATAAACCCAAAATGCTCAACCAGATACAACAAAAAGTCAAGAATTTGAACAGAAAAGAATTATTACAACCGAGTAAGAAAAAGAAAAAAACCCACCAAATTGCCTTTTGTACAGATTTTAACCAGCAGTACAAACAATTAGAGAACATCTTTAAAAACCACTGGCCCATTTTAATGAGAGATCCTACTTTTAAAAACATTTTACCAACAAAACCTCATTTCATTTATAGAAGACCACCCATCCTTAAAGATAAAATTGCTAAAAACATACCCGATCCTCCGAAAAAAACAGTGACGTTTCTAGATCAGAAGGGGTACTATCGATGCGGAAATTGTGTCATCTGCCGCACCTGCAGAAAAAACAACAAATCTAGAAAAGAAACCCATTTCACATCCAATGTCACAAAGCGCCAATACAAAATAGAAAAATTCATAACTTGCAGGTCCACCCATGTTACCTATTTATTGGAGTGTGAGTGTGGACTCCAATATATAGGACGCACCACAAGAGAATTAAGAATCCGATTAAGGGAACATGTAGCAAATATTAAAAAAGGATTCAAGAAACATAGCTTATCTAACCATTATAGACTATGCCATAACAAAGATCCGAGCAAATTAAAATTTTGCGCAATAGACACAATAGAAAAACATTGGAGAGGCACCAACATGAAAAGAGCTATTTCACAAAATGAAACATGGTGGATTCATAAACTAGATAGTATGACACCTAAAGGGTTAAACGTGGAAATTGATATAAATTGTTTTATTAATGATTATTAATGATTTTTAAGATTTTTAGAAAGATTTTTTACACTTTTTATATTGTTACTATATGCAGATTTTATAGATGTAAACACGTAATGGGAGGATAACTATATTGTCATTTAATATATATTTTTAATATATTTTTGATCATTTTCATATAACACAATCTTTACCGAATGCATAAAAAACTTTTTTTTTTTTTTCCAGTTAGTAATCAGTGATCTTAAAACTCCACAATTTTGAATTTCATGTATACAGTCATGGATTTTATGTATGTTATCTTAATAATTTTTGGATTGTATGTATATAATTATAGAATCGCTCATGAGCAATCGCAAGATGTGTGGGCTAGAATTAATCACCAGTTTTATACATATAAAACCCACTAGGAGAAGGCACCATTGAGTGTCCGTAAATTGTTTTTAACAAAGTAATGTAGCGAAATCTCAAGGAATGTTTACAAATACCACTCCAATATAACATAGACCAAGAGCGGTCTGGGTTGAAAAGTGAATGTATCGGTTTACAAACCAGACACAAACCAAATACAAAGTAGGAGTGGCCATCCTAACATATTTAACACAGTGACACGCTCTGCAAGTCAGCTACAGAGGACGATGTGTTACACATCGAAACGCGTCTAGTGATTGGTCGAGCGTATCACGTGACCTCCGGCCGGTGTAGTGGATGCTGCGGGAGCAGTCAGCCGCCGAGCCGCTCTCTTCATTCATTCACAGTTTTTTGCATGATATTATACTATGTTTGTGAGTATATTCCCATTGTTTTTGCCAATAAACACCCCCCTTTTTAAACGATCTTCACCATGAATGACTCTCTTTTCATGAGGACATCGGGGAGGAATCAATACTCACAGGAATAACTATACATCAAGCGGAGAAGCAGGGCAAAACTATCCTTACATGCCTGAAAACTACCATCTAGCGGTGAGTAGATAACCAAAGGGGGAGACCCCGAACAAAGCACAAATCAAGCACTTTAGCACCTGTATGAGTTCAAGTGAAAAGATTCATCACGGCAACACGATGATATAATGGACATTGAGCCATATATTTATTTTCACCAATACTACAGCACTTTATGAGTTTTATGTATTGTATTATTTATTTAATTTATATGAAGTATTTCATTATTTTATTATTTGATATATTTATAAACTAATTTAAGCAGCGCTGCAAATCACAGTTTTACACATTTCAAAAGAGCACCCAGCACTTTTACACTGCAGCTAGCAGCTTTTTACACACAATTCACTAGTATATTGTTGCACTCAAGCACTTTTTCCATAAGCGCAGGGTCCTCTCAGTCTCACATTTTCATTTTTATTGTTTCACTTTAAGCATCATTAAAATCACTGCTCCTTTAAAAACGATCATTTTAAAAAAAAATTTGCATTGATGCATGTCCCCCAGGGCAGTACCCACCTCCCCATGCACCTTCTATGGCAGTAACTTGCTTATAAGCTTTTAAAATGAGGACTTTTGATTTTTCATCTTCGTGTGCCATAGACTTTAGTAGGGTTTGCATGTTCGCTAGAACTTTTATCCTGTTCAAGATGCTCTGGTGTGAACCGAACCATGGGGTGTTCGGCCCATCACTAATTAGTAGATAAAGGTAGATGTAGGAGAAAACTATCTTACATAGGTACTTCCACAGTGCAGAACATGTTTAAAGAGGGGAAAGTGGAAAAAAATTATTAAAGCTAGTAGAAAAAAAGAGGACAACATGTTTCAAGAGATATGTTTTAGGTTATATGTCTTAATCCAAGGTTCCCATTCTAGTCTAAATGTTTTATTTCTGCCATTATGGGCAGAATGAAAATGTTCGTGTGAGCATTGTAGGTGTACTCAGTGTACACCTCTGACAGGTTGGGTGCATTGTCAGTTCTCCATTTGCGGTGTAGCATCTTTTCTTTCTAACTCCTAGTTGTATAAGTATGCCTCTCATGAATGGATTGTGTGTATTCCATAAGTTGTAAGTGTCCTCTAGAGAGGCTTTTTTATTGCTATGAGATGCATGAGAGACTGAGAGACTACAGGGGCAGAATGAGGTTCTTGTAGGAGTCTAACATTGATGGGGGAGGGGATGGTGGGGGACATCCTTTTTAGCAATTGATTAGGAAATCGCAGCATGGTCGGACCATGTGATGTCGTGTATGTGAGTGAAGGACACCTTTTGGAGAAGCCATTTGTCCATTAGAAACATGTCAATGCGAGAGCATGAGCAGTGTCTGCATGAAAAGAAGGTGTCATCCCTCTCGTTTAGCGTGGAGGCATCTCCAAGCATCAAACAGTTCCTCTGTGTGGAGGGAGTGGCGAAAGGTTGAGGTATGAGATGGTTTTTTGGCTGTGGTGTCTATCTTTGGGTCAAAAATTAAGTTGAAGTCCCTGCATATGAGGAGATTCCCATGTTTTAAGGAGGATACATGCTTGAGCAATTTTTTTAAGAAACAAAGTTGATGGGAGTTTTGTGCATAAATTACAACTAAAGTATCCTGAGTTGATGGTAAAAGTGACAATGATATATCTACCTCCATCATTCAAGAAAGCTTCTTTGAGTTGGAATAAAAGTGAGTTCCTTAATGATAGTAGGACTCACTGCTTGTGAACAACAAGGAACTTTGACAGTTTGAAAGTGAGTTTCCTGTACACAGGATGTCTGCTTTATGTTTACTGGCTTCTCTCTACAAAGAATATCTGTTTGCAGGGGGGGGGGGGGGGGTAAGCCCCCGATTTTTTAAAGATAGGCAGTTCATAGTCCTTTGTAGATTAGATGCTGGTGTACAGTGGCATGTTGGAAGTACTGTTTGGGTGAAGTTCTATCCAGGCCAGGGCTGAGTTCTCTGGTGTGGTTGTAAGCATCTTGGTGTCATCAGACTTGAAGATACTGGTGGTGATCTTCCAGTCAGCGTAGGTGTAAAACGATGGTCATGCAGATGTCGACAGAAGTATGCATGATGTATAAAGCACCTCTGTGTGCATCAAACAAGAAATAAGGAGAACAATACAAGAACAAAGTTTGTGATAAAAACAAGAATGAAACCATAAAAAAGTGGATTTTTTGATAAATCCGTGAACAGGGTAGATTGCTTGAGGGAGTTGGGGGAAATAGGAAGAAAGACGATGGTCTTCCAGGACCGGAGAGAGAGATGGAAGACATGACAAATCTTGGTCAGGAACCTCCATTGGTATGTTTTTGGAGCATTTCTGGGATACCACCTGCCAGTCATTTTGGAGTGCCAGCAGTTGTAAAGCATGTGTAGAAGTTGGCGCCTGTTCGGGGATGATGCCCCACTGGCGCAGAGCTGCCATGCCTTCTTCCATGGTGGAAATTGAGGACATGACCCTATTGTAGGTAACAGATAGTGTCACAGGTTAATCCCACTTGTGTGGAACCTTATGGTTCCTTAAGGCCTTGGTAATGGTCGCCAGGTTGCAGCAGCATTGTAGAGTTTGCCTGGACAAGTTTGGGAGTCGTTGCAAGGTTGCATACTGAGGTGGTATGTTGTCAGGCCTCTGAGATACATTTAGGATTTGTTCATTTACATGGTAAAAAGTGTACCCTTAGCAATACATCCTTGGGAATCTCTAAATTAAGGAATGAGGGCTTTGGCACCCTATAGATCCTATCTATTATAAGATCCTGGGCTGACAGGAACCGAACCAGTGTGGAGAACAAAGTTTGACTATATTTTTGCAGCCAGGTGGCTGGAACAGCTTCTGGAACCCCCTGAATTTTAAGGTTGTTCCTTCTTGATCTGTCCTCCAAGTCTGCAACCTTATATTTCAACCAAGCTATTTTCTCGATGAGCAGTGTGTGCGTATACTAGGGTATTGAAAGAAGAAGCATATTTGCCCATTTCTGGTTCAATATTGCCTACCCTGCTCCCAACAGCCCGGACCTCTGCTTGGCACTGATTGATCCCTGTTAATATATCAGATTGCAGGTATGCCCTTAGGAATAGTAGCATTTCTTTAAGCATGGTATCAGATATTGGTTGGTCTAATGTTGGAAAGGCAGCAATGGAATCAGTTGTGAGGGAGGAAGCAGCATTGTTAGTGTTGGGCCTGCTTACTTCTATGTTGGGATCAGCTTGCAGCTGGGCCAGGGAGTCCATGCGTGGCCTTGATTTGACAGGGTTTCATGTAGCGGGATATGGCCGTGGCCTTGCTATCCGGTCACAGACATTATTTTGTTGCAGTCCATGTGAGGCAGAGGTGAAGAAGCCCGACAGCTTATGAGATTGCTGCGGTCCTTTTAGTTCTTTGGCATTCTCAGGAGTTGCTGCGGTCTCAGGGCAATGTCTGTGGTGGTGGATGGAGCGAGGAGGCTCCGATGGATGGTGATTCTCTCCAGCGGCCGAGTGGAGTGGTTTGATCTTGAAATCCTATTCAAAATAATAATATACAATATTTCATTTTTTTAAATATGATTCCTCTAAAGTTTTAAAAATTAAAAAAAATTAAACTGTCTTCAAATTAAATCCTTTCTTCTAATAGATTACACATATTGATAGCTAAATCTGCTCCGGTTCATTTGGTGAATCTTGTTTGAAACCCAATGAACTACAGCTTAGAGGTAAATCCCACTGATGTCTATGGGGGCGAATTGTATTAAATTCTATACATTTTTAGAGCAAACAGGTGAACTACTCTAAAAGAAGGAATAGAAAGGCACTGCCATGAGTGATCTGTAACAATGCAAAAAAAAGTTTAAAAAAATATATGCAGTGAGGAGAGGATCTTTTAAGTTGCTTCAAGGACAGGATTTAAATTAAACAAACCATTTAAATATATGTTTGAAGGCTGCCTTAAAGCTGCACGTGGTATTGTAGAAAGCACAATGTTCATAAACATTGTTAGCAACAGTGTACACTGGCAGCATATACAGGGCTATGTAATTTCTTTGTTTTTCTTATACAATTAGTTTTGCTTTTGCTACAGTAATAGGCCTGCTTTAAGTAACAGAGAAAAAAATGTCCAGTAGTTTGCTGGGGTTATCCTTGTTCTTGCTGTTGCAAAGCATGTCTTGCTGCTTCAACCCCCCCCCCCCCCCCACACACACACACACACACACACACTTCCCTTTACCGGTGGCTGCATGTGGGAGCATTGGTCTCTCCAATTTACCCTTTTTCAGAAGCTAAATAAAAAAAAAGAGCAGCATATTATTTTACAGAATAAGTAACTTGACTGCATTACAGTAATTATTAGAAAAGGGCTTTAGACTGACAATTCCTTTATTCTATTTATTATCTTTATTATCTAAAACATGTTTTATGCTATTAGCCATACACTTAAAAAATGTGTATAAAAAAGAAGATTTAGTTGTTATATTTAAGAGGCTGAGTGCTGTTATAACATTACGCAGTACTTGTGTGGACACAAATGTGCTTCCAAGAGAATATTTCTGTTTATTGTTTTTAACAGTTCTAAGAACACTTTTGTAATGTATGGCTTGCTTAAAAAAAAAAAAAAAAAAGTTGTCAATAGGCCAGGGATACAATGAAGTACTTCAATCTATCCATTGCAAAATGAAATTAAGAGGTCAAAACTAACCATAGAAGTATTATATTAGCAAAACAGTAGTTAATGCTTTGTAGAGACGTTTGATAGAGGTAGTGAGTTAGTCAACAGTAAGTGATTTTATGCATGTTTAGAAGACTTTTCTTTTTTTGTGGGGGTTATGAGAAATGGCCCTCCACAACCGGGATATTGCACAAGAGAACCAGAACCTTCACTAATTGGAAGAGTGGGTTTGATAATAAATGTGGCAGTGCCCCCACCCAGGACAAGGTCTCTGTGAATGGGGGGTTCCTTCCTGGGCAATCAACCAGTAATTGAACCAAAGTAATTGGGAGAAGAGGAACTACTGCAGCCACCATATGACATTAACCATAAGTTTATAGATACACACCAGTATGGTAATAATACAAGCTTTATACAATAAAAGGTTAATATTAGTACATACATTCAATGTACAAATGATTAATATCAACAAAGGGCCTGATAGGAGTCCTGGTGGAATTGTCAAAGATGTATAGTAATGAAGTAGAACTACTTCACTACTGTACTTAAGTACCGAAAGGCGGTATCTGTACTTTCCTAGAGTAGAATTTTTTTCTCCTACTTCCACTTTTACTTCACTACATTTTTTCGATGATTTCAATACTTCTACTCCGATATTTTTTTTTTGTGCTGCATAGTTACAATTATAAAAATTACCACTGCCTGAACAGTAGATAGCAGGTTTCATGAAGCTCAAAAAAATGTGTATAATGTCATGTGTACTTTTGACTTTTGACTTCTTTTGACTTCTTTCTTTAATAACTTTAACTTTAATAACTTTAACTTTAACTTTAATAAACTTTTGACTTCTTTCTTTAATAACTACATAACACAGTACTTGTACTTTTACTTTCAGTACTTGAGTAGCACATTATTTTAAAAAAAACTACTGGTACTTTTACTTTCAGTACTTGAGTAGCAAAATGTTTAAAAAAACTACTTGCAATACTTAAGTACAAAAAATGTTTGAATACTTTAGTACTTCTACTCAAGTCACTTTTTGATCGAGCACTTCCACTTCTACTCAAGTCACTTTTTGATCGAGCACTTTACTCAAGTATGAGTTTCAAGTACTTTATACAACTCTGGGAATTGTGCACATATATGTGGGTATATTGTTAATAATAAAGATACCTTTAGATGAATTCTGCAACAAGTTCCAATTAGAGGGCCCCCGAAGATGATCACGATGTGACAACTATCTTGGTGTCGAAGACCTGAAGACAGCATCAGTGATGATGTTGGGATCATCCAATCCTCATCTAAACAGCCAGGAACATAGCGTCTCACCAGCAAAAACCGAAGTGTGAGCCTACCAATTCAGTGTCTTAATCCCTAGTAACTTCTAATCTTCCATGCAACTGGAACTACCTGAGAGCTGTTAACTTGACTCTAGCCTATTCTGATTATTGAGCCTTGAGCTAAAAGTGGCTATACAGTAGAATCCTATACCAGATTAGGAACAGAAGGAACAGGGCTAACTATATATATATATATATATATATATATATATATATATATATATATATATATATATAAATAAAACTATAACCAGAAGCTATGGGCAACACAAATAAACTATTATAAAATAAAACACAACACTTGCCAAATAATTCCTGCTTCTGGCCTGGATTAGCAACGGTTTTTCCATGGTTACATGTGGTCCCAGCTATTCTCTTTCTCTCTTTACTTCCTTCCTCAGGGGTTTCTAACCCAGCCCCACAGATACAGGAAGTGATGTACATAAAGAACTCTGTGACATTAGCAGCACAGCTATTTACAAATACAGACAGTAGAGGGCAGCAGATCCTTACACATGCTTGGGACAGACAGGTATACTTTTTTTTTTATATAAAGATAAAAAAAGGGTAAAAAATGCAAAACAAAACAGAAAAATTATATAAAATTCAAAAGGGACAGACAGCATATGGTATAGGTATATGGTTCAAGAGGGGAGCACATGCTCAGCACCCCTCCCTTTGCTGTCCAGCCAAGCTGCATTCCTGGATACAGGCCTCGCATGGAGTTAGTAGTGACCCCACACCTTTTTTAGGTTTTTGTGTGGGGTTCCCTTAAAAATCCTTACAAGACCCTTGTCTATGATAAGGATCTGGATTGAATTTTTGGGGTAGACCCCATGACATTTTTTTTGTTTATTTGCATGGGGTCTTACCACTTAAAAGGCACCTTCTAGTTGTTGCAGTTCACTGACATTTACGGGTCTTGTGTTTCTCCCCAGCCTGTGACTGGGCAGTGCAATGAGAATCAGCAAACTGATGTGTTCATTAGCCTGTCATGTTTTTTCTTTCCTCTTATCAGTTTGTGCCTTGTTAGCACCTCAGTAATTCAGCACAACAATTGGCTGCTTGTGCTGCTTCAACCTCCACCTTTCTAAGCTCTGGCGTATAAGGACTGCGAGAGGCTGATACCAAATCACATTTTGATACTTACACTGCTTGCATTCAAAAAAGAAAGAGAATGATGTATTAGGTGCATTAATCTGTCTTTTTTATCTGCCTGGAGTGCAGTTTTAAATGCTTCCTTAATTTTAACCCATATTCTAAAGGCATATCAAACATAGAGAAAGATGTAACGTATCACAAGTAAGTTTTGGTGGTTGTAATTGAAAAACACAGGATAACAGATTATTATATAAAGGAAAAAAACATTTATTGAATATACAAGGTTAAGAGACTCAAACAAATGTTGAGAAGCCCCATAGTGATTTACTACATACTGTAGCATGTTGTTGGAATTGTATATCCAGTTCTGAACTGTAATATTATTAATATTATGTTTTCTGTATTCTGCTGCTTCTAGGTCTGAGGGGGTTAAAGAAATAGGTTATGCATCGTACTTCTTAACTTCTTAATGTTTATGTCACTGCCCCTTGGTGGAGCACAACAATACAAGGGAAGAGCTGCCTAATCATTGGTCTGGAATCGGAAGCTTACAGAGAGGACCTGTCATGCTGATGTGAGTTATTCTTTTTGTACAACACCCTCCAATGAGAATTGGGTTCCAGCAATGGAAATGGATGTTTGCTGGGAAGACTTTGCTTTTGTACAAGGCATGGGCGCTCAACCAGTGGTCCTTTAGCTGTTGCAGTACTAAAAGTCCCATCATGCCTTTGCCTTTAGGAGTCAGACCTGTAACTGCCAGCCTTGCATTGCCTCATGAGACTTATAGTTTCACAACAGCTGGAGGGCCACAGGTTGAGCACACATGGTGTAAGGTATAGGCAGCACTATGGGCAGGACACAGAGTAACATCACAACCTAGTATGAACTAGTTCTTTCTAATGCATAGCCAGAAGGGACTCTGTTATTTGCAAATGCTCTTTATATCAGGAGGATTTCTGTATCTGAAGATGTATGCACTTTGTTTGAACTGTTATTACTTGTGGAAGAGTTAACTTTTGAGCAATAAGGGTTTTCTGATCTTAATTACTAAAGGAGAGCTAAAGTGTGTTCCTAAAGTGATGTATTCATGGTGTATTCTTAAAGAACTGGGAGTGAAGAGTCAGTCACATTTAACCCTCTGGTTTATGAAGAAGGAGTGATCAAGCAGTTAGAAGTGTGACCAAGTAAACACTGGAGGTTATGTGAATTCAAGAGAACATTCTTGTTGACCTATATGCTTGGGGAGCAGTGTGTATTGCATAAAGAAGGAATAGCAGCTAGTCGGCTGTGCAGGAGATGACGGTGGTAGGTGACAGTGGCCTTGGTAGTGAGAGAACAGGTGCACATTAGTGAATAGTTCTCCTTATTGGAGCATGTCTTGGTATAAGGCCTTCCTAGGGATTGAGCCTAGTCACAAGGCCTTTCTAAACTGAAGTGTGGTGGCCTCTCTGTACATCTGATTTGCAGAACTTAGTGTAAGATGAAGATGTATGACAGACTGGTTTGGTGAAGTACATACAGTATGTGGTATTGCTTCCCCAAAATGCTATAGAGTGGGTACGTTGGAGCATATAGGAACTGTCCTAGCCACAGGCTGAAAAGGAGAAGGGAGCAGTCCTTTGTAAGCGTATAAGGCACAAAGAGTTAATTGGCCTCCAGCTAGTGAAGAATTAATGCCCGCACAGAGTACTTGTCAGTATTGACTGAAGTGTACAAGTCAGTTGGCCTCTAGCCTGTGAAGTATTAATGTCCAAATGGAGTAAGTGACTTTAGTGCACAAAGTTAATTGCTTTTGGTACTATTAGGTGCTCCCAGAGGATGATGAGTGAGGAGTAACTCCCCACGTCCCAACAAGCAGACTTCATGAGCAATGAAAATTTAGAAGACCAAGACTAACAAAATAAGGTGCAGTTTCTCAAAGTTTAAGAAGGCTGTATTAAACCTTTCTGAGATATAAAACACACTTAACTGGTTATGTACATCAGGGCTTATTTACTAAAGGGAATTAGGCTGTACACCAGGGATAGGCAATCTTTGAGAGGTGGAGATCTAACTGAATAACATGGAAGAGATCAAAGTGTGCGCTTTTATTTATTTTGTTTTTAGAAAAAAAGATTTAATAGCAAAAGAAAATAGAGCTATAATTCCTGCTGCAGCCACAAACCAAAGCATTGTGGCTGCAGCATGTATACACCTCCAGATGCTGCCTCTGCAAGCTAAATGGGGAGGGGTTTGGAGCTGGTAAGACTGTGGCTCAGTCAAGGGTTTTTACTGCCCCCCAACAGCTAGTGTTAATGAGCACTAATGCACACATTACTTTACAAAGTACCAGCAAAGGCTTAGACTTGTGGTTTTGGGGCAGCAAAAAATGTACAGTTGGGCTGCATTTTTACTGCCTGCCAAACACCCCCCACCACCAAAACTGCAAAAGGCAACAGATGGGTATGCTTACATGTCGCGACTGTGGTGCCTAGCTTCATCTTCATGGCCGCAACAAAGTTCACCCGACATATAGCAAACTGTAGGCAGCAAGCTCGCCAAATGCTACACTTTCAAGTAAATAAGGAAGCAGTGCAACCACATGCAATGCAAGCAGTTGTCTGCAAAAATGGCGTTAAAACAGACGGCAAGAAGGTGTTGCATTCCTTCTTCTTCTGTCAGTAGCCTTTGAAGCTCAATCTGAATGCAGATTGGCCTTCAGAGGAAAGTGAGATTTAGAGATTCTAGAAAACTGCCTCATCCCTTGCCTCCACCCACCCCCTTCCTGCACTTGCTCCCCAGATAACATATGCAAGAGTGAGAAGTCCGGAGGAAGGGATGAGAGAGCTGGGTGGAGCAGAGGAGAAAGGGAAGCATGTTTACTTATTATGCGAGTATGCTCTTGCATTGAGCTCCCACTCTTACTAAAGCAGAAGGGGTGTGTTCAATGAAGGTGTTAATGCCACCTCACAGACAGATTTTTTTTTGTGTTACACCGAGCTAAACATACTTCGGCAGTTGCAACAACTCCAGTGAACACATGCCAATTGCTTTAGTGAGAGCAGGAGCTCCATGGGAGAGCAAGTCTCCTCCCCTGTTCCAGACTTCTCATCCTGCTCTGCTATGCTGTCTCCTCACCTTCTCCGGGCTTCTCACCCTGCTCTGCCATGCTTTCTCCTCACCTGCTCTGGGCTTCTCACATTACTCTGCCGTGCTTTCTCCTCACCTACTCTGGGCTTCTCATATTACTCTGCCGTGCTTTCTCCTCACCTGCTCTGGGCTTCTCACATTACTGTGCGATGCTTTCTCCTCACCAGCTCTGGGCTTCTCACATTACTGTGCGATGCTTTCTCCTCACCTGCTCTGGGCTTCTCACATTACTCTGCCGTGCTTTCTCCTCACCAGCTCTGGGCTTCTCACATTACTCTGTCATGCTTTCTCCTCACCTGCTCTGGGCTTCTCACATTACTCTGCAGTGCTGTCTACTCACGTGCTCTGGGCTTCACACATTGCTCTGCCGTGCTTTCTCCTCACCTGCTCTTGGCTTCTTACATTACTGTTCCATGCTTTCTTCTAACCTGCTCTGGGCTTCTCACATTACTCTGCAGTGCTGTCTACTCACCTGCTCTGGGCTTCACACATTGCTCTGCCGTGCTTTCTCCTCACCTTCTCTGGGCTTCTCACATTACTGTGCGATGCTTTCTCCTCACCTGCTCTGGGCTTCTCACATTACTCTGCCGTGCTTTCTTCTCACCTGCTCTTGGCTTCTCACATTACTCTGCCATGCTTTCTCCTCACCTGCTCTGGGCTTCTCACATTACTCTGCAGTGCTGTCTACTAACCTGCTCTGGGCTTCACACATTGCTCTGCCGTGCTTTCTCCTCACCTGCTCTTGGCTTCTTACATTACTGTTCCATGCTTTCTCCTAACCTGCTCTGGGCTTCTCACATTACTCTGCCGTGCTGTCTACTCACCTGCTCTGGGCTTCTCACATTACTCTGCAGTGCTGTCTACTCACCTGCTCTGGGCTTCACACATTGCTCTGCCGTGCTTTCTCCTCACTTGCTCTGGGCTTCTCACATTACTGTGCCATGCTTTCTCCTAACCTGCTCTGGGCTTCTCACATTACTCTGCAGTGCTGTCTACTTACCTGCTCTGGGCTTCACACATTGCTCTACCGTGCTTTCTCCTCACCTTCTCTGGGCTTCTCACATTACTGTGCCATGCTTTCTCCTCACCTGCTCTGGGCTTCTCACATTACTCTGCCGTGCTTTCTCCTCACCTGCTCTGGGCTTCTCACATTACTCTTCCGTGCTTTCTCCTCACCTACTCAGGGCTTCTCACATTACTCTGCCGTGCTTTCTCCTAACCTGCTCTGGGCTTCTCACATTACTGTGCCATGCTTTCTCCTCACCTGCTCTTGGCTTCTCACATTACTCTGCTGTGCTTTCTCCTCATCTGCTCTGGGCTTCTCACATTATTCTGCCATGCTTTCTCCTCACCTGCTCTGGGCTTCTCACATTACTCTGCCGTGCTTTCTCCTCACCTGCTCTGGGCTTCTCACATTATTGTGCCATGCTTTCTCCTCACCTGCTCTGGGCTTCTCACATTACTCTGCCGTGCTTTCTCCTCACCCGCTCTGGGCTTCTCACATTACTCTGCCGTGCTTTCTCCTCACCTGCTCAGGGCTTCTCACATTACTCTGCCGTGCTTTCTCCTAACCTGCTCTGGGCTTCTCACATTACTCTGCTGTGCTTTCTCCTCATCTGCTCAGGGCTTCTCACATTACTCTGCCGTGCTTTCTCCTAACCTGCTCTGGGCTTCTCACATTACTCTGCCGTGCTTTCTCCTCACCTGCTCTGGGCTTCTCACATTACTCTACCATGCTTTCTCCTCACCTGCTCTGCGCTTCTCACATTACTCTGCCCTGCTTTCTTCTAACCTGCTTTGGGCTTCTCACATTACTCTGCCGTGCTTTCTCCTCACCTGCTCTGGGATTCTTAAATTGCCCTGCCGTGCTTTCTCCTCACCTGCTCCGGGCTTCTCACATTACTCTGCCATGCTTTCTCCTCACCTGCTCTGGGCTTCCCACATTACTCTGCTGTGCTTTCTCCTCATCTGCTCTGGGCTTCTCACATTACTCTGCCATGCTTTCTCCTCACCTGCTCTGGGCTTCTCACATTGCTCTGCCGTTCTGTCTCCTCACCTGCTCTGGACTTTTCACCCAGCTCACTCTGACCACACTACAGGGAGAAGCAGTTTAGACTGGAGTCACCAGTGCATAGACACAATCTACCCCTCACTTGGCCGCGATCAATGGGTAGATCAGGATTGACGGTTTGCCGACCCCTGCTGTACACTTTGCAAGTAAATTTGCACATTACAAGGGAATGACCCCCAAAGCTTGGTAAATGTGGTGGACTATCACTTTGCAGAGTATAACCAATCACATTCAAGGAAAATAAAAAAACAGCATTTTTGCTTGTGTATGATTGGATGAAAGAAGTCAGCAGAACTTTTATTTGTTCACTAAAATAAGTGCTAAGACAACTTCCCTTGCAAAGTGAGCAGCCTATTGGCATTTAGTAAATCAACCAATTTTTTTTTTTTTTTTTTGAAGAAGAAAAGAAGCTCATATCAAGGGAAAAACAGTGATGAATCAAGGCACAGATAAGTGTAAAAGCTTCAGCACACACCATATTTATGGTAAAATCTGTTCACTTTCCTTATATTTCAATCCAATCTTGACAACTTGTAGCTTCTTTTTAAATTAGCCTGATTGGAGATTTGTTATCTGATGTCTTAGGTTTGGATACCAGTGTTATTTACAAAAAACTGGAGAGTGCAAAATCTGATGTAGCTCTGCATGGTAGCCAATCAGCTGCTAACTTCAGATTGTTAAAATAAGCTTTGACAAAAAAAAAAAAAACTGGAAGCTGATTGGTTTGTATACAGAGCTGTACCTGATTTTGCACTCTTTAGTTTTAGTAAATCAACTTCACTGTATTTTTACCTGTTAATGTATGGGTTAAATGTCTCTACTTTTACCCAGAGCCTTTCTGTTCACTGGACCTTTTTTATTGTGTGAACTGGATTTTCTCCTATGTCTTAATTAAGACAAAATGCGGAAATACACACAGTATAGATATGACGTTGGGAAGGTGTTAATAAATATGCATAACAGCAATGTTTTGAGGAAAAATGACTGTATCTGC
Source organism: Pelophylax lessonae (assembly GCF_965119305.1). NCBI lineage: Eukaryota > Metazoa > Chordata > Amphibia > Anura > Ranidae > Pelophylax > Pelophylax lessonae. Next base: position 525,800,910 of record NC_138769.1, on the reverse strand, counting down.
TTTTGTACAATGTCACCTTCATACTAGGCTACCAATTTCTGGATATTTGTGTTGTTATGAAAAGCAGTAACATCCTAATATAGTTGTTTGTTGCTGTTTGAAAATATTACATTTGCATTTCTGTTTCCACTGCATTTGATCCCAGAAAACATATGTATTTATTTTAATATTAATAGCAGAATTGTTAGAATAAGTTCATTTTGGTGTTATTTTTTGGCTGCAGTGAACAACAAAGCAGACATACAAAGAAGGACTCTGCACTAATCAACAGATGCGATGTAAACTTTTAAATGCAAGACAGCAAAATTATGTCATGATGACAGCAAAATTACGTCATAGCATCAATGCATGAAAAAAATGTTTCTTTTTTTTTGGAGATTAAGCTCTCATTCGTATTAGAGCTTCTTGACATGCATTTTGACAGGTCAAATTGCATGAAAAGTTGCATCCTATTGCCGCCAATCACACTATTCAAATCAGTGCAATGCTGACTCAGCGCTGCCGCATCTATTTGAAAAAAGTAGTTCCTGCACTACTTTTGGTGATTTTGGTGGCGACTTGCATAGACATCTGTGCATGGAGCTGCACAGATGTCTTCCAAGTCACACCTGTAGTCGCACTGGAATGAGGCTTTGAAATTGTGCAATTTCAGATGAAGTCACATGATTTCAAAGCCTCGGTCAATGTGAACGAGGACTAAAAGAGAAAAAGGACAAACCTTGAAAGAAGTAAAAAATTCCCCTAGCGGATTATAACATTTGTCAGGGGTTACAAAATGTAATTCAGTACCTGAGAAAATATAGGGCTGCAGGTGTTAATAAAAAATAAAAAAAATCATGGTATATTAGTTGTCTGCACCAGGAGCCTGGCACTGGTACTTTTTGGTGGAGGACTTTTTGGTAAAAAAAAAAAAACAAATGTAGATAATTACAATGTAAGACCCATGCCATCCTAGTGATCCTGTCAGTGGTGAACATTTTCCAGCAACAGGATCAGTAAAAAACGATTACTCTCCTATTATTATGCGACATTCGCTCATCATAAAGGGAGTGATGTTTCACTTATCGAATACATGGTGCTAGGGATTATTGCCCTGTTTAACTTTACATAGAAATCCTGTGTGTGAGCAGGGTGGAGGATAATTTGGTTTATAATATTAGATGTGTGAATACTTATGCGTTACTATGCGCAGAAAATAGTAAAAGTGATCTAAATCTCAGTGCTAATGATCAAAGAAGCAAAACAAAATAGTGAAAAAATAGTGAAAAAATAGAACAGCAGCAACTGTTGTAATAGTGACCTCTAACACTACAATACAGCAATATACAAGGAGCCGAACAGTGCGCTTGTTCCTAGAAAAACCCTATATGTGTTCATAAAATAAATCCACATAAAAACTCAATAGTGCAATACACCATTAATATGAAGAAACATTCAATTAAAAATAAGTGTAACCATACAATCAAAGTAATATATAAAAAGTGTTTATAAAAAATTATATATAAAAAATGAAAACATTGGAAAAAAAAGGAAAACTCCAAAAAATGTGCCAAAAAATTCACATGCCTGTAATCAATCCGCAAACAGTTGTATAAATGTATTCATCCAGCGATATATAACAATCCTTGAGAGAGTTGTGAATATAGGACAGAACCACCACCAGCAGGTGAAATCACTGCTCACCTTACGGAAAGACCACTTGGTCAAAACAAGCTTAATCACCAGAGAGCCCAAGGGACTGATCCCTTCTACTGTAGTAGTCTCCCTCCCTGGATCACCAGATAAATCCACTGATCAATCTCTGTGGGTATTCAGAATCCTCATTTCCAATATGGGTGAACCACTGGGGCTCTACTTGAATCCTCCAATCCCACAAACCTTTCACACTGTACGCTCACTCCTCTGCACCAACTTGCTCCTAGACTCGCAGAGCGTACAGTGTGAAAGGTGTGGGGGATTGAAGGATTCAAGCAGAGCCCGAGTGATTCACCAATATTGAAAGTGAGGATCCTGATGAATACCCACAGAAATTGATCAGTGGATTTATCGGGTGATTCATGGAGGGAGACTACTGCAGTGGAAGGGATCAGTCCCTTGGGCTCTCTGGTGATTAAGCGTGTTTTGACCAAGTGGTCTTTTCGTACGGTAAGCAGTGATTTCACCTGCTGGTGGTGGTTCTGTCCTATCATCACAACTCTCTCAAGGATTGTTATATATCGCTAGATGAATAGATATATACAACTGTTTGCAGATGGATTACATGCATGTGAACACATTTTTTGGACTTTTACTTTTTTCAATGATTTCATTTTTTACATATCATTTTTTTTATATATAATTTTTTATATATTACTTTGATTGTATGGTTACACTTATTTTTAATTGAATGTTTCTTCATATTAATGGTGTATTGCACTATTGAGGTCTTTTATTTTATGAACACATATAGGGTTTGTCTATGAACAAGCGCACTGTTCTTCTTGTTGTATATTGGTATAGTATATAGGCTTCCTCTGATTTGCTGAGATGAAGAGGTGGATGGATGACATCATAATCTTTGCTTCAGTCAATCAGAGGAGACATTGTATTCATTCATAAAATACAAAGCTTCAAACACGCTTGCCCTCAACATGGGGAGGGTGCTTTGGGGTGACAAGGGTGTTGACAAGGGCATCTTCCCGACAACCCTGGACTGTGGTTGTGGGGATCTGTGGGTGGGGGGCTTATCGGAATCTGGAAGCCTCTTTTAACAAGGCCTCCAGATCCTGCCCCTCCCTATGTGAATGATTATCGGCTACATCGTATCCCTACTGATTCACACAAAAAGTGTACAAAAAAACCCCCACAAAAGACAAGAGTTTTTGACAAGTCCTTTATTCAAAAATAAAAATAAAAAAATAGTGTCCCCCCCCACTGTAAATCCATTGTCAATCATGATGCTCGCAGCACCCGAAAAAAAGAAAAATTAAAAGATGCTTCCGCCTCTTCAGAGGCGTCCCATCGAATGACGCTCTTGAGCTTTGACAGCTGTTTTAAAGGGAAGGGGCGGGGCCACCCAGTTACTTCACCCGGTGGCACCGCCTCCCTTCTGAAGTCCCATCCCTATCAGCCAGACTCAATTTTGTTCCAGGATTAGGACAGGAAGCCCCCATCTGAACACAGCCCTGTAAACTGTATGTAGCTGAGGCTATAGACAGTTCATACAGCACTGACAGAATGTATTACTACATTATTTTTCAGGAAATGAAAACAGTTTTGATTTTTACAGCAGTTTCATCAAGAGTCTGGCAAAGGATTTGCATCTGTTGAAAATGATAAACTAAAGTATTGTGACAAATATTTTTATTTCATTCAAACTAGGAGTCCAGCTTCTGAGAGATTTCATGATATTATGGAGTAAGACTAGAGGGATCTTAAAGACACAACCAAATCAATAAAGCATGGGTGCTCAACCTGTGGCACTCCAGCTGTTGCAAAACTACAAGTCCCATCATCCCTCTGCCTTTGGGAGTCATGCTTGGAACTGTCAGCCTTGCAATGCTTCGTGGGACTTAGTTCTGCAACAGCTGGAGGGCTACAGGTTGAGCACCCGTGCAATTGAGGTATCTAAGCCTACTAAAGAGGGGAGTTTTAAGTAAGAAAGCCACAGAATAGTTCACAGTGCTACTGGAATGTTTCAACTTTTACCCTGGGTCAATAAGGACCAAAAACAGCATTATTTGATATTCTCAGGCTTGTTTGGAAAGTTAGAGTTTAAGTAACAATGGATGTATGATTGCTGTATTCTTGTGGTCCCCATCATTTTTCCCTGATAAACCAGCAGTTACACCACAAGAAATATAGTAGTTATTCTTGTGACTTGCAGAAATGTTTGGTGGGGTCTTCTATCTGCAGAGGTGAAGAGCTTCAATGTGGGCCAAGTTTTCCTCCTCTCCCGCCAACCTGTACATGGGTTGGGGGGAGAAGTTCTGTGTCTTTCCAGGTGGGGGACCCCAGGGGTGGAGGGTTGTGTAGCATGTTGTCTCCTATCAATCTAGAATTAAAGAGAATGAAAATGTTTTGGTTATCGAACATTGATTAGTACCAATGTGAAAATACTTGCAGACACTTCAGAGTGAACAAAGAAGCAAAAGTAGTTTAATCTGTGGTTTATTAATTGCAACACCTTGAATGTAATTTATATTATCACCTGTTCTGTGTGCTTTATGCAATATGTAGGTTGTACTACATGATCACTTAGGCTTGATACACACTATACAATTATCTTTAGATTTTTTCCTTACAATTTTTCAAAACCATATAATATGAGGTCAAACCTAAACACTTTCAATTTGTATGCAATCAGACAGGCCTTTGCACTACATAGTTGATGGTAAATCTAAAGGAAATCAAACAAAAAAAGTTGTCTAGTATGTATCCAGCCTTAGAATTAGAATGGAGGAGCATTATTGTGACGGAAACAATGTGAAAGCTTTAACACCTTACAATGTGTCAAAACTATTTATTAGAAACACAAAATGGAAATATATCCTTTTTTTCTCTCTGTGGCATTGCATGAGTATTTTTGCCAATTAGGGTGGAAACTTACACAGGAGGCTCCTGGAGCAGGAAGTATATTGGATATTTAAATTAAGCTCCAGGACAGCCCCCCCCCCCCCCCGGTCTCAGTCACTGATGGGACATTTAAAATGATGATTTATTAGGTTCATACATGCAGGGGTTTAGCCAACTTAACTATTGCATGTTATATCCTTCTGTATACTGTATGTTTCTGCTCTGTTTTTTTTTCACTTATATTTTTAATTTTAAATGTAAAAAATATATACTATATATGTGCCTGTGGTTTTAATCTCTGAAGATCCAGGCTGACTAATGCATATATCATTGGTTCATTGCTGAGTTAACTGTATCATTTTATGAGTTTGTAATATACAAATTGTTATCCAATGCTATATTTTTGAAAATTCATGTCCCTTGTAATATGGTGTGTGTTTCTATCCCACTCCCAGACACATGACCTTCCTAGAAGAGTTGAAGTTGTTATAGCAGCAAAGGGTGGGCCAACTCAATACTGAACCCTACAGACTAAGACTGGGAAGCCATTAAAATTAATGTGCGTGTAAAGGCAGACGTTCCAATACTTTTGGTAATATTGTGTACATGAATGGAGTGGGGTTATGAGATAGCAAGCTTTACTTAACACATTTTAGATTCAAATGTGTAGCTTAAAGTGATTGTAAATGATCACCTTGTAAAGCAACCCATTTTGTTTAGAATAGAAAAGAAAGTCAAAACATATGTGTATTGATATAAAACAAATAAAAATACCTTTTTCTCTTTTTTATAATTGATCACATTCCCTCTGTTCCCTCTGTTCTAAGCTGCATAAGAGCTAGTGGGAGGAGAAGCAACAGCACACTGAGCTTCCCAGTGAAAGGCTGTACAGCGGAGGTGTGTTAGGACAGACCTGGTCATTGGAGGAGAGGAGGAGTTCCTGCATAGCTAGAGAACTGATCAGGGTGTGTTCTCTTACTTGGTGCGGTCAGTTTTTAGTAGGAAAGCCAAGGAACTGGCAGGAGCACCAGAGATTTCACACAAAGGAAGCAATGCAAAGAGAAAAGGGTATGTTTTCATAAAAGTACATGGTACAGCAGGCACATATGAGGAATAAGAAATGTTGGGTTTACATACTCTACCTATGCATTCTGTTTTAATAGAGCTGTATGCTAAGTAATCAATGAAATTGGACTTGTACCGTGTGCATAATTTATCGCAAAGTCCCTAAAATGACTGTCCGAACTGAAGTCAGTCAGTCAGTGATGATTTGGGGAGCCATGTCATCTGCTGGTGTTGGTCCAGTGTTTTATTAAGTCCAAAGTCAGCGCAAACCTCTACCAGGAAATTCTAGGGCACTTCATGCTTCCCTCTGCTGACCAGCTTTATGGAGATGCTGATATTATTTCCCAGCAGGGTTTGGCACCTGCCCACACTGTCAACAGTTCCAATACCTGGTTTAACCACTTAAGCCCCGGAGGATTTGGCTGCTAAACTACCAGGGGGTATTTTGCGATTCGGCACTGCGTGACTTTAACGGACAATTGCACGGTCGTGCGACGCTGTACCTAAACGAATTTGGCGTCCTTTTTTTCCCACAAACAGAGCTTTCTTTTGGCGGTATTTGATCACCTGTGCGATTTTTTGATCACGCGCTATAAACAAAAAAAGAGCGTAAATTTTGCAAAAATAGCAATATTTTTCACTTTTTTTTATATGAAATTCCCCCCAAAAAAATGTAAAAATCAAAATTTTTTAACATTTTCGGCCAATTTGTTTTATGCTACCTATGTTTGGTAAAAAAAATCGCAAAAAGCGTATTTTGATTGGTTTGCGCAAAAGTTATTGCGTTTACTAACTAAGGGAAAGATTTTTGTCATTTTTGTTGTTTTTTTTTAAGGCGTAATGGCGGCGATCTGCGATTTTTTTTTGCGGTACTGCGACATTGCGGCGGACAGATCGGACCCTTGACTGACATTTTTGACACTTTTGGGGTTACCAGTGACATTTCTACAGTAATCAGTGCTATATATATGCACTGTTACTGTAAAAATACACTGGTAGTGAAGGGATTAACTTTATTTGAGAGGGAGGGGCTGTGTGTGTCCCTAGGGGCGTGATTCTTACTGTGATTGGCTGTGGCTTCAGCTGTATGCAGAGTGATCAACGGATCTACATAGTAGATCCATATGATCATCTCTCATACAGAGGGGAGAATGACAGGCAGCTTGTTTACACAAGCTGCCTGACTTTCTCCCTCTCCCCTGCCGATCGCAGAGTGGCCGGCGGACATCGGGTCCGCCGGTCACATGCGCGGGGGGGTCCGTGACCACGCGGGAGCGGGAGCGCGCCTCCGGCGGCGCTCGCTCCCTAGACCCTCACAAGCTAGTGACGTAGCCCTACGTCACTTTGCCTGTGAGGGGCTGACCGCCGCCGTAGATAGTCGTGCGGCGGTCGGCAAGTGGTTAATGATCTTGGTATCACTGTGCTTGATTGGCCAGCAAACTTGCCTGACCTAAACCCTATAGAAAATCTGTTTGGTATTGTCAAGAGGAAGATGAAAGACACCAGACCCAACAATGCTGATGACCTGAAGACTGCTTCCAAGCAACCTGGGCTTCCATAACACTTCAGTGGTGCCACAGGCTGATCTCCTCCATGCTACGCTGCGTTGATGCAGTAATTAATGCAAAAGAAGCCCCAATCAAGTATTGATTGCATACTATACTGTACATGGACATACTTTTCAGTAAGCCAACATCTCTGTATTAAAAATCCTTTTTTTATCGGCCTTATGTAATCAAAATTTTCTGAGATATAGAGTTTTGAGTTTTCAGTAGCTGTAAGCCCTAATCATCAAAATTAAAAGAAATAAATGCTTGAAATATATGACTATATATATTAATTTCCCCTTTTTGAATTGAATTACTGAACTAAATTAACTTTTAGATGATATTCAAATTTTATGAGAGGCACCTGTATATCTTACTGACAGTGTGTCAAATTGGCCATTTCATACTTTAGCTAGGCATTCTGTAGAATGCCTAATTTCACACTGTAACATATATACAGTACATTTTAAATACTTTCTGAGAACAGTAGGGTTGCACAAAGGGTTTGTATCCATCCAGTTCTAACATTTACACAGCTCTACCACATCATACAGCCTTCACCGGCAGGAGAGGTCCACTGATATTTCTCTGCTACATCTCAGCAACATCTCTTAAAAGGAGACACAGAACCAAGCTCATCTCTTCCTGTCTCTCTGTCCTCTCATCCTATCAGCATGCTCCTTGGACTGCAGCTGATTTTCCTTCTAACCAGCTTCTGCTGAGTGACTACAAAAAACTGGCACCATGGAAAATCCAGGTACTTGTGCTGTTGTATTTAAATTTATACATTTAAAGATTTATTAATAAATACAGAAGGCATTCATTTGTATCTTTTAAATATGTCTAGATTTTTTCTTTCAATTATCTATTTAAAGCAGAATACTGATTGATAAATATACTTGAAAACATTGCTTTAAAAATAATTACCTTATGACTAACATTCTTTAAGTAAATTCAGCCCTACCGGAAAGAAGATGTTAGAAATAAAAAAAAGTTTATTTTTTTTTTCTAACATTATCTAAAGTCACGGAAGGAGAGCATTGTTTGCAAAAGAGTGACATCCTGACCTAAGGAGCTTAGAAGTTCATCTAAGTTCCCAAAGCACACAGAAATCATGAAATGACTTGCCTGTAAGTAGATCTTCAACTCAGTTTTGCTTCTTTATATCTTACAAGTCTCTCACCTGTCTGCAGTTACAATACTCCCACAGCCTTCTTTTTATTTCTTCTGTTTCATGGTGAGTGCCTATAAGAGTTAGGTTCTTAAGGAAGATTGCCTCAAACAATAAAAGGATAAAAGGAGCTTATAACATGTGCCAACTTGCATATTCAAACTGGTTGTCACTATAGACTGGCCAGGTGATCAGAAATTAAAGCATTTTTCTAAATCATTTCTTTTATCACTTCATACAGCAATTCCGTTTTTTTCTGTATACTTTTTTTTTTTCATGAAATAGAGGCTACAGCTGTGGTTACAGTACATTGAATTGCTGGGTAATAGTGACAGGTTAGATGACACGGACAAAAATGTAGAGAAAGGACTAAGTATAGATTTTTAACTTATTGTAAAGAAATGCCCATGATGATTTTCTATAAAAACATGTCACATAATCATAGCCAATAATCATAGCCAATGATCTGAATCAGTATATAAATAGGAAAGGGTAGCACTACCTGCATGGCTCCAAATAGCGGAGCCATGAACACAAAACCAAGAAAAAATATAAGATAATGCGAGAAAAGGAGAGAAAAATAAAGAAAAGCATACTTAAAGAAAGCAGGTGATTTAAACAGGACAGGGCCAAAACCGGAAGGGGGGAGGGGGGTCAAAGGGAGAGATGCCCTGGGCGTTTCATGTTCCATATCAAGGGGGGAAGCACAGGTGGAGTGCAATGAGTGCTGCCAGCTGGCAATAAAGTCTGCCTGTGGATGATTGAAGATGTCTGTCATACTGTATCTCTGCCAGATCGCTATCAATGCTGCCCCGAACAGAGCACCTTGTTATCAGTTGCAGAGAAACAGCGGGGTGCCCAGTGCTGGAGCACTCTCTGCTCTCCATCACCCAGCACTACTGTAGAAGACATCACATCACACTTCTTTATCAGGTGAAATAATCTCTGCCCAACAGATGACACTTTGTTTTGGCCTCTGATGTGACATCATTCAGAGGCCAGGGACAGGGGGAGAAAGTGGCTCCGCAAGAGACTATGTTAATTGAAGGAAGGTAGGTAGCAAAAATTCAACTGAGGGTAGCAAGCTGAGGAGAATAACATTAGCAAAGTCTTTAATGTGTTTCCACTAGATATTGCTTAACAACTCAGGGGGTGTGGGGGGATTTGTGTGTGTGTTCGGGGGTGTAAATGTGTTAATTTACTGGTCAGTGGCAGTTAGTTAACCCCTTTTTGCTGCATTAGTGACCAATGGAAATGGTAATTAACTGATTTGTGCTATATTAAAGACCAGTGTCAGTGTTGATTAACCGCTGCATTATGAATGGGTTATTAACACTACCACTGACTACCAATGTAAGACAATTAACAGGCTACCAACAAAGGAGGGGTTGAATATCATAACACCAACGACAACCTATGCTGGAGTTGTTATTGAATAAACTGGCACCAATGATGGGGGTTATTTTTAAATAAACCTGCACCAATGCTGGGGGTTATTATTGCTACCACTGACACCAGTGCTTGAGTTTTTTTTTTTGCTGCTACTGAAACCAATGCTAGCGATTAGTATTGCGAAAACTGGCACTAATGCTCTAAGGATTTTTATTGTAAAAAACTGGCACCGATGCTGGGGGGGGGGGGGGGCTTTACTGCAGAAACTGGCACCGGTGCTGGGGTTATTATTGCGGCTACTGAAACCAATGATGAGGGTTATTATTAGGGGTACAAACGCTGGGGTATATTATTGCAGAAACTAGCATTGCTGCTGGGGTTTTTTTATTGCTTCTACTGACAACAATGATTGGGTTTATTATTGCAGAAACTGACACCAATGCTTAGGAGTTATTATTGTGGAACCTGCCACTTATGATGTGGGTTCTTATTGTGTAAACTGGCATCAATGCTAGGGGTTATGATTACCTCATTCATTCATGACATGGGAGATGTCATTGGTTGTGCTCTAGTTTTGGGGACGGAGCGGTCATGAACTCATGGTCCAATTACCAAAATAAACCTTAACTTTGTAAAGAATACCAGCTGTTATCTCCCAGCCCACTTCCCACAACTCAGCTGTGTGGGCCTTTTTTAGCACATATGCAGCTGATCGCACTGTTGCAATTTGCAATCTTTGCTGCAAGCAGATCAAGCATGCCAAAAACACCAGACATTTAGATACCAAATGCATGCAAAGGCATTTAACACCCCACCACTCATCCTGTTGGCAACAGCACCTAAAAGCCGCACAAAAAGGACACAATTCTTCTCCTCCTCACTCCTTACCTTTCATGTCTACTCCACGCAATGTATTATGACCTCTTAGCAGCCTCCACTAACAGCGATGATGGTATACCAAAGGGTGTCACAGGTACTTGCAACACATCTGCCAGCAGCCCCCCACCAGCTGTAGAACATAGCAGGCAAGTTTTTATGCCCCAGTTCCTGCTTAAAAAAAATAGATACACTACCTGCCACCCACATTCCGTGCATCTAAATTCCAGCTTGTCCAAATTGCTGGCTTTACAACTCCTGCCTTTCCCTCTGGTGGATTCTTCCCCCTTCTGTAAACTTTCAGAATCTGCTGTACCATAATGGCCAAGTGGAAAGTCTTGGTACTCATTCTGCCCTGGCAGAGGGAGCACAGGATAAAATATTGTGAGGAGTTTATATAACACTATTCCAGACTCTGGTAGGTTACAGTCTCATGGAAAAGGTCATTTTGAGGCTTATGTTGGTCAAAGGAGGAGCAGTGGAGAAGAGGGACACCTAAGTGATCATTTAAAAAAAAAAAATGAGTCCTCGGCGCCCAGGGCTGTCAGCTTCCACATCCCATCGGCAGCGTCTGCATCATATGGTGGAAGGTTATCTAGGGGCGAAAACAGTCATGGAGAGCTTTTTAGTAAATGATCCACTGGTTTACTGAGTCATGAGAATAGACCCCTGGCCAGAACTTGCCCAGTATACAATTGAGCTGCTGGGCTGCCCTTCATCCAGCGTGCTTTCCGAACAGACATTTAGTGCTGCCTGAGGTTTTGTGCAGATAAAAGTTATTGTCTGTTCACAGACTCCATTGACCGGCTGACATTTGTCAAAATGAATCAGTCCTGGATTAGCAGCAGCTATCAAGCCCCTAATGCCATTGCCACTAATTATTTTTGGATCTGGGATCTCTGAAAGGCTATCTAGGCTGCCTAGCTTTATGGGTGTGGATTTTATCTTGAAGTAATATTTGGTATAGGTTTAATGGGCACAATTAACACTCAAGGACCAATGTTTCCGCACCTGTTTGACAGGTGCATATCATTTCAATTTTTTACAGCAAGGCCAATTCTTGCTTTCATAAACATTACCTCCATAGAGTTAAGGTGTGAAGGCACCACCAAGAACCAAAGCCAGATTTTTCCCACAGCAGTTTAACAGGTGCATATAATTTAACTTTTTTGCAGACAGGCCAAATCTTGCTTTTATCAAATGTACCATTATAGGGTTATGGTGTGAAGGCACCACCATCACCCAATGCCCAATATTTCTGCACCTGTTTTGACAGGTACATATACTTTTAATTTATTACAGAAATGCCAATTCTTGCTTTCATCAAGAGTATTACCTCTAGCCATTTCCTGCTCTCTCCGGCTGTGTGTTCTTGGCGGGGACATTTTTTCTTCCTTTCACTGGTCTGTAGATTAGCTGCAGCTTCAGTGGCAGAATGAGCTTGCCAATAAACCCAAAATGGCCTTACTAGTATACCAGTAAAGATTAAACTGAAGTAGGGTATGGAATACAAGGGATACCTGGTCTCTGTGGATGGCTACATGAACATGCAGCTCACCAATACAGCTGTTACTTCTACCCAAAATCAGTGAAAGAGACACCAGACTTTATCTAAAAAAATTAAAAAATAATCTTTGCCTGAGTGTACTACATTTTGGCTTCTTAATATAAGGCTTGCTTAATGTCAACTAGCATGGACCGCACTGCAGGCGACTGTGCAAGCTTTTCTTCCATATCACTCAAATTCATTGTCCTTGATGTAAGTGCAATTTTTATTTAATAAACCAGCTTTATACACATTAATGCACTATGAGCGTCTTCCATTATTTTTTTAACCACATGATGTAATTAACGAGACTAAGGAGCACCATACGCCTGGATACATTCCCTGGAGCTGGCTGAGCGCTTGTCTTCAGAGGCACTTCCACTCACATGCATATAATCTCTTGAGATCATTTGATTTGGTAAGTGGCCATTTTTTACATATAGAGCACAGTGGTGACACACATTCATTGTGGATTATTTCAGCTTACTAGCTCATTATGCCTTTGTCTTTACAGGTTTTTTTTTTTTTCACGTTTTTTTTTCAGAGGGTTTACTTCCTCTTTAAGCCAGCTCCTGTATAACTCCTGCTAATTAAAGCCAGGGTTATACAGGGGCTGGCATAACTTTTTTTTGTTTGCTAGTGTCCCACCCTCCGGTAGGTAGCAATATACCAAATGCCTGGGACTGACTATATTCCTGCATCTCTCAATGGGCATAAAAAAAAAAAAGATTTTATGGTAGGTATATGCATATGTGGTAAACACACTGACTTTTGTAGTTAATACTTATACTGTATTATACTGTACTATATTTACATACTGTATATATTTTGATTTGAATATATATTTATTTCATTTTTTTAACATGGTAATACTTGACAAAGACATAAACAATAGGAATTGTCGTAGTACTACATGCAAGAGAAGTAAGATAATGATCTGAGAAACAGTGTTTCTCTGAGAAAGCACCCACATGCTGTATATAATTATATTATATTTATACATTTTGTATATACTTGTATATATTTTTTATTATTGTATTTGGATAATAATGTTAGGATAATTGTTTCACTTTTTTTGCAGTTGCAAATGGTGTCATGATAAATACACCTTTTAGGTTAGTCTTATTTTTCTCTGCAGCCACTGTTCCTACTTTAATTTAAATCTATAACAATGGAGTGTGTGGACAGTGGTAAAATCAGGCCAAGTGATCATACACAAAGGGGTTCTGCCTTTCTTTTGTAGATGCTCTTTTTTCATATGAAACTACCTTCCACAGTACATTCTTCTTTTTTTTCCATAAACATTTTATTGAAGAGTAATAAGCATAACAGAATAGCAAGGTTACACTAACATCAGTGTACATAGAAACAAAAGAATAGCAAACAGATACAACAGTAGGTTTGGCTATACAACGAATCGAGGAGAGGTATGGGAATGTGGCAATCCGTAGCTAGGTATCTGAAAAATGCAAGCATGAATTTGTGGTCAAAGAAGCACTAAGCATTCACCTTGGCATAGCTAGACAGAATTATCGTGCCACAGTGGCACAGGAAACAGGCGGGAGTCAGCCAGGTTCAGTACATTCTTTTTTAATAAGAACACCCCATAGCTAAAGTAGACACTAGTGTCTCAAGGTTATCATTTCCAACCATTTTCATACCATATAAAGTTTAATTGTAACAAAAGCATATTATACTGAACTTGACATTAGATATGCATTTTAAAAACTGAGTGATTCACCAATGGGCAGGTAAACTGCATGAATATACTTGCAGTGCATTCAGCTAGCTGGGTGCTCAGTAGTCATCTGTGCAACGGAGGTCCAATTATGCATTGAGTGGTCAGGTATAAATCAATGCTCACGGGCTCATCCCTATGAAAATACTCTCTGGGTGCTACTGTGCTTCCTGATTCTCTACCTGTGTTTCTTGCTATTCAGCTCCCTAACTGGGTCAACATTTATACATCAGTGTTCCATTTATGCCCCAAGGTGTGTTTCCCACCCAGCGGGGCATAGCTATAAACCCCACATGACAGTGGGCATTGACACATGTTCTTTTTGGCCTGACTGCCTTTTATGACGTGTTGCCTGGCATAGATTGTTAAATTGCTAGTTTGTCTATTTTCTGTTTCTCAGACTGATTTTTTAGCTGCTGTCATGGTTTGTCATGACCTCACTTGAACTCAGCCTGCCCTGACCTTGCTTTGATTGCTTATTTTTGCTCTGTACTCTAGCTATGATGCTTGGCTATGTATACCATTGCTGTGAATTCTGACAGAGACTATGTCATTTTTTGAAAACTGGCTCACAGGTGAGAAACTTTGTATGTTTGCTGTGTCATGAATACTTCTCCCTGCCCATCATTATTTTTTCTTGCTGATTGTATGCTAAGCCATGCAAGTGCAGTTTAGTGTATAGTCTTAGCACAATTCTGTGCCCGGATATACTCGTGCATGGGGGTTTTGGAATGTTAGTCGGGCCAAACAATATGCCTGACTACTCTTTGAACCAAAAAGAAGATTGGCTGAAAATGGAAGTGCCAATAATGAAAAGCAGTGCAGACATTGCAGCACTGGAGGGGTTTTCTTTACTTTTATTTTTCTCCTGTGATTTACTTCCACTTTACACTTGAGTAGCAGCCTGTATACTGTATATCCCTTCACTCCCAGACCATACTTCATTTTCTTCAGAGGTGATATAGTTTGACTGGCATTTACTTGGTCATGCAACACTGTACCCAAATTAATTTTATACCTTTTTTGGTGTAGGTAAAGATTTATTCTGGTTATATGTGATAAAGCGATTTTTTTTTTTTTTTTTTTTTACTATGTATAAATAGTATTTTTTAATAAATTTAGAAAAAAATATATTCTGCTGCCTTTGTTTAGTGAAAACAATCCAAATAAGTGTATATTAAATTGACAGAACAGTATAAACACCCCAAAATGACCCTTTTTAATAAGGGGCATGGAAAATCTTTTGAAAATGAATTTTTTGAAAAATGATGAGTTAATGAAAACAGATTTTTTCCACAAATTTGTAATTTTTTTATAGTTGTCATTAAGTTGTTTCCCCACACACAACATGGGTATTTCACCAACTACAACCAAAAATGCATTCTGCTACCCCTCAGGTTACCACATTTGTGTGACTTTTTTTGCAAATTATCTGCATAGAGGATCCAAAAATCAAAGAAGCACCTTCAGGCCTTCAAGGGGCATAAATTATGCATCTACAGTAATTCCCTGAGTGCCTATCACATTTTTAGAGGAACTTGAGGACTGTACAAAGACTCCCAAATTACCCCTTTTTGGAAAGCAGAAACACTGATAAACTTGCTAAGAGCCAAGATGAGTCTTTTAAAGTTTATATTTTATGTTTGTCAAACAAAGTGGAAAATAAATTATGGAAGATAAAAAAGGTAAAAAGTGGTATGTTGCTTGGCAATATTACTTGTCAATTTAAAGGATCTGTTCACTTAAAAAAAAAAAAAAAAAATGCAGGTAAAAAATATGCATTTTTTTTTAAACTAGAGCATGGAAAACATTGCACCAGCGATCAGCAGTTCACTAATGCCATACAGGTCTCCTGCACACTGTCAGTGTATCGGCTTACCCGTACAGGCTGATTCTCCCTGACAGGAAGACTCAATTAACTACTATGGTGCTTCACAGCACCGTGGTAGTTAATTGAGAACTACAAACCGACTGTCGCTAAGGATGTCAGGGCTTGTAGTTCATTCAGATACATGGAGCTGTGTGTCTGAATGACGTACCCGTATGGGTGGAGACCCGTATAGCTGTGCTGTTTTAAATAGTGGCAGCTAGTGCGGGGAACTTCTTCCCATACTGCTGCCAAAGGGAGGGGGCAACGGGTAGCGGTTGCAGCACTGAGGGCATGTTACATGTTCCCCTCTAAAATCAGGTGGAACATGTAACATGTTCCCAAAGGGGAATTTATCCTTTAACCACCTTAATACTGGGCACTTTCACCCCCTTCATACCAAGGCCAATTTTAAGCTTTCAGCACTCTGACAGTTTGAATGGCAATTACTCAGTCATGCAACACTGTACCAAAATGAAATGTGTATCATTTTTTCACACAAATAGAGCTTTCTGTTGGTGGTATGTAATCACCATTGGGGTTTTTATTTTTTGGGATACAATTAAAAAAATACTGAAAATGTAAAAATAAATGCATTTTTCTTAATTTCTGTTAAATATTTGCAAATTAGTAATTTTTTTCTTCATAAATTTTAACCATACTGCTACATTTCTTTGGTAAAAAATAACCCAAATCAGTGTGTATTATTGTTGTGTGAAAGTTATAGAGTCTACAAGCTATGGTACCAATCATTAAAATTGATCGCACCTGATGCACTGACGGCCTATCTAATTTCTCAAGGCCCTAACATGTCAAGACAGTACAAATATTCCCCAGGTGACCACTTTTTGGAAAGCACATAGTCCAAGGTATTTAGTAAGAGGCATTACACATTTTTTTGAAGTTGTAATTTTTTCTCACAAAGGGAAGAAATCTTCCAAAGACTTTGGAAAAGGAAGAAATTATTATTTTTTTCAGAAAAGTTAACAAGTTATTTCTCACACACGTCATAGGCACAGTTGCAACGACACCCCCCAATACATTTGGCTACTCCTCCTGAGCATGGGGCTACCACCTGTGTGAGACTTTTATTCACAGCCTGGCCACATAGAGAAGTGCAACATCAAAGGAGTACTTCAGGCGTTATCCACTTTAAGATCAGACCTTATTCCGACACTTTTTGTTTACCAGTAAAAATCTGTATTTTTGCTAGAAAATTACTTAGAATCCCCAAACATCATATATTTTTTGGAGCAGAGGTCCTAGAGAATAAAATGGTGGGTTTTGCTAATTTTTATGTCACACGATATTTGAGCAGCAGTTTTTCAGATGCAATTTTACACGCTAACATATAAATACATTTTAATGATTTACAGTGCACACAGAGACAATAAAATACCCAAAGTTTTGGTAAAATATAAAATATGGTGTTGGGCTGGGTAAATAGATATGAAACATATCACTCTTCAAAAGTGTGCACGCTTGTAAAAATCTTCATAGGCAACTTTTTTTATTGGTTACCTGTTTAGAGTTACACAGGGGGTCTGGTGCTAAAATTATTGTTCTCACTCTGATGTTTGGAGTGATACCTCACATGTGTGGTGCGATCGCTGTTTATGTATGCGTACAAGACCAACATGAAGTGAGCTGCCACCTAGATAAATGAAAGCCTGTGGATGTGGTGTATCTGGACTTTGCAAAGGCCTTTGACACCATTCCCCACAAACGCTTACTGTACAAACTAAGGAAGGTAGGTATGGACCATAAGGTGAGTACCTGGATAGAGAATTGGCTCCAGGGGAGAGTCCAGAGGGTGATGATTAATGGGGAGTACTCGGATTGGGCGGGTGTGGAATGTGGGGTCCCCCAGGGTTCTGTCCTGGGACCAATCCTGTTTAATTTATTCATAAATGATCTAGAGGAGGGGATATCTAGTGCAATCTAAGTATTTGTGAATGATACTAAACTAAGCAGGCCAATATCTTCTATGCAGGATGTGGAAACCTTACAAGCGGACCTGAACAAAATAACGGGGTGGGCAACTACATGGCAGATGAGGTTTAATGTTGAAAAATGTAAAGTAATGCACTTGGGGGCCAGAAACCAGAAAGCAAGCTACTCACTAGGGGGGGAACCTCTGGGTGAGTCTAGGATGGAAAAAGACTTGGGGGTACTGGTAGACAACAGGCTTGGCAGTGGCATGCAATTCCAAGCCGCTGCAAGCAAAGCCAACTGAATACTGGGATGTATAAAAAAGGGGATTCACTCCAGAAATAAATAGATTATTCTCCCACTCTACAAGACTCTGGTCCGGCCACATCTGGAGTATGGTGTCCAGTTCTGGGCACCGGTCCTCAGGAAGGATGTGCTGGAACTGGAGAAAGTCCAGAGAAGGGCAACAAAAATAATTAGGGGAATGGAGGACATCAGCTATGAGGAAAGACTACAAGCACTGAACCTATTCTCTCTGGAGAAGAGACGCTTGAGAGGGGATATGATATCAATGTACAAATACTGTACTGGCGACCCTAGCATAAGGAACAAACTATTCAGAGAAAGGAGATACAATAAGACACGTGGCCACTCACTAAAACTAGAGGAAAGGCGGTTTAACCTTAAAATGCGCAAGGGGTTCTTCACTGTAAGAGCGGTAAGGATGTGGAATTCTCTTCCACAAGCAGTCGTATCAGCAGAGAGCATTGATAGTTTCAAAAAACTATTAGATGGGCACCTTAGAGACCACAACATACAGGGGTATACAATGTACGGTTAAAAGCAAACACACACACACACAGCATAGGTTGAACTGGATGGACTGATGTCTTTTTTCAGCCTCACTAACTATGTAACTATGTAACTATGTGCATTTACCTTTGCACACGACCATAGGGGGACGGACACTTTAAATGTTTTATTTACAATATACGTTATGACAGATTTTGATTTTCCACCGGGGGACACTAACAGATGTTGATGTTATAATGGAACACTATTGCAGATGTTTTTTACACTGGTACAGATATGATGGGGCACAGTGACAGATGATTTGTGCACTGGTACAGATGGGATAAGGGACACTGACAGATGTTTTTTGCACTTGTACAGATGTGATATGGCACTGTGACAGATATTTTGTGCACTGGTACAGATGTGATGGGGCACTGTGACAGATGTTTTGTGCACTGGTACAGATGTGATGGGGCACTGTGACAGATGTTTTGTGCACTGGTACAGATGTTTATGGGGGCACTGACAGATGTTTATTGTACTGGGACAATGGTGCTTGGTGTACTGTGTGTCGGGATCTGTGACAGCTGTGTGTAAAATCATCCATTACACACAGAGCTGTCACAGAGGTTGTAGATTGACCCCCCCCCCCCCCATACTGAGCTCAGCGGGGAGATTTTTCGCGGAGGCACGTGTCTCTGCTTGCACTGCAAGGTTGTGATTGGACACAGTTGTCATGTGATCGGGAGGACCAATCACAGTGCCCATATCCTTATCCTGTCTTTGCTGTATCCTGTAAGCACAGCCATCACAGGATTGCGTGGCCTTGTGGCTGCGAGTGGGCACCCGTTCTGGCTGAAATACGAGTATGTGCACTCAGAATGGTGAAGCTCCCACCCAGTCATTTTTGTACATTGGCTGGGTGGGAAGCAGTTAAAGAAAGTGTCTAAAAACAATTGGAGGACTGATATTGCAAGGTATGATAAATAATAAAAAGTCTAAATGCAGCACTGAACTACAGCTAGGTGTATACATTCCAAATATCAATAAAAGAGATGAAAATCCTCCATCAACTGCAGTGTGAAAAAGAGGCACACTACACGGCCATGAGATAATAATATCCCCTTAACAGAAAGCAGGAAAATATGGACAGTATATCATGGGTTTCTCAATGATCAACACCAGAAGGACATCAACACTCTAGCCAGTCAGTGTATGAACCACACTGGATCAGAAATCGGAAAGGAGCTGATCCAGGAGAGATTGCTGGTATCAATCCTCTGCTCGATAGGACTCACCGATCACATGGAACATACCCACAAGACAAATGGGAGGCTCACATTGAAGTATGTTAGGACATAACCAACATTTATTGAAATTGGACTTACAATAACAATGTTATACTGAGCATAAGGATATCCAATACCACAGTTCTAGCGTGCTTGTGGCTCATAGTAACCGGCTGATGCATTTCAGCCAATGGGCCATCATCAGAAGTGTGGAAATGATAAATAGTGCAACATTGGTTTATGCAGGGCCAGGTTTTTTCGTTTAATGATTGCTAATCACAGTCAGACTGTGATAAAACATTCTTAAAGACAAAAGTTTAAATGGGCTTTTAATACAGTACATGGATTGGTCAAGCTGATCTTAATTTCAGCAGATCATCAGTGAAGGAATCCACTGAAACCATAAATATATTTTAATCTGTCCTTATGTTAACCTTCTGGAATCCTGCACATCAACATTCTGACTTTGAGAAGCAGGAGGAATACAGGCAGTCCCCGACTTACAAACATCCAACTTATAAAAGGCTCATAATTACAAACAGAGGGAGACAACAGGAAGTGAGAGGAAATCTAACCCTAGGAAGGAAAATTCCCTCCTGTAAGAGTTACCATGAGAAAATGGTGTCAAAATCCAAATGTCACAGGAACAGAAAGTTAGGTGAAATCATCTGGTCATGGCCACAGACCGCAAAACAAACGTTACATGGGCGTTAACCCTTCCCTATGCAATCCAAAAAATGTAAAAATTATTTTTAACCAACTTAAGCCCCAGGCCTATTTAGGACACTTTTTGTTTACAAGTTAAAATCAGTATTTTTTTTTCTAGAAAACTACTTAGAACCCCCAAACATTATATATATGTTTTAGCAAAGACTCTGGAGAATAAAATGGCGGTCATTGCAATATTTTGTGTCACGCGGTATTTGCGCAGCGGTCTTTAAAACGCAATCACATTTCACTGCATTTAACCTCCCTGGCTGTATGATTATGTCAGGAATTATGTACCAAAAGCGGTACAATTTTTTGCATGGAAATTTGGCGTTATGTATTGTAGGCCTACAATTCTTAGTAATTACTTACTTAAACCTGACCAAATCATGACTCTAGTAGACATCCCAGATGTGATAAATTTGAAACACAAATGCATGAATTATAATCTATATTTGTAATTATAATTATAATTATTTGTAATAATTTATAATATTTATAATTATATTAAGTATAATAAGTATAATTATACTTATATAATTATAATACGTATAATAAGTATAATATATACTTATATAATTATAATACTTATATAATTATAATAAGTATAATAAGTATAATATATAATTATAATTACAAATAATTACAATTATAATTACAAATAATTATAATCTATATTCTATAATTATAATTGTATCACCTCCTTTTTATGTGTTTGTGTAACTTTGAATTTCCCTCCCAGTTCCGCTCCCATGCACCATTGCTGCTGCAGGGAACGGAACCAGGAAGTCATCAGAGCGACGGACAGCGCGGCGGGGATCTCGGCAGCGATCACAGCAATGGGAGATTATCGCTGGATCGCCAGAAGAAGGTAAGGAACCCCGCTGCAGGCTCAGCACATCAACCCCGAGCGTGACTCGGGGATACCGATCCTAGCATGAAAAAACCACCACGAGTCACACTCGGGGTTACCGCTAAGGGGGTTAAAAAAACTAAACAGTAACATTAGCCCATTTTTTTTGTATATTGTGAAAGATGATGTCACGCCAAATAAATAGATACCCAACATGTTACGGTTTAAAATTGCGCACACCCGTGGGAATTTTTAACGGTTACCAGTTTAGAGTTAGAGTGTAGCTCTTTTTTAAAATTATTGCTCACTCTCTGGTGCTTGTGGCAATACCTCACATGTGTGGTTTGAAAAGCGATTTCATTTGCGGCTCGACTGCCATATGCATTTTCTTTCATGCGCGAGCTAACGGCGAAGGGGGCGGCTAACAATTCTTTTTTTCCTATTTATTTTATTTTATTTTTTAACTTTATCACAGGTTTTTAAAAAAAAAAAAAAATCTTATCACTTTTATTGCAATGTAAACATCCCTTGTGACAGCAATATGCAGTGACAGGTACTCATTATGGAGGGATCGAGGGTCTAAAAGACCCTAGACCCCTCCACTACACTTCCATGTATTCAAAATGCCACAAACAGCATTTTTAAATACACTCTTTTTTTTAATTTGCCGCCTTTAGCAGCAGAGTAACCCGGACGTGACGTCATGGACGCCACCTCCGGGTTATGTCATCGGAGACCCGATCGAAGCTGCTTCCAGCTTCGATCGGGACTCCATCCAGCCGGCGGATGTGCTGGCTGGGTGCTCGGGTCTCCCGGTGGGACTGGAGACCCGGGCAAACCTGCTGAAGGGGGGGGGGACGCCCCCTCCCGCTTGCAGGGGTAACAACCGAGCGGCTCCCGAGCCGCATTGGTCATTACCGCCGGAAAGCCGACCGCCAGCTCTAAAACAACTGTACCAGGGTGATGCCTCTAGCTAGAGGCATCACCCCGGTATAACACCGCAAACTCAGCCAACGTACCCCTACGTCACTTTGCGGTAAGTGGTTAAGTTACACTTAAAAAATTTACCTGTTCCAACTTACATAGAAATTTAACATAAGAACAATCCTACAGACCCTATCTTGTTAGTTACCCAGGGACTGCCTGTACTGTGCGCATAAATGCATTGCAGGGTGCATTGAATTTGAAAATAAAGCTGGTTTATTGGGGGAGAGAGCATAGTGATGACCTCATCAGTAAACTGCTGCTCTATCATTGTCCAGTCACAATTTTGACCAAACTGAATTGCTGTAACTGCAACAGAAAAATGAAAATTGTCAAGAGTTTGATTAATATCTGGCAGGGATATCTAGATTGGAAGAGTGGCTAAGCAAAATGACACATTTATTTTCACTGATAAGACAGTTCACACATATGTATTTCAACTTATTTTCACACACACTTTTAGTAGAAGTTTTGTCTTTATTCCTGTGTACTGAAAGGAAGTTTTCTTTGAACATTGCCTCCTAGGAAATATCTTTGTTGACTAAGATCAGTAACTGCTGCATATGAATCTAAAGAAATACCACATAACTGACCGCTTTAGATACTTTAATCTCCTTTTTTTCAAAACCGTCTGCATCACATATTTTCTGCAGCCCAAGATTCTCACAGCAGTCACCTGGGTAAGCTGCAGAGCATATCAATTATTAACAGCTCACAGGCCAAGTGTAAAGAAGCACTTCAGTGGACCTGTCAGAAAAGACAATGCTGCTTCCTTATCCCCCACAGGGATTCTGCAAGGTTCTCATCTATAAAGAAAGCAGAAATCCAAAAACATTATATATAATAAGAGAAAATGCTGTCTTATTTCAAATAAACAATTGTATGTGCTGGATATGTACAATATTGTTGTGTTTGTATACATATATATATATAATATGCAGATCCTTTCTGCACTGCCTTTTATCCTGGAGTCGGAATGGTGCAGAGCTCTTGTGCATCTCTTGATGAATGCTTAATAGCTGTAGGAAATATTTAAAATTCCTGTTGTTGACAAGGTAAAAATCTGTGTTTTCCATATTATGTTTGCATGAACAATGCATGACTTTCAAAAACCATGAAAGTCATGGAACACAACAACAGTAGCTAACATCCTCTTCTGGGACCTCTGTATTTTTAGATTAGAACTATGCTTTGTGTGTAAAAAGCTGATATGAATCAGAAAAGTAATATGTGCAGTATATCAGCAGAAAATGCTATGCGGGATATCAGTATACAATCAATGAACATGACAGTTTACAACACAAACACTGGTTGATCTATTTAGTGAAATGTGTACTAATAGCTCAAATATTCTCCAGAGCAGTGTTTCTCAACCTTTTTTTCAGTCAAGGTGCCTTTTAAAATTATAGACAATTTTAAGGAACCCTTTAAAATGATGGTCTCGAGTCACCCCATTCTAAAATGTAAAAACGATTCTAATAGTTTTACATAACGCAGCAATATCAACATGTAGGACACCCAACGTTGGAGGTATTGTATTCTTCCAAAGCAAATACACTTTTGCACACTGGTACTGACTAGTATTCCAATGTTTCACTTCTCCTCCAATTTCTCTCCATCGGTCAGCTAATGTCACTGACAGAAACACAGCACAGCAAGGTCAAACAAGGATGCTGTTGAGGTAACAGACATTCTCCTTATAAACTGATGTTGTCATTGGTTGTTAGCATGCCCGTGTCTAGAAAGTCATAATGGTGTATAATGAAAACCCCGGGCTTTGTGTAACTAAAAGGCAGGCCTGATCCACCAGCTGGCTTGTATACAATTTTTGATACATTTTTAGGCATTTTGCCAAGTGTGACAGGTCGAGTCTCTGTCACAGTGAAAATGGTCATTTAAAGGTCACAGAGTGTGCACATTGGCTCTTTGCAGGACTACAGTGTGTAGATGTGCTTTCGCCAGGTTTTGGTATACCTGAATGTGGCTCTGTAGTTTGGAGATTCCATAGTGTCATGGGTGGGACAGAATCTCCAACCCTGTGTCCATGTTTTGTAAATGACCAGCAGGGTGTGTGCTCAGGTGCACACAGCCCTTATAGTGGAGGTGAAGGAATACCTCAGGGCTCCCAGTTGGAGACCGCTCCACCCAAGAGAGACAAGAGGTCTCTAATGGGCCATACACACTATAAGATTTTCTGAAGACTTTTTCCTTCAGATTTACCTTTTCTATGTAGTGCAAGGGCCAGATTGCCTACAAATTGAAAGTGTTTAGGTTTGACCTCATATTATATGGCTTTGGTAAGTCTGAAGGAAAAAGTCTTCAGAAAATCTTATAGTGTGTATGGCCCTTAAGAGTCAGAGGCTGCAGGTGGCAGCCAGAGCACGTGTGTCTGCAAGAGACAGGTGATGGCCTGAGGACTAAAGCCAGAGTGAAGCTGCAAGCTTCGGAGAATTAATGGTCTGGGGGCCAGCATAGAGAGCAGAGGTACTGCTAATGAAAAGCTGAGTGAGAGGGTGAGAACCAGGTGGGCTAGCATTTTCTGTTTATCATATATTGACTGGAGAAGAACCCCTGCATGGGAAACCCTAAATGTTATAGACTTTCCTTTATGCCTTTTAATAAATGGGCGGCTATGCCCTAAAATCAAAGTGTTGACTGACGTGAATGCCTTCAAAAATGCATCTATCACTTTAGCTAATGGCCCCCATTTTACACAAGGCACCCCTGAAGAAACCTCAATGCACCCTGGTTGAAAAAGGCTGCTCCAGAGAATGATTAAAAATAATGGTAAAGAAGAAAGGCTGACAGCATTCAAACTGTTACTGGAAACGAAGAGCAGGTCCACAAGAATTTAACACAAGTAACCACTTCCCGCCTGCTGTATGCAGGATTACGGGTGTGGGGTGGTTGTATTATCCTGATTGGGCATCATATGAGGTCCAGCAGGATAATCTGCTCATGAGCACCCCTGGCAATTGTGGCGATTGGTGTTGTGGTGTGTCGATGTGGCTAATGTGATCAGCTGTGTCCAATCACAGCTAATAACATGGTAACCAGGAAGTGCCATGTATCAGTTTTCCACCATTTGCACTGAAAAGGTGTGGGTAGAGGAGAGCCAATCAGCGGTTCTCCTGACAGGGGGATCTGCGCTGATAATCAGTGCATTGATTATCAGTACAGACCCTTCAGTGATGCCCACCATTGCCCAGTAGTTATGCCCATCAGTGCCCCACCAGTGATGCTCACCTGTACCCATAAAGTATGCCAATCAGTGCCCACTTGTACCCATAAAGGATGTCAATCAGTGCCTATAAAAGGTGCCAATCAGTGCCCATAAGTAATGCCAGTCAGTGTCCATCAGGAATGCATGTTAGTGCCTCCTCATTAGTGCTGCCTATCAGTGCCATCTATCAGAGCTGCCCATTAGTGCCCATCATTGCCCATCAGTGCCCATCATTTCCGCCCATCATTGCCGCCCATCAGTGCCTATCAGTGTCCATCAGTGCTGCCTATCAGTGCCACCTATCAGTGCTGTATATTAGTGCCTCCTCATCAGTGCTCATCAGTGCTGCCTCATCAGTGATGGAGAAAAACATACTTATTTACAAAATGTTATAACAAAAACAAAAACAAAAAAGTTTTGATCAAATACCACCAAAAGAAAGCTCTATTTGTGGGGAAAAAAGATGAAAAATTTAATATGGGTACAGTGTCGCATAACTGCGCAATTGTCATTCAAAGTGCGACCTTGGCCTGGGCAGGAAGGGGGTAAAGGTGCCCTGTATTGAAGTGGTTAAACAATGCTTTATCAAAACATGTCAGGAATGGGCATCTGTAAGGAACTTAGGTTCAATGCTGGTAACTTGTACGCTTTTTAGGCTGTAGAAGATGGGAAAAAAATTTTGATTGAACCTTTGGATATGTTATTATGAAATCCCATCAGCACCTTTACTTTATGACAGCGTTTTCTTTTATCAATAATGGATAAATGGATTTACAGCCTTACAATTCTTCTCTGGGCAGAATACAAGTAAATAATAGTAAAACAAACTATCATTTAGGAAGGAAGATTACGATTATTACTACAGGTACCTGTTGGCGATTGGTTCTCGTCAAAGCAATGTGGGAAACACTATATTTTGTTGATTCAAAGACTTCACATTGCTCCATCTACTCCAAGAATTATATTTTGCAGTGGGCAGCAAAGGCATATACTTATTAGCAGTGTGCAGTAAAGCAATGCAAAGGCTAATGGTGGTATGCATAAACAGTAAAAGTGGCCAAAAAAAAAAAAAACCTGTGCAGAGGATACCAAAGTCTATACTATAAAGTCTACATGTAGTCAAAATAAAACAAAAAAAAAAAAACACACAAGGGACATGACATACTATTAAAATGCTGTGTCTTTTGTGCTGCTGGCTTCCTGGAATTTTTCCTTTAATTCACTCCAAAAATTAACCTCCTACAATGCACCCTTGCTGTCATACTCTTCCACTGTGGTGGGGGTTAATATAACTGAGGGAGCCAGTCTTTTCTGCCCAGCTCCAACATGAATGAATCAGCCCATTCTTTACCATCCTCCATTTATACCATGGGTGCTCAACCTGTGGTCCTCCAGTTGTTGCAGAACTACAAGTCACATGGGGCATTGCAAGGCTGACAATTACATGCACGATTCCCAAAGGCTAAAGCATGATTGGACTTTTAGTTCCAAAACAACTGGAGGGCAATAGGTTGAGCACCTATGATTTTATTGTAGATTGTATTTCATTTACAGACGCAGGAGCTGGAGTACCAGCTTCTATGAAGAGCTGGGTGGAAAGGGTGGGCATAGCCAGGCACTGTTAATGAGTGAAAATGACAGCTCCCTTAGTTCTTTTATCCCAGCCACAGTGGAAAATTACAGAGGTAGGGATGGGGGGTAGTGAGAGAATAAATAAAGGAGGATTTTAGGGAAACCAGGAAGCAGTAGCACAAGGAACACCATGCATTAATAGAAAGTTATGTCCCTTGTGCTGATTTTTTTTTGTTTTTACTACACTTAGGCTTTTAAGATCTCTTCTACTGAAAATGCCAGTTGCCCAGCTTCCTGACGATCAAATGCTTTGACTGCAGTACCTCCTAATTCAATGATCAGAACAATTCTGCCAAAAATTACTTTGCAAGGCGGCATGTTTTTTATTGCACGGTGACTAAAGTCAAAATATCATGCATGATTTCAAGGCACTTAGCATTTCTTTTTAGAAGGAAGTGAGTAATGACATGCTGTATATTGCTCACATTGAAGATTTTCTTTCAGTTTTCTAAAGTCAAATCATTCAAATGTTTAATTGAACTAGTTACTCTAGATTATAGTACTTTTCCCTTGAATAATCGCTTATCAGTTTGTTTGTCTTTGTGGTCCTCATGAAAATG
Organism: Pelophylax lessonae; assembly: GCF_965119305.1. NCBI lineage: Eukaryota > Metazoa > Chordata > Amphibia > Anura > Ranidae > Pelophylax > Pelophylax lessonae. The sequence continues at coordinate 525,773,178 of NC_138769.1, read as the reverse complement.
CCATTGTACCTAAAATATATCTTATGCTAATTGCTGCCTCTGGGATCTGAACAAATATCATAAACTATATGGCTAAAGAAATCTATACAGCAAGGTAGATTCAGTATTCTTTAGGTTGTAAATTGTAAATGTAACAAGTAAAGTTGTAAATTGTAAAGTATGACTTGAGACTATAGATGGTGCCAACATCCCAACATTGTTTAAACAAAAATATGTTTTTTTTTTGTTATTTTGGGTGTTGGGGACTTTGGAGGCACCTACTCACCAGAAAATAAGTAATAAAATAAAACAATTTCGTTAATAAAACATAAAAAAATCCATAAAATTATGTGTGGCTGAATATATGTCAAAATTCTTAGTTATATATTAGTATAGATAACTCAATCATCAACAATTCAATAAAGATGCCCAACACTTTCTTTCTTTCTTTCTTTCTTTCTTTCTTTCTTTCTTTCTTTCTTTCTTTCTTTCTTTCTTTCTTTCTTTCTTTCTTTCTTTCTTTCTTTCTTTCTTTCTTTCTTTCTTTCTTTCTCAGGGGCAGCAACTTTACACTGATGTCAGAAAACAAAACATACAGTGCTGCATGCATGTAAGAAATACTGTCAAGTATAATGGTATTGCAGACAGAGTTCAAACAATATTTGATGCATTGACCTCAAGCACTTTCAATGGTCATATGAGACCTATTACATTGTATAAACACAACTTTCCCTATTGAAATATTTCCCCTGTTCTGTTAAAATGTTGGATTTACCATCACTTTCTGTCTTGATGATAGTGGTCACCAGTATAAACATAGAGGGGTATTCTACTCAGCAGGGACCGACTATTGACAATAAAAATAAAAAAATAAATAAAAATGAAAGGGAAGATGACAAAATAAAATATAAAAGCAAAATAAATAATAATAAAAAAAATAAAAATGAAAGCACCCTTGTCCCTCTATGTTTGCACACAAAGGCGAACGCAAGCATTGGTCTCGTGTCATATGTAGGCAGCAATTGCACCATACATGTAAGGTATCGCTTCAATGTCAAATCGAAGGCAGCAATTTTTGCAGTAGATCTCCTCTTTAAATCTAAAGTGGTAACCTGTAAAGGCTTTTAAAAATGTACGAAGTTTGTTGCCACAGCACAGGCGTGCGCAATTTTAAAGCATGTCATGTTTGGTATCTATTTACTCGGCGTAAGATCATCTTTTATATTTTATAAAACAATTGGGCAATATATAGTACATTTGTGCATTAAATGTAAAAAAAAAGTGTTTTTTTCCCAAAATATTGTGTGTGAAAAATCTCTGCGCAAATACCGTGTGACAAAAAACAAATTGCAACAAACACCATTTTATTATCTAAGGCCTCTGCTTTAAAATACATATATAATATTCGGGGTTCAATGTAATTTTCTAGTAAAAAAAACATTTTTTTTCATGTAAACAAAAGGTGTCAGAAAAGGCTTGGTCTTCAAGTGGTTAGAAGAGTGGGTGATGTGTGGCATAAGCTTCTAATATAATATTGGGCATAAAGTTCCAGGACAGTTCAAACACACCCCAAATGACCCCTTTTTGTAAAGTAGACCCCCAAGCTATTTGCTGAGAGGCATGTTAAGTCCATGGAATATGGACATGTTATATTTGTTTGGGGAAAATTACAATTCTTTTTTTTTTACGCAAAGATGTCACCTAAATTATATAATGCTCAAAGATGCCAATAGGTATATGTGAAATTACATCCCAAAATACATTCTGTTGCTTCTCCATAGTACAGGGATACCACATGTGTGAAACTTGTTCGCAGTCTAGCAGCTTACAGGGCCTCAAAACCAATCACCACTTTCAGGCTTTATAAGGGCGTAAATTGTTGATTTCACACCTCACTATCTATCACAGTCTCGGAGGCCATGAAATGCCGAGATAGCACAAAACCCCCCAAATTACCCCTTTTTGGAAAGTAGACACCCCAAGGTATTTGCTAAGAGGCATGGTGAGTATTTTGCAGTTCTCAATTATTTTGGAAAATAAAGAAAGCAAAAGAAATGTTTTCTTTTTTCAATTTTCAAAACAATGTGACAAAAAGTGAGATCTGCAAAATACTCACCATGCCTCTCAGCAAAAAACGTAGGGTGTCTACTTTCCGAAGAAGGGTCATTTTGGGGGGGGAGGGGGGTTGTTCTGTCTTGACATTTCATGGCCTCCAAAACTGTGATAAGTAGTGTGATAAGTAGTGGAGGAGTGAAATCCACAATTACGCCCTAAGAAAGCCTGAAGGCTGTGAATGGTTTCGGGGTCCTATACGCCGCTAAACTGCCAAAAAGTCTAACATATGTGGTATCTCCAGGTGGTATCTCAGGAGAAGCAGCAGAATGTATTTGTGGTGTAATCTCACATATACTCATTGGTATGTGTGAGCAATATATCATTTAAGTGACAACTTTTGTAAAAAAAAAATATATTTTTGTCATTTTCCCAAAACATGTGGCAAAATATAAAATAAGTGTACAAGAAAAAACAGCGCTTGCAAAAGAATTATAACTCTGTCATATACAACTATTAAAGATATTACATAAATGAATATGTGATAAAATAATTGATAAATAAAGTGCCCAAGTGCTAATACTGTAAATGTGATATTCACAAGTATTGATGATATTATAAAAAACAATGCAATGTGCAAAAAAATAGTCCCATAAAGTGCAAAAAGGTGCTGATGATACTGAAAACAAAAAGGTACTGAAGTGCTGTGGTGGTCCAATATCAAGTGCAAGGTGTCTGAACCCCTTCAAGAACCTCGCCCAGAAATGATGGACCCTCTAACCAGGGTCAAAAAAGACTTGAAACAGATGTAAATTTGCTTCGGGACTGCAGGACCGATAACCCCTTCATTATAGATCAAATTACTCCAAGCTACTGGCATATGGCTATGCCCCTTGTGGTAGTTATTGCTCAAAGGGAATAAATGACTTGCATTGTGAAGCCAGTAAGATTAAACATTTATTGTCCAAGAAGAAATCTACTTACAAAGGTTATAACTGTAAGCTGCATATACGAGATCAATATCGCCGTCTCACAATGGTAAATTCCGGGAACGCTGCGCGCTGCGTTCCACGGTCTTCAGGAAGTGACGTCAGTGGCTCTTGCACCGGAAATACGTAGACGAGTTTGGCCCTCCCACTTGGGCGTTATCACAGACACAAAAGTCCCAAAGCAAATTTACATATGTTTCAAGTCTTTTTCTATAAGCTGCTTATGCAACCTCATGAGGCACCGAAGCTATCATTAATGGCACATTAGGAGAAAACTCTCCACATTTCCCCCGAGCTTACACATTGGCAACATGCTCTCTCCAATCTGCTCATCTACTCAAAATGTATCAATCATTTGGAAACTGTACAAAAGATTCTCCACAATTGGTATTATACACCCACTAGGATTGCATCTACAGTATCTCACAAAAGTGAGACCAATGGCTAATTGGGCCCAATTTGAACATTTTCACTTAGGGGTGTACTGACTTTGTTGCCAGTGGTTTGGACATTAATGGCTGTGTGGTTGAGTTATTTTGAGGGGACAGCAGATTTACACTGTTATACAAGCTGTACACTCACTACTTTACATTGTAGCAAAGTGTCATTTCTTCAGTGTTGTCACATGAAAAGATATAATAAAATATTCACAAAAATGTTAGGAGTGTACTCACTTTTGTGAGATACTGTATATATTCTGAGGCCTCGCCTAACTGCTGGAAACAGTGTGGGCTGGAAGGTACCCCGCTACACATATGGTGGGTGGGAATGTCCGAAATTGAAGCCCTTCTGGTCAGGCGTGAACACACTTCTTTCAGCCGTAACCGGGATACAGGATACAATTTCACCACAAATGGCCCTTATGGGACCAGATCTTGACACATAATTTAGATGAGTGCATAACATCCTGACCCACATATTCATTGCGGCCCGCCTAGCATTAGCACGCAACTGGAAATCCAGCCACCACTGACCACTGAACATTTGATACTGGAATATATGCTTGCTAAGGCTCAACTCACAACCTCAAGATTCAATTCCCTCTGGACCCCATTGATCAGAGACTCCAGAAGCACACCCTTAGATTAGCTGAACGACATTTGGATCAGCTCTAGTGCACTCCTGATCTTCAGCTCACCAACAGATTTCTCAGATGTTAATATTAAAACTACCCTCACTCTCTCTGGATACTCGTTCTTTATGTCCTAATGTTTGGATGAAGACGCAACACAACATTCCGTCATGACGATCTTCATTGGACACTTACTATAAGAATACTTTTGTTTGCAGCAAATATCTAATATTGACCATTATTTTCTTAATTTTTCCACTCCTTGCAAGTAAGCATTCATATACACTATATATGAATGCGTACTTGTATATAGCGTTGTACTTTTTGATTTGCTGTAAATCAAACATTTACTGAATAAAATCATAAGTTTAACTACTTCTGGACTGGAAGGATTTGCCCCCTAATGATCAGGCCATATTTTGGGATTCGGCACTGCATCACTTTAACGGACAATTGCGCGGTCGTACAACATTGTACCTAAATAAAATTGATGTCCTTTTTTTCCCACTAATAGAGCTTTCTTTTGGTGGTATTTGATCACCTGTGCGATTTTTATTTTTTTTAAACAAAAAAAGAGCAACAATTCTGAAAAAAAAAAAAACAATACTTTTCACGTTCTGCTATACAACATTCACCCCCCCCCCCAAAAAAAAAATCTAAATTTTTTAACATTCTAGGCAAAATTGTTTCCTGCTACCTATTTTTGGTAAATAAAATCGCAATATTTTGATTGGTTTGCACAAAAGTTATTGCATCTACAAACTACGGGAAAGATTTATGTCATTTTTATTGTTTTTTTTTTACTATTAATGGCACCAATCTGCAATTTTTAGCGAGACTGCGACATTGCGGCAGACAGATCGGACCACTAATTTACATTTTTGACACTTTTGGGGGACCAGTGACATTACAACAGTAATCAGTGCTAAAAATATACACTGTTACTGTAATAATAACACTGGCAAGGAAGGGCTTAACACTGTGGGTGATCAAGGGGTTAAATGTGAGCCTAGGGGAGTGATTTTAACTGTAAGGGGGCGGGGCTTGTGAAATGATCACAGAGACCTGTGATCCTACATAGAAGGATCACAGGGCTCTGTGATCATTCCAGAGAGAACAGTCAGCTGTGTTTACAACAGCTTCCCATCCTTCTCTCTCAGCGGGGAACGATCGCGGGTGCCTGGCAGCAATCGGAGCCACCTGCCCCGTGCATCAGAGTCCCCGCTGCCAGAGTCCCCTAGCTGCAGGTGCACGACCGACGTATACCTACGTCAGTTTGTGTAGGACAGGCTGCCTGTTGCCATATACCTGTGGCGGGCAGTCCTTAACCGGTTAAAAATATATATATATTTTTTTTTTACGTTTTTCAAACACCTGTGACAAAAAATTGAATATTCAATGGGCTCAACATGCCTCTTAGGAAATTCCTTGGGGTGTCTACTTTCCAAAAAGTGTAAATTTGGTGGGGTTTGTACTGTCCTTGCCATTTTAGCACTTCAGGAAATGAGATAGGCAGTCAGAAAGTAAAAGCTGCGTAAATTCCAGTATATACACCATAGTTTGTAGACGCTATATTTTTTGCGCATATACGCTTATTGAGATTTTTTTTATCAAAGACATGTAGCTAAATACATTTTCGCCTAAATATATGACAAAAATTTAGTTTATTTGATATTTTTTATAAGAAAAAGTACAAAATATATTTTTTTCTCAAAACTTTCGGTATTTTCTCGTTTCTATCGCAAAAAATAAAAACTGCAGAGGTAATCAAATACCTCCAAAAGAAATCTCTATTTGTGGGAAAAAAATTACATACATTTTTTTTGGGTACAGCATTGCATGACTGCGTAATTACCGGTTGAAATCATGCAGTGCCATATTGCAAAAAATAGCCTGGTCATTAAGGGGGCAAAACCTTCCGGTCCTTAAGTGGTTAATGGCATCCCATTCTTAGTCCATAGGGTTTAATATTGAGTTGGCCCACCCTTTGCAGCTATAACATCTTCAACTCTTCTGAGAAGGCTGTCTACAAGGTTTAGGAGCATATCTATGGGAATTTTTGACCATTGTTCCAGATGTGCATTCGTAAGGTCAGGCAGTGATGTGGACGGGAAGGCCTGGCTAGCAGTGTGCGCTCTAATTCATCCCAAAGGTGTTTTATCAGGTTGAGGTCAGGACTCTGTGCAGGCCAGTCTGGTTCCTCCACCACAAACTCGCTCATCCATGTCTTTATGGACCTTGCATTGTGCACTGGTGCGCAGTCATATTGGAACAGGAAGGGTCCATCCCCAAACTGTTCCCACAAAGTTCGAGAGCATGAAATTGTCTAAAATGTTTTGGTATGCTGATGCCTTAAGAGTTCCCCTCACTGGAGCTAAGGGGCCAAGCCCAAACCCTGAAAAACAACTCCACGGCATAATCCTCTCTCCACCAAACGATTTGGACCAGTGCACAAAGCAAGGTCCATAAAGACATGGATGAGCGAGTTTGGGGTGGAGGAACTTGACTGGCCTGCACAGAGTCCTGACCTCATTCCAATGGAACAACTTCGGGATTAATGAGAGCAGAGACTGTGAGCCAGGCCTTCTTGTCCAACATCAGTGCCTGACCTCACAAATGCCCTTTGTCTTGGGTCTTAATGTATCCTTGATGCACAAGTAACTCCATTGTGCTAATAAGTCTACTTTTTTATATTAAATTACGCCAAGCGCAATTAATCCCTTAGTGCTAAAAAGCACAGTTCTCTGCTCTTTTGTATAAGGTAATGGAGAGCGCTCAGCAGTATCCAGTAATACAGACACACAGGCTGTTATCACATTGGATGCTCGATAGAATGTCCTGCCTAAAGTATTGAACTCCATTTATTTATGGGACAACACAGGGATAACAGCAGGAAGTGATGGCTATACAACATCAGCCAATCAGTTCCAAATGTACAGTCACATGACATAAGTTACTCACATAGAATCAGCCAATGACACACCTGTATACATTCAAATATACGATAGAAAGGGGGAGTACACGATTGTGAATGAGCAGAACAACATGCACAGCTTCCCGCCGTTGGTGTCTGGAAATCTGCATACCGTAGTTAAGAATGAAACCCATGTATAGCAGAATTCACGCCTAACACTACACAATGAAACCAGCGTGTAGAACTGTGAACGCTGCTCTGATCAAACTCGTGCATGCATTCCCGCCACTATTACTGGCGTGAATCCAACTTAGCAAGGCACAGAGAACAATGCCTAATAGGATTATACTACTGTTCCCATAGACGTGAGGCTATCTGCAAGGAAAGAGCCATGCTGTTTCCATTATGGTGATCAGGCACAGTAGAAAGACATGAGCCTGTATCCCTTCATAAAGGCAGATAGATATCAAAATGATATTGACTTCACAGAGCAAACATATCCCCGCTGAGCAAACAAATCTGCACATTATACAGGGGCCCCTGCTGGTGGTCATATCCTTGCTGCTTGATCCTTGAACTCCGCACCACAATACACATAGATCTCTACTGACAAACAGACCCACACATAGTGCATGGAGTGTTCACCGGCGGAGATGTCTATGTAGAGCGAATGCATCTACACATCTAGGGGAAGGTTTTCACTGCCAGTACCTCAATGCTGGTTCGCTCGTACATGCTCTAATGAGCGTATTGCAAGCAAACCGACAACAGGAGCCATAATGACAAGCTAAATAAAACACATCCTGAAAAATGTCCACACTAATCACTAATAATAATAATTGTATTATTTCCACAACAGCTTCTGGAAGAATGTTCAAACATTTAAACCAAATATTTCCTCAATTATCATGGGGAATGGGAGCTCTTTGGAGAATAAGATTAATTATTATTATTAGTGTTAGTTCAGAGTCAAGGTGAAGAAAAAAAGCACTGGGATTTTTGGGACTGTACGGTACTAATTAGTACAAGAACTAATAAATGTATATAAAAATGTTGCACATTTTTTCAAAATATTACCCATTTAAATTGATCATATAATACATAGAAAATATCCTGTAAAAACATCTCTGTATAGTGTAGTATGTAATGTATAACAACAACCTCTATTCCGTCAGAAAAGAACCCCCGACGCTTTCAACTTGTTAGTATTCCTCAGGGGGTTATATTTTCTCAAAATTGGTTATTCTGCAAGAAATTCATGCATCAGTATATTTCATATTAAACTGAAAATAGACATTTACACAGCATCACATACTGTAGAGTACATAATTTAAAATCAAAATACCTTATTCAGTGTTGCACACTTATACAAAGCTTTCGACATAAGGCTGGATGTCTCTAAAGTAGCACTCCCCTCAAAAGTCCACAAGGAGCACAAGGGATAAAAAAAAAAAAAACTCCAAATAATAAGGTAAGTCTAAAGAAAATAAGTAAGGAGGGGTAAATATGAGTAAAAGTAGTAGTACAATACAAGTAGCTAGGCAATCAGCATAAAGGCAGATTTATAGAGCCAACACAGAGAAATGACCTGAGTAGGCTCACTGGACCACATAAAAAGGGTATCGCAGGGGTCTGCCTGATTTGTATAATAGTTTGTAATGGGCTTGTTCCTAGACTCAGGGTGATTCTTCTGGGAATTTAAAACAAAAAAAAATATATGACCACCCATTACAGAATTTGGTCATGCATTCCAAGCAAAAACTGATAGTTGGCTAATAAAACAAAAGCAACAATATCTTACCCAAAATGAATACCCCAAAACATTCAGGCGATAATCTTGGTAAGCTCCATGTGGTAACTGGCCTGCACTTATTTCCAGACCACAGCCAAAAGGAAAGGGGTAGGGTAACAAGCCCTATATATGTATGTGTTTTTTCCTGAAGTCTACTGGGATGTGGTGCCACTCTATGCTAGTTGGGATATAGGACCATTTGTTAGAAAATTAGAGTCAACGTCAGTTTCAGGAGTGTAGCATTATGTGTTTTTCAGAAACATGGCTGCACAGAGATATTCCCGTTCACAATGTTACAGTAAGTGATTTTCAGATTGTAAGAGTGGACAGGGACTGCACATGGAGTGGTAAAAGGAAGGGAGGGGGCTTGTTATTTTTGTAAACAATAGATGGTGCAACCTTTGTCACATAACTATTAAGGAAAGTGTCTGCTGCTCAGATTTAGAATTATTGATTGTATGTTTTAACCCTATTACTTGATTAGGGAGATCCACATGCTATTGTTGTGGCAGTGTATATTCCACCTTCAGCCAACCCAATCTTGCCAAGTGATGCCATCCACAGTGTTATTGCAAAACTTCAAACTAAACATCCTAATACCCTTATCGTAATCATAGGTGATTTTAATCATGTCACCATGTAGAAAATATTGACTAACTTCACACAGTTTGTGAGCTGCCCAAATGGAGAGAATAAGACCCTCGATCTGCAGTACGCAAATGTGAAGAATGCATACAGCTCTTCTCCTCTTTCACCGTAATTTCTGTATACTGTAAATTTTATTGTTCCAACAAGAACTGTTCATTGTTATTCAAATAATAAACCTTGGGTAACAAGGGATATGAAGAATGTTCTTAACTCCAAGGAGATGGCTTTTAGAGTGGGTAATAGGGAGAAGTTAAAAATGATTCAGAGGGACCTGAAGATAAAGATTAGAGAGGCTAAGGAGAAATCTAGAGTTCCTTCCCAGATTTCAGTTGTGCCCCCCCCCCCAGGCCAGCTGCCCCCACATGAAGATTGTGCCCAGGCTCACTGAACCTTTTCCCCCATCCCCACATTTAGGGCCAGCCGCAGTGAACTAATAGTCCGGACAGGAGAAGTGGCGGCGGCAGAGAGGAGAGAGCCAGGAAGATATGGAGGCTCTATGTGCTCTCCCTCCTTCTGTCATAGCAGCGATCCACCAAAGAGCAGGTTCGCTCTTACAATTAACTGTATCTTTGTAATTTCCCTATAGGATTATCAAAGTATTCTGAATCTGAATTATTATACAGTTATAAGGATTTATTTTTTTATTTATTTTTTACCAATGCGTACCAGAATCAGTTCTGGCCTACATTTATTAGGAATTATTTTTATTCTTCTTTTGAATATGTTTTAGAACAGAAATTAGATAATATTGTTGTTTTTCAAAAATGTCTGTCTTTTTTTTAATTTTTTTGGTTTATGTCCCAAAAAATAAAAACCCAGTGGTGATCAAATACCACCAAAAGAAACTTCTATTTGTGTAAAAAAATGTAATTTGCTTACACAATTGCCAGTTAAAGTAGTACAGTGCTGAATAGCGAAACATCTCTAGTCCTGAAGGGGGTAAAACCTTCCGAAGGTCAGGTGGTTAAAGAGAGCAGTTATGATTTTTGCTAAAAAATATAGTTAACCCTAAAATATCTTAAAAAATTAATACATTTGATGTGTTCGTACTAATTGAATACAGCCTGTTTGCTGGGAAAGGACCTATTTGCTTTGCTGGTGAACCTGATTTAGTCAGTGAACTGTTAAAGTGCTCCACCCTAGGAAGCATAGTCTCCTTACCACTTGAATAACCTCAAGTAACCCTTTTGTTTCCAGTGATTATGCCTTTATCTAAGAAACAGATCAGAATATTACCCCAGTAGGGATTCAAAAAAGACCTGGCCAATGTTCTACTTTTCTCTTCTCTATTTATTACTATAAAAAAGTTTCAAAGTTGGCTTGTGACTGTCTTGTTAAATGCATCAATGCTGATTTTCATTTAGGTATTCTTGTTAGACTATTCTGTTCCAGATAGATATTGTATAATATCTATGTTGTATAAAAATGAGTTTTCATGTGTACCCAATTAGGTTTATTGGAAGAAAGCTTTATTTATCCTTTAACACTATATTGTTTGGTCAACTAAGGTTATCACTTATCGGGAGCACTTATTGCAGAATTAATAAAACCACACTCTATACTTGTTGAAGTAAATGTTGCAGCAGTAAATCAATTTAACAATTGCTGACTTCTATTATCACATTTTGCAACCTTGCGGGTTGTAACTCACTGCTCTGTCTCATGTGAAAATTAACTTTGCGAGCACGGACTGTTAGTAAATCATTTCTGTGTCTTCTAACTCGTCCAGAATATTCAAACATGCTGAATATAATCTTTGAATTATTTTTATGTATCCATCAGTTCATTTAGCTAATATTTGATGCTTCTATGCCATGAATTATGGAAAATATATTTTATGTGACATGTGTGACGTTAGTAAGTGGCAATTATTTAGTATGCTTTTTAATTAAAAATACATTTGTGTTAATAGAAATCCATTAAAATACTGTACACTTTAATTTTTATTAATTTAAAAAAATGTATGTCTGTCAGCCTGACATTCTTCAGCATTGCAACAAAAGCATGGTCTAAACAGAATTTTGAAATATCAATATTACCAAAATATATCCAAACATGGTATGATCTTTGGGTCTTGTAAAATCTGTACTAAATTGGAATTCTAAAAATGTCTCTAATTATAAATAACTTTTAATGATATGTTTATAAAAGAGCACTGTACCAGGAACCAATATTTTATATTGTATGGTACATGCCTAATAAAATGTCAAGCCACAGTGCAAAAAAAAAAAAAAAAACACCTCAAAACCAAAATTACAGCTCCTAAACTCCCTCTCATCCATGTATCCCAAAATATTCCTAAAATGTTCAAAATCGAGACTACAGGTATGGATTTGGTAAACACTGGCTAGCACAATACACAAGCACTTGAAAGATTGCACAGCAACTAAAATGAACTGCTGCCCTATTATTATTACGCCTTTAATAATAAGAACAAGAAAAGTAGTAAGCGAGTGATTTCCACCAAAGTGCTAGTAATCAGAGATAAATCACAGTTTCCTAAATGACCCTAGAGCAGTTTGCAATCCCTCTCTGTGCAGTTTGTAATCCCTTCCTTTTCTCTCCTACAGCAGCTTTCAGTACACCAGCTTTCAGAAAGGGCTGCCATAACGCAATGCACATTAACACTCAAAAACAAATATTATAATAAATTAAAAAAAAAAACCAATATGATACTAAACATTATCATGCAGTAGGTAAAGGAGCAACCCAGCCTTATAGTGAGGGAACTTGCTAATCCAAAACCCTCTTAATTGGAATTTCTTATTTTGCTGGCCATGGTTCAAAGGTCATGCAGTGTATTATAGTTTAAAAAAATTGCCCAGGTTGAACTTGCACTCAAATTAGTTTGGACTGTGAATTTTGAACCTGCAGGATTTGCTGTGAACTCATGATAACAATGAACCTGAACCTCATTCGTAATCACTTTCTGTCTTGAAAAAACTGGTCATAGGACAAATACAAAGTTAAAAATAAAGTGTTGGCTTTACATACACTTTAAGCTAATTACTTGGTGTGCATACATTTTTGGTTGCAAATGTTTTTTGTTTTTTCTGTACTATTTCTATTTTATTTCTACACAGCTCAGTGTTTCAGTTAAAGTGGTTCTAAATGCTCAAGGTTTTTTTTACCTTCCTGCATTCTATGCACAAAGGCAATAAAACTTTATCTGTGCATCAGCCCTCCCAGGCCCCCCCTAATATTTACCTGAGCCCCATCATGATACAGCAATGAGCACAAGAGCCTCAGGTCTCTGGGTACTCTCCCTCCTCATTGGTTGAGACACAAACAGAGCTTTCTTTTGGTGGTATTTGATCACATGTGCGTTTTTAATTTTTTGCACTATAAACAAAAAAACTGACAATTCTAAAAAAAAAAAAAAAAAAACACTATATTTTTCACTTTCTGCTATATAACATTCTCAAAAAAAAATGTAAAAATCAAATTTTTCTAAAATTTTAGGCCAATTTGTTTTCTGCTACATGTTTTTGGTAAAAAAATAAATAAAATGAATCGAAATTTGATTGGTTTGCCCAAAAGTTATCGCGTCTACTAACTACGGGAATGCTTTATGTCATTTTTATTTATTAATTTTTTTTACTAGTAATGGCAGCGATCTGAAATTTTTAGCGGGACTGCAACATTGCAGCGGACAGATCGGACCCCTAACTGACATTTTTGACACTTTTGGGGCTACCAGTGACATTACTACAGTAATCTGTGCTAAAAAATATGCACTGTTACTGTAATAATGACACTGGCATGGAAGGGGGTTAACATTGTGGGTGCAGCCACGCAACCGATGTAGGTCTACGTTGGTTTGTGCAGAATGGCCGCACTGCCGCAGTAAAAAGGTGGCGGGCGGTCGGAAAGAGGTTAATGTTACTTTAATGTTTACAAAAAGTAAATTTTGCACCATAAGGTCGTTGCTGAATGTTTGTGCATAACCCTTTTTAACTAGTAGTGATCTGGGGGAGGGCATAAGTTAAAAAGTCTGGAACCCAAGTTACACTAAGTTGTCAACTAGATCTCTGGTTTAAAGAGCATTATGGGTTTTCTAGCAGGCAGGGAGGGGTAAGCAGTACCTATATTCAGCTGTGTATGTAAACATTTGATCTTGAGATATTGAGCTCTGTAAACAAGAAGCTGTAAATGTGTAAACACTTTATATTTATTTACAATATTATATAATATCATGTACACTCTATACTACTGTATATACAAGATGAGTGAAGCTGTTAGCTAACTTTCTTCAATGCGTAGACAATACAGGCTCTCTAGATGTTGTTAAAGTACATGTTACCATACACTGTTGTAGATGACAAATAGACTCCCCAAATACAATCAATAAAATGCACCAGCTAAATGGAATACCCTCATCAATGAATGTGCTGCTTCTTTAAATAATATGTGCACAGCTTTCAAAAAAGCAAAGAATATATACCATGGAGGTTAGTATGACTTTTACAGTACAATTTTATTAATCTTTCTTTGCACAGTTGCATTTAAATAAACACTCAATTTAAACAAATGTATATTTAAGACTGCTATGTTTCTACAGAGACTGACATGTAAGATGTTTTTTTTTTTTTTTAATAGAAACACTGCCTTATCACATAAAAACAGGCACAATATAAAATTCCCTATTGGAAAAAAAAATGAAGTTTTAAAACTAGATTTCTATTAGAAGACACTGTCCCACTAGAGGGATTGGCAAATAGAGAGGCCATCCTGCTAGCAAAATTGTACTGTTAAAGAGGTTGCCTTGTTATAGAAGTTCCGTTCCATGAATTGTCATGTGGAGAGATTGAGACAGTTTTATGATGGTCAAACATGGAACAATTACATACACTTGATGATCATATTGAATTATCTAATTTACTACAATTGTATTTTTTGCCCAAATCTGTCAGAAATAGTTTGATTAAATTGTTCAGTTTCGCTCAAAACCAATAAAAAAAATGCAGTCTTTTTTATAATCCATAGATCAGATCATATTATCTGATTCTGCGAAGAATTGTTCAAGGCAAGGTAATTGCCTGCAATTGTAACAAGGCAAGATCCCCCAAAATATCAAATAGAGGAAAAAAGACTTCCCATTTACTCCCGATGAAAAAAGGGAGGCTAATGGGAAGGTAAAAGGGGATTTATGTGCCCAGTCAAAAATTAAGAAAATAATCCATAACATTACATGTATTTCTTCTTTAAATTGACAGAACATAAACACATATGTCATCATGCTATGTCCAGATACAAAATATATAAATGCATCCAAATATGAAAAGAAGATAGGTGGATCGACGCATTTCACTTAAAAAAAAGCTTCCTCAGGATTCACTTGTGCACTGTTTACAATGTGATAGCCAACAAATGGATGCAATCCATTGGGAAAATCCCAAACAGTATATACAGTATGTTACATAGGAGACAACTATATCTGCAATGGCCAGCATATCAAAATCTAGTCGAAATCTAGTGTAGCATGAAACATCAGCTCATATATAAAGCCCCAGAGGAGAAGGAGAGGAGAGACAAGTTGTAATCACACCAAATTACAGATATGCAATCCCAGAAGATGCATCAAAAAGGAAATACCAAGGTGAGGTACAACATCAGCCATGGCAGACACCATGCCATAGCCTGAAGAGTACACCCACAAGTTACAGACATAAAGCCTTCAATGACAGAGAATCCATACAATGTCACCGCCACAGTGAAAAAACACTCTCCATAGAGTAAACCGGTAGGGCAGACAATATTTATTAAGGTAAACGCACTTATAATAGGTAGGTAGCGTACAAAAAATTTGCATCACTTGGATGGTCTGTTTGCTCAAAACCAAGATGGTTGCGGCAGGTTTGCGTATGTGCAGTGGCGTATGTTTTGTCTCAGCCCCTTTTTTGATGTTTTTTTTTATTTTTTTACGGTACACAATTTTTAATAAGGTAAATGCACTTACAATGGGTAGGTAGTATACAAACAGTTGCATAACATGGATAGTGCCCAAAACCAAGATGGCTTCAGCTTTTTTGCACATGTGCAGTGGCATGTGTTGTGGCTACGCCCAATACAATTTATCATACATAATGGCACTGGACACACACCTCCACCATTCTCCATTTATACATGTCATTGTAGGAAGGATCGCAGCTTGATTGGATTAAACAACTCAAGCCCAATATCTGGTTGACATTATTATTATTATTATTATTATTATTATTATTATTATTATGATAAAGGATTTATATAACGCCAACAGTTTGCGCAGTGCTTAACAAAATGAAGGCAGACATTACAGTTACAATACAATTTGATACAAAAGGATTCAGAGGGCCCTGCTCATTAGAGCTTACAATCTAAGAAGGAGGGTCAATTGATACAAAAGGTATTAGCTTTGGGGGATGAGCTGATTGAGAAAGTGAAACAGTGTATTAGTTAGAAGCCGGATAGGCTTCTTTAAAGAGAAGGGTTTTTTAGGGATCGTCTGAAGATGGACAGATTAGGAGACAGTCGGACAGATTGGGGTAGAGAGTTCCAAACGATGGGAGAAGCTCTGGATAAATCCTGAAGGAGAGCATGTAAAGAGGTGACAAGGGAGCTAGAGAGCAGGAGGTCTTGGGAGGCCCGAAGAGAGCGGTTTGGTTGATATTTTAAGATCAGGTTAGTTATGTAGCTGGGGGCAGAGTTGTGGATGGTGTTGTAAACTATTGTTAGTACTTTGAATTTTATTAGTTTGGGTGAATGAAAGCCAGTGGAGGGATTGGCAGAGAGGGATGGAGGACACTGAATGATTGGTAAGGTGGATGAGTCTTGCAGCAGAATTCATTATGGACTGAAGGGGGGATAGTCTATGTAAAGGTAATCCAATCAGTAGAGTTCCAAGGACAGAACCTTGGTAGACCCCAACGGTAAGAGGAGTTGGGAGAGGACTAAGTGGAATTATAAGTGACACTGAAGTTGTGGTAAGATAGATAAGATTCAAACCAATGGAGAGCACAGCCACTGAGACCAAGCAAATTGAGTTTTTTGAGGAGGAGGGGGTGGTCAACTGTATCAAAGGCAGCAGAGAGGTTCAAGAGTAAGAGTACGGAATAGTGACCGTTGGTTTTAGCTGTTAGTAATTCATTTGTGAGTATTAGGAGAGAAGTTTCTGTGGAGTGCTGCTGGTGAAATCCAGACCGAAGGTGATCAGGAAAGTTATTTTTAATGAGATGTGATTGCTCAGTTAGTTGTAGACTAGACGTTTAAGGAGTTTGGAGGCAAAAGGGACATTATCTTGTAGGAACTTCCCCAGCACAACAGTGTCTCTTCTGCAAACACATGTCAAGAGCCCCCTTCGGAGAAAACACAATCTGCTAATACCATTGCATCCAAAGTATTAACTACATAACAAGGGACACGACCATATTGATGACACATGTCAGGCGCCACCTTGTGGGCAAACATAAACAGTGTACTACATCTATTACTCTATACAAAACAAACAGATATAAAAAGCACCTATGCAGTCCTCCCTATGTTTTAATAAATTAATTAAAACAACAAACTAAAATGGAGAGGTATAAAAAAGGGACCAATAATATTCTTACTATTAGTGAGAATACATACTATCTCAGCTATTTTTGATTAAAATGTTGATATCCCCTTCTATATGGAGACCAAATGGCCTGAAACACTTGAGATCATAAATCCACCTGGTCTCAAGATGGGAGATATGCATGCATTTGATCATCTCCAATCGGGATTGTGTTTGCAAATTGCCAAGAAGATTATATATTATTATTAAATAATATATTATTTTCATTGTGGCACTGGGCATAGTGTTTGGAAGCACTGTATTTCCGAAAACCACGTTTGATATTCCCTATGTGTTCCTCTAACCTGACATGTAATTCCCTTGTGGTACAGCCCACACACTGTAACCCACATGGGCATTGAAGCATATAAACGAAGTTCTTAGTGTGACAGGAGATGAATGCTTGTTTGGCCTAGAAACGTAAAGTCCCTGATGGAATCATTCTGACACACACTACATCTTTTACAAAGATGGAAACCTTCTATATTTTGGAAAAAGGTAGATCATTTAGGAAGGTTGATTATATTGGGAGCAATCAGATTCCTCAACAAAGTCATTCCTCTAAAAAACAGGGAAGGGTTTCTTGGGCAATAATGGACCCAACACTTGATCAATTTTTAAAACAGTCCAATGTTTTTTATAATCCTTTTTAACATATGGTGTTATACTGAGAAAGTTAAAAAAAAGAAAAAAAAGAAAAAAAAGATCATGATTGTTGGAACCAGAGGAAGACCAACTGCTCTCACCAATCAGATCTCCACTGTCCGAACTGCCAACAGTATGAATCACCTGATCCAATGTGGCTTCCTTGTATCCTATTTCCACAAAATTATCTAGAGGGAGTTTTTGGGACTGTAAATGAGACATATATAGCCATAGGCCTCCATCCCTGAATACATACTGTAAAGAAGAGGAGGGTTGGGACTTTACCCACTTCAATACAGTGCACTTTTACTCCTTTCCTGCCCAGGCCAATTTTCAGCTTTCAGCGCTCTCACATTTTGAATGACAATTGCGTGATCATGCTACACTGTACCCATATGAAATTTGTATAATTTTTTCCCCACAAATACGGCTTTCTTTTGGTGGTATTTAATCACCACTGGGTTTTTTATTTCTTACAAAAAAAAAAAGACAGACAACTTTCCTGTGAGTAAGTTTTGAAAATAAATAATTTTTCTCCTTCACTGATGTGTGGTGATGAGGCGGCACTTATGGGCACTGATAGGCTGCACTGATGGGCACTGATGAGGTGGCACTTATGGGTACTGATGAGGTGGAACTTATGGGCACTGGTGAGGTGGCACTAATAAGGAGGTACTGATATGCCACACTGATGGGCACTGATAGGTGGCACTGATAGGGGGCACTGATGAGCACTGATAGGCGGCACTGATGAGCACTGATAGGCGGCACTGATGGGCACGGAGAGGTGGCACTGATGCGCACTGAGACTGAGAGGTGGCACTGATGGGCACTGAGAGGTGGCACTGGGTGGCACTGATGGTCACTGATGGATGACTCTAATGGGCATTGGTGGGTGGCACTGCTGGGCATTGATGGGTGGCACTGATGAGCACTAATGGGCGGCACTGATGGACACTAATGGGCAGCACCACCAGTGCCCACAATCAGTGTATCCTATAGTGCTGCCAGTCAGTGCCCATCACTGTCTGGATGAGAAGGCACTGATGGGCACTGACTGGCAGCACTATGGGCACTGATTGTGGGAACTGATGGTGGGCATTTTGAGCATTGATGGTGGACACTGATTGGCACTCTATTTCAATTTTCTGTAATCAGGGCACTAATGATCAGTGCCCTGATTACATGTCCTTGTCTCCCCTGTGAGGAGGAGCCGCTGATCGGCTCTCCTCACCTCACACTCTGACAGTGTGAGGTCGAGGAGAGCCGAATAATGGCACTTCCTCATTTACATGTGACCGGCTGTGATTGGACACAACCGATCACATGGGTAAAGAGTTATGTCATTGACTCTTTACCAAGGTTGGGGTCACGCCGTGTCCTAGAGAGTAGAGATGTCGCGAACCTAAAATTTGCCGTTCGTGAACGGCGAACGCGAACCTCCGCAAATGTTCGCGAACGGGCGAACCGCCATAGACTTCAATAGGCAGGCGAATTTTAAAACCCACAGGGACTCTTTCTGGCCACAATAGTGAAGGAAAAGTTGTTTTAAGGGGACTAACACCTGGACTGTGGCATGCCGGAGGGGGATCCATGGCAAAACTCCCATGAAAATTACGTAGTTGGCGCAGAGTCGGGTTTTAATCCATAAAGGGCATAAATCACTTAACATTCCTAAATAGTTTGGAATAACGTGCTTTAAAACATCCAGTGTGTGTATACGATCAGGTATGATGTTGTATCGATCAGGTAGTGTAAGGTTTACGCCCGCTTCACAGTGACAGACCAAACTCTGACAGACCAAACTCCCCGTTTAACAGTCAGTCAGTCCATTTGCACAACCCCAAACTCCCCATTTGCACAAGGTTGGATACCAAGCTAGACATGTCCCGTTCCTTGTCCTCACTGACGTCATTGATGGTCTCTTCCTCCACCCAGCCACGCACAACACCAAGGGTCCCCGAAAGGTGACAACAAGCCCCCTGGGACGCCTGCTGTGGTTGGTCTTCCACCTCCTCAAAGCCACCTTCCTCCTCTGATTTCTCTATTCCAGACTCCTCTCTCTGCTTTGCCACAGGTCCAGCAATCGACAATGACAAGGCTGCTTCTGGTGGTGATGGGGACCACAACTCTTCATGCTCATCTACGGCCTGATCCAGCACTCTTCGCAGGGCATGCTCCAGAAAAAACGCATATGGGATGAGGTCGATGATGTTGCCATGGGTTTGACTGACCAGGTTTGTCACCTCCGCAAAAGGACACATGAGCTTTCAGCCATTGTGCATGAGCATTCAGTAACGCGGCCAAAAAATACCCAGCTCCGCAGAGGCTGTCCTCTTTTTTTTTAATTAAAAAAATCTGTTCTTATCAGTTTAATCCCTGTTACGTTACGTCCCCTATCAGGGGCCGGTGTATGGAATAGATTTTAGGAACCGGGAGATGGAAAAAGATGGTTGGTCTGTCCTCTTACTTCCAATCTTGGGCACTGCGCGTGCGCCCTGCAATGTACTGTGCCATCCTATATGAGTGGTGTGTTAAGTAGTACTATTCTTATCAGTTTAATCCCTGTTACGTTACGTCCCCTATCAGGGGCCGGTGTATGGAATAGATTTTAGGAACCGGGAGATGGAAAAAGATGGTTGGTCTGTCCTCTTACTTCCAATTTTGGGCACTGCGTGTGCGCCGTGCAATGTACTGTGCCATCGTATGTGAGTGGTGTGTTAAGTAGTACTATTCTTATCAGTTTAATCCCTGTTACGTTATGTCCCCCTATCAGGGGCCAGTGTATGGAATAGATTTTAGGAACCGGGAGATGGAAAAAGATGGTTGGTCTGTCCTCTTACTTCCAATTTTGGGCACTGCGTGTGCACCGTGCAATGTACTGTGCCATCCTATATGAGTGGTGTGTTAAGTAGTACTATTCTTATCAGTTTAATCCCTGTTATGTCCCCTATCAGGGGACGTGTATCGAATAGATTTTAGGAACCAGAAGATGGAAAAAGATGCTTGGTCTGTCCTCTTACTTCCAATTTTGGGCACTGCGCGTGCACCGTGCAATGTACTGTGCCATTCTATATGAGTGGTGTGTTAAGTAGTACTATTCTTATCAGTTTAATCCCTGTTACGTCCCCTATCAGGGGATGTGTATCGAATAGATTTTAGACAACCGCAAAGAGTTGTCAATAGTTGACACACTCATGACATAAATTTTATTCCTCTATGCGTAAATCTTGCTGTAGTGATGACTGTGCTCATGCGCACGTTTGGGATATTGCAGGCGATGGCGGTTTTTCAAAGCCTATGGTCGTGCTGAGGTAGCTCAGTGACAATTAAGTGACCCAGAAAACAATGATTCTGCAGTATGGGCCCATTGTTGGCCTAGTAGGCTTTAATGATCACCTAAGATGATCATAAAGAAAATTAATGTTTTTTCTATGAAAAATTATCCAGCTGATCGCTTTTGGTCTGTTCACAATGAAGCAACGACCTTATCATATGGGGTGTGCCAACATTGCCAACACACTCCTAGAGGTGATCGCTTCATTGTGATACACAAGCCCCTTCACTACAACAAGGTAACAATCATGAAGGGGAATTGACACATGTATGTGCCTTTTTTTTGTGTTTTGTTTTTTGCAGCCACAGTGTAGCACCAGAGGCCAGAAAAATTAGGCATGTACACATGCCTGAAAAAGCAGGTATTGTTGTAGCAGCGGCCGGAAAAATTGAGGTTTTCCAGGCAGAAAGTGCACTAAAACATTGCGGCTTGAACCCTAGTTGGTGGCGGAGAAGTCACGTAAGTCATCCGGCATGCAGAGATTAAATACAGCAGCGTGTAGACCATTTTTAACCCAAGGCATCTCATCAGGCCTTTTTTAGTCAAATGCATCCCCCACTGTCAGTCCCTTTGGGATCCATGCCTCATTCATCTTAATAAAGGTGAGGTAATCTAGACTTTTTTGACCTAGGCGACTTCTCTTCTCAGTGACAATACCTCCTGCTGCGCTGAAGGTCCTTTCTGACAGGACACTTGAAGCGGGGCAGGCCAGAAGTTCTATCGCAAATTGGGATAGCTCAGGCCACAGGTCAAGCCTGCACACCCAGTAGTCAAGGGGTTCATCGCTCCTCAGAGTGTCGATATCTGCAGTTAAGGCAAGGTAGTCTGCTACCTGTCGGTCGAGTCATTCTCTGCGGGTGGACCCCAAAGGGCTGTGGCGATGCGTAGGACTTAAAAAGCTCCACATGTCCTCCATCAACAACACATCTGTAAAGCGTCCTGTCCTTGCCGGCGTGCTCGTGGTAGGAGGAGGATTACTTTCACCTCTTCCCCTGTTAGATTCATGTTGTGCTGTGACATCACCCTTATACGCTGTGTAAAGCATACTTTTTAACTTGTTTTGTAACTGCTGCATCCTTTCCGACTGCCGGTAATTCGGTAACATTTCAGACACTTTCTGCTTATACCGGGGGTCTAGTAGAGTGGCCACCCAGTACAGGTCATTCTCCTTTAGCCTTTTTATACGAGGGTCCCTCAACAGGCATGACAGCATGAAAGACCCCATTTGCACAAGGTTGGATGCCGAGCTACTCATGTCCAATTCCTCGTCCTCACTGATCTCATTGAAGGTCTGTTCTTCCCCCCAGCCACGTACAACACCACGAGTACCAGATAGGTGACAACGAGCACCCTGGGATGCCTGCTGTGGTTAGTGTTCCTCCTCCTCAAAGCCACATTCCTCCTCTGACTCCTCTTCCTCAGACTCCTCTTCCAGCGTTGCCGCAGGTCCAGCAAGCGATGATAACGCTGTTTCTGGTGGTGATGGTGACCACAACTCTTCCTCTTCCTCTTCATGATCATCTACGGCCTGATCCAGCACTCTTCGCAGGGCACGCTCCAGGAAGAAAACAAATGGGATGCTGTCACTGATGGTGCCTCCGGTGCGACTGACTAGGTTTGTCATCTCCTCAAAAGGATGCATGAGCCTACAGGCATTGCGCATGAGCGTCCAGTAACGTGGGAAAAAAATACCCAGCTCCGCAGAGGCTGTCCTAGCACCCAGGTCATACAAATACTCGTTGACTGCTTTTTCTTGTTGGAGCAGGCAGTCGAACGTTAGGAGTGTTGAATTCCAATGTGTCGGGCTGTTGCAAATCAAGTGCCTCACTGGCATGTTGTTTCGCCGCTGAATATCTGAAAAGTGCGCCATGGCCGTGTAGGAACGCCCGAAATGGCCACACACCTTCCTGGCCTGCTTGAGGATGTCCTGTAAGCCTGGGTACTTATGCACAAAGCGTTGTAAAATCAGATTCAACACATGTGCCATGCACGGCACATGTGTCAACTTGCCAAAATTTAATGCCGCCAACAAATGGCCTCCGTTGTCACACACCACTTTGCCGATCTCCAGTTGGTGCGGGGTCAGCCACTGATCCACCTGTGCGTTCAGGGCGGACAGGAGTGCTGGTCCGATGTGACTCTCTGCTTTCAGGCAAATCAACCCCAAGACAGCGTGACACTGTCGTATCTGGCATGTGGAATAGCCCCTGGGGAGCTGGGGGGGGGTGCAGTTGGTGTGGAGCAAGACGCAACAGCAGAAGAGGACTCAGCCGAGGAGGTTAGCAAAGAGGATGGAGTAGGAGGAGTAGAGGAGGTGGCAGCAGGCCTGCCTGCAAGTCGTGGTGGTGTCACCAACTCCTCTGCAGAGCCACGCATTCCATGCTTGGCAGCCGCCAGCAGGTTTACCCAATGCGCAGTGTAAGTGATATACCTGCCCTGACCGTGCTTTGCAGACCAGGTATCAGTGGTCAGATGGACCCTTGCCCCAACACTGTGTGCCAGACATGACATGACTTCCTTTTCCACAATAGAGTACAGGTTGGGGATTGCCTTTTGCCTTCCACTGCGGTGTCCCAATAGCTATACATTTTTTGAAGGCCTCAGACTCCACCAGCTTGTATGGTAAAAGCTGGTGGGCTAAGAGTTCCAACAAGCCAGCTGTCAGGCGCTGGGCAAGGGGGTGACTCTGTGACATTGGCTTCTTACGCTCAAACATTTCCTTGACAGACACCTGACTGTGGGCAGATGAGCAGGAACTGCTGAAGGTGAGGGGAGGAGTGGCGGGTTGTTGATAGGGGGCAAGGAGGACAGCAGTGGTTGACGTGGCTGAAGATGCTGGACCAGGAGGAGGATGGTGGCTTTGAGTTTGTGTGCTGCTTGTACTCATGTGTTGATCCCATAGGCGTTTGTGATGTGAGATCATGTGCCTTCGCAAAGCAGTTGTACCTAGGTGGGTGTTGGACTTCCCACGACTCAGTTTCTTTTGGCACAGGTTGTAAATGGCATTGCTGTTATCAGAGGCAGACACACAAAAAAATGCCACACTGCTGAGCTTTGCAATGACGGCATTCTGGTGGTGGCAACAGCTTGCGTTGATTGGCGTGCTGTCTGGCTGACCCCGGGTGCCGATACATGCTGTCTGACTGTGCCACTAGCTCCTTGCGATGACCTCCCCCTGCTTCCAACTCGTCTCCTCCTCCTTTCTGTCTCCCCATCTGAACTTTCCCCCTCTTCTTCTTCTCTTCGAGCAGGCACCCAGGTGACATCCACGGACACATCGTCATCATCAGCCGCTTCACTTGACAACTCAGCAAAGGCAGCAGCAGCAGGTACAACATCATCATCATCATCACAATGTACGTCCATGTGTATAATGCTGCCTGACTGAGACATATCCCCGTTATCTACATCCTCTGGCACTAATGGTTGCACATCACTTATTTCTTCCAACTGATGTGTAAATAACTCCTCTGACAGATCAAGTGAAGCGGCTGTGATGCTAGTGTTGGTGGTGGTGCCGGCGGGTGGGCGAGTGGTAAATTGAGAGGTGCCCAAAGCTGAGCTGGAGGAGGATGGTGCATCAAGGTTCCGAGCGGAAGCTGTAGAAGATTGGGTGTCCTGTGTAAGCCAGTCAACTATGTCCTCAGAATTTTTCGAGTTCAGGGTACGTGGCTTCTGAACACTGGGCATTATTCTAGGGCCAAAGGAAATCACAGCACCACGACCATGACGGCCCCTGCGGGGTGGCCTGCCACTGCCTGTCATTTGTTTTTTAGATTAGTGGTACTATGCGTGCAAGGTGCTGTGCCACCCTATATGAGTGTTGGGCAGTGGGTACAGTACAGTCTGTGGACCTGACACTCACTGGAAGGCAACTGCAATTATAAAAATATATATTTTTTTAATTTGCAAGGTGCTGTGCCACCGTATATATGAGCGGTGGGCACTGCAGTGGGCACAGTACACTCTGTGGACCTGACACTCGCTGGCAGGCCAGGCAACTGCAATTATAAAAAATCATTTTTTTTTTAATTTGCAAGGTGCTGTGCCACCGTATATATGAGTGGTGGGCACTGCAGTGGGCACAGTACACTCTGTGGACCTGACACTCGCTGGCAGGCCAGGCAACTGCAGTTATAAAAAATATATTTTTTTTTAATTTGCAAGGTGCTGTGCCACCGTATATATGAGTGGTGGGCACTGCAGTGGGCACAGTACAGTCTGTGGACCTGACACTCACTGGCAGGCCAGGCAACTGCAATTATAAAAAATATATTTTTTTTTAATTTGCAAGGTGCTGTGCCACCGTATATATGAGTGGTGGGCACTGCAGTGGGCACAGTACAGTCTGTGGACCTGAAACTCACTGGCAGGCCAGGCAACTGCAATTATAAAAAACGTTTTTTTTTTTTTAATTTGCAAGGTGCTGTGCCACCGTATATATGAGTGGTGGGCACTGCAGTGGGCACAGTACACTCTGTGGACCTGACACTCACTGGCAGGCCAGGCAACTGCAATTATAAAAAAATATTATTTTTTTAATTTGCAAGGTGCTGTGCCACCGTATATATGAGTGGTGGGCACTGTAGTGGGCACAGTACAGTCTGTGGACCTGACACTCACTGGCAGCCGGCAGGCAACTGCAATTATGACAGAGGAAAAAATAAGTGTGGTGTGCACACAGTACAGTCTGTGGTGGGTCTGTGGCCTCTCACACACGGCGGGCAGGCAACTGCACAATATATATATATATATATAAAAAAGCTGACTGAAATACCAGCCCTTTAAAGGGCTTTTTGGGGTGCTGTCAGGACGCTGTCCTTACAGCAGGAGTGGACACAGAACATTAGCTAACAATGTCCCTATTAACAGCAGCAGCAGCACTCTCCCTGCTCTCACTAACACTGCAGCTTCAGAATGAATCTAAGATGGATGCTGCCCTTGCTTTTTTATGGGAGGTGGGAGGGTGTGGGAGGGAGGGTATGCTGATTGGCTGGAATGTGTCTGCTGACTGTGAGGTACAGGGTCAAAGTTTGCCTCAATGATGAAGTATAGAGGGCGGACTGAATATCGCATATATTCGCCCGCATCGGCGGACGCGAACAAGCGATGTTCGCCGGCGAATAGTTCAGGACATCTCTACTAGAGAGGCCGTTTTGGTGCGCCGTCATATGACGGCGTCCCAGAACAATAGATGCACCGCTCCGCCGTCATTTGACGTGGGCGGGTAGGAAGCGGTTAAATAAGTCATGTGTGACATGGCAAGCAAAATAGTCAATGTTAAAAATTGAACGTTTATTCTCTTGGAACAATGAATATCATGACATTTTTGCAGTAGGTACATACATAAGATTGTAAACCTGTCAGTAACATATTGAAAATCATATATATATATATATATATATATATATATATATATATATATATATATATATGTAAATAGCCATATAGCACATTGCATTGTGTAATGCCAAACACTGCCTTACATGTCATGAGATCATTTCAAAAGCAGGATGATGTAGTGTAGGCTGAATGAAAGAAAAGGGCATGTAGAACCATCTATCAAAACATGGTGCAGACCCAACGCCTTTCGTGGATTCTCTCCATTTCTTCAGGGGCAGATGCATCAATCTAGAAAGAGACATAAATATACAAGATGGTAGAATGATGTACCCAAATATTGGGGAATAAATATGGGTAAGGGGAACAAACTGCTGCCTCATCATTAGCTCTTCGGAAGAATAGTCATCATTGGTGGTGCAATTACAGCTAAGTCTCATGAACTGGCTTTTAGACACAGAAGAGAGCCAGGAAGGATGACGGCATGAACCCATTGCTATAAACGGTTACGGTCTGTTGTTTTAAATTATGTGGAAGTCTTAAACCTATCTTTCACTACCGATATGAATAAATTAAAAAAGTACATGACTGGCTTCATGGCTAAGAGAAATACCAAATTGATTGACAGTTAAGAATGCTATAAAACAATCCAAGGAATATGTGCTCCTATTGCAAATAAGAAGGATATTGTTTATATATCTTTTCCAGAGTACCAATCCCAGGCTCTTGATAGAAAAGACGACATCCTCCTCCCATTTGGCCAAAAAGAGTTTGTCCATGCTGGGTGCAAATTTGACCCCCATGGAAACCCCGTTCTCCTGTAGATAGTGGGCGTTATCATACCAAAAATAGTTGGTTCTCATACCAAAATTGTAACTTCTCCGGTATATATTTCTTCTGACTTTCCTGACGTGTGGTGGTTTGTGTTAGAAAATAATTAACTGCTTCACATCCCAATTCATGTAAGATTGAAGTATACAGTGAAAACACATCCACTGTGACCTCTAAATAACCCCACTCTCCACTCAACATCTTTTTGCTAAGTGTCCTTCAAAAAGACAGGTGTATATACCACCAATGGCTGCAGGTGGAAGTCAATATATTTGCCGATTCTGTAAGTTGCAGAATCGATACCACATATGATAGGTCTCCTAGGAGGATTATTCAAGTTCTTATTAATTTTTCTTATCCAAAATACTATCTTTGTATCCCCTCCACCGTTTTTTTTAGCTAACTTTTGAATTAAATGACAACAATTCCTAGAGCACAACTGCTCCAATCCTAACTGCAAATTCATCTGGGCTCTCTGTTTTTTTATGTTTATTGAGTCCAGATCATTCAAAACCAAATCTCTAAAGACAGACAAAGATGGAGAAATGTTTCCTGGAGGGTTAAATAAAGAAGAATTTAATAAATGAAAATTAACAAATTCTGATGTAATTTAGATAGTGTTTCTTACTGTAACAAAAATTTAAAAAAATTCTCTTTACATTCAATTTTCTTATGAATTTATGCACATCTATAAAAGTTTGGAATTTATTAAGATTCTGCGGAGCCGCTTATTTCAATCTTTTCCCAAGTAAAATGTTTTTTTTCTTTGTCAGTTGAACTGAACTTAAATTCGAAATACCCCTCTTGTCTACATTCTCCTTCTCTTTGGAGTGTAATCACCTCCATCCTCTGGACCCTCTTTTACGTCAATAGGTATTTTTCCCGATGGAAAATCCTGATGTCATCTATATGCTCATTCACCAAAGGATTCATCATATCTTGTTAGAGAAGCCACAAGTGGATGATTCTTTATGAACCTATTTTCCCCCACATCTCCTAATGGTTCTCTTCCCATTATGAACCGAAACTTGATAATTGTGCCTGGGTGAAACCTCCTATCATAAACTGGCAGACCTCTCCTGTTATCCCTTAACCACTTAAGCCCCGGAAGATTTTACCCCCTTCCTGACCAGGGCCTATTTTGCGATTCGGCACTGCATGACTTTAACGGACAATTGCACGGTCGTGCGACGCTGTACCTAAACGAATTTGACGTCCTTTTTTTCCCACAAACAGAGCTTTCTTTTGGTGGTATTTGATCACCTGTGCGATTTTTTGATCATGCGCTATAAACAAAAAAATAGCGTCAATTTTGCAAAAATAACAATATTTTTCACATTTTTTTATATGAAATTCCCAAAAAAAAAAAAGTAAAAATTTTTTAACATTTTAGGACAATTTGTTTTATGCTACCTATATATAGTAAAAAAAAATTGCAAAAAGCGTATTTTGATTGGTTTGCGCAAAAGTTATTGCGTTTACTAACTAAGGGAAAGATTTTTGTAATTTTTGTTGTTTTTTTTTTTTAACGAGTATTGGCGGCAATCTGCGATTTTTTTTGCGGGACTGCGACATTGCAGCAGACAGATCAGACCCTTGACTGACATTTTTGACACTTTTGGGGTTACCAGTGACATTACTACAGTAATCAGTGCTATACATATGCACTGTTACTATAAAAATGACACTGGCAGAGAAGGAGTTAACTTTATTTAAGAGGGAGGGGTTAAGTGTGTCCCTAGGGGCGTGATTCTTACTGTGATTGGATGTGGCTACTGGTGTAAGAACAGAGATAAACAGTCCTACATAGTAGAACCCTGTGATCTCCATTCTTACACAGGGGAGAATGACAGGCGGCTGTGTTTACATTAGCCGTCTGCCTTTCTCCCGTTCTAACGGTCAATCGTGAGTGCCCGGTGGACATTGGGTCCGCCGGGCACACGGGCGGGGGGGTCCGTGAGCGAGCGGTAGCGGGAGCGCTCCTCCAGTGGCGCGCACTCGCTCCCTAGAGCCTCACAGGCTAGCGACGTAGACCTACGTCGCTTTGCCTGTGAGGGGCTGTCTGCCGACGTAAATCGTTGTTAGGCAGTCGGCAAATGGTTAAATGGAGAGTAACCCCTATGGAAATTAGGAGAATGTCTCCATCCCTACCATTATAGGGATAAGGATTTATTTGTGGATCAAAGGACCCATGTCTGTTTTTAGCTGCAGGAAAATGCTTAAGAGGGTAACTATAATTTGTTCCTCCTTCTATTGGTTTCACAGTTAATTCTGGGAAAAAACTGATGGGTACTTTTATATCCTAGATTCCTCTGTTGGACCAAATTGACCCCCTTTAGAACCTGGCACATTCTCATTAGTTATACGACCATTATATAGCGAATTGCTTCCCTTGTTGATGTGGTCAGAATTGTCAGCTTGCCATTTAAAGACAATTCTACTTTTATAGTCTGCCACATCCCTATTATACAGTATTTCTTTTTTTTTTAGTTTTCCGTTCTTTTTCTTCTTTCATGTTTGTATTTTTTAGGGTTTCAGTTCAAGACACATACAAAGTAGTGTCTAGTTTGACTGTTCCTTAGAAGGAGCTACTTTCTCCCTAATGATATTTCTTTCCTATGCATGGCTGAACCAGCCAAAGCCATCTTGGTTTTGGGCAAACAACACTATCCATGTGGTGCAAATCGTTTGTACACTATCTACCCATTGCAAGTGCATTTACCTTATTAAATATTGTCTACCCTACCAGTTTACACTATGGAGAGTGTTCTTTCCTTTTTTATGATACCATTTCTACATTTAGCTTTATTGGGTATTGACCTGTGGGACACATCACAGTGTAACTGTCTGGCAAGACACTTGAAGGTAGTCAGAGGTTATGTGGCTTAATAAACAAGTGTTGCCTGCGTTCTCTTTATGGAGGGTCATTTGATTCTGGTAAGCCCCCACCTTTTTATACACCGTGGTGGTTTGCGGTCCTATTTCTGAGAAGCTTTGAGGCTTTTGGGATTTACATCTGTTTTCTTCTGTCACGTATAGAGAAGATTGCTTAACCTATTTTCTGGACTTTTTGGTTTATTATTTCTATGCACTCATACTGTATACGTTTATTTTTTTACAGTTATTGTCACTTTTTTCCAATATATATTGTGTATCATTTGCAAGAAGCACTAATGCACTAATGCACTAATGCACTGCGCTATACAGATAAAGATACAGATTAAAGAATATCCATAAAGAGTGAACCATTAAACGATATGCAGTGAAAACAGTGAAACTAAAAAAATAAAAAAGAGTCCTTCCACAATGGTGATATCACACCAGTGCAAAAATATATCCAACGGATAAAAGTCCAACAAAATTACAAAAGGATTCCGCATGGTACTAGCACCTTCTGCCACCAAGTGTGATGTAACCTGCACCATAGTAAAAATGCCTGCTTTCCAGATTGACTGGACCTCTTACAAAGAGAGGTCAGTAGCATTTAAATCCAGCCAGGGCCTTTTGTTTCTCCAACAAAGTTGAAGCAGTTAACATGTTTCCACCATACACTAAATAAACATAGAAAAGCAGATGAATAGATACTTGGGTATGGTCTCCCTCGGAACTCTTGCAGTATATGGTCCAACCTCAGAATATCTCATGCAGTGACACTCCCCAAAAACATAAAAAACTTGCCATTGTGTTAAAACATTTAAAACTTTTATCACAGGATAAGAGGTTGCACTTACAATTATACGGCATATGACCGCATAAAGACAACATAGCCGGCCGGCTAATACAATTTGGCCGTCCTTCCAAGATCATGATAATACAGTGACATCAGCATGTCGCTTCACCCGACGTGTTTCGTCACAATCTGCCTGACTCAATGCATTAAATACTGAAAACAACAGCAACCACACCTCAGTATAAGCCTCAGGCAGTCCTCACAAAATTTGCTATTTTTAAAGGGGAAGTTTTCCCACCCTTACTTATTCTGATCCACAGTTCATTCCCTAGGGAATCCTTATGAAATACCAAACCCCCATCTGACCATAATGCAAGAGAACATCAAAGGGAGTCATATTAATAGGCCAATCCCTCCCGATCACAAACAGAACAAAAATTATGAGTTTTAATTTATCAATGTTCGCATAATTTAGCCCTCTTCTTGAGGGGTACCTAATGGAGCTGTATAGCAATAGTTGGGTCTTTAGGGTTTGGTCCACATCAGTGCTACGTTTAATCAATGCTGTTTATAAATGTTTGCCACTTGAGGTCATCTCCCCTCTTTGTGATCGGGAGGGATTGGCCTATTAATGACCCCCTTTGATGTTCTCATTCCCCTCTAGGTGATCTATGTACATTGCAAGGATTTTAAAAACTTTTGTTGCAGATTCCTAACTTTTGTTGTTCAGAAGGAATCACTGTTTGTTACTCTGTGCCGATTGGGAATGGGAGTGGTTTTATAATCATTAGTCAGCTGTGCAGCTGCAGAGCACTAATGAGGAAATCTGCTGGGTCTGCATCCCTTTAGACGTGTTCCTGTTGGGAGTATCCCACCAAAAATGACATTTTTGTTACAGGGGATGCCTGAAACCTGACTTGTGCCTTAAGTAAACTTCTGGGAAAATTGGTGAGCTAATCACACAAGTAGGAGATTATGTTTTTGTGGTGTGTTCAGTATACATTCTGTGTACAGAGCAACTCCAGGTAGCCATATTGCATTGCATTTCAGAAAATTACAGCAGCTGCAGATTGAAAAGGGAATTAGAATTAGAATTAGAATTTAATATAACTTGTGTCACAATTGTATACGCTATAATGTCTTTTCTTTACTTGCTATTTTTTTCCCCACAGAAGTGGAGCTACCCTTTAAGTATGCTCCTATATCCAGTAATGCAGTGCAGGTTACTGCCTTAATTTACTAGCATAAAACATGAACCCTTTCTTCAGAATTGCTCAGAATATTTTAGAACACTATTTACACAAAGCAAATGTATATACAGGAACCTTACAGTACCAACAATTCTATGCTAATTCAAGTTTCTTTAATCTTTCCCAAGTGCACGTTTACTTTAAAAAAAGAATGCAAGCCAAATAGAGAAAGAGATCTGAGTGGTACTGAAAGACTACACTTTTTAATTTCAGTTAGCTACTGTTTGAATGGTATCAGATTCACTTCATCATTGTTCTCTCTATTCTATTGGCTAACAAAGCACCATTCTCTAAATTAGTGGTCATGAAAGATCCGGGGTACTGGAAACTTTTCAGGAGGAACATTCAGAGCTAGCTAGAAATAAATAATGAAGCTAAGATGGAAATGTAAATCTAAACAAATCGGAATGCTTTTAAAGTATTTTGATGTTATGGTAGCAGGTGAACTACAGTGTGTTCCTTCCCATAAATATGTCATATTTTAGTAAACGTCTACTACCTTCACTGCAGAATGAATACAAACGTTATGTTAGCAGCTATGTAAGTCTGGGTGCTGTGTACTTTTGTATTCATGTTATAAATATATACAGCTCTTCCCTTAGCTGCAGGATAGAGCCTCGTGTCTGCAATTTGTATTGAAGGTAAAACTAGCTGCTCTTAAGAAAATGTGCTACAGAAAGATGAAATAATCTCCATTCATGTATCAAAGAAATTACATTTTATTGAATTGCTGTTATTAACCTTTGCTGCCATAGTCCAACCAGTGAATCTGCCTATTCTGATCATTTGTATATGATTTATACTCCTGGATGGATATTTAGATAATACATTGGAGTATTGTCCACAAACAAGTACTGATCAACATGCAGCAGACTGGTTGAAGGAGAAAGCAGTCATGATCTGTTTATGTTATGGTGTACTCAACCATTAGGGTAATGGAACAAAGGGGAAACCTTCCGCTAATTTTTTTCTACAGAAAGTAAACACTTTACGCAAAGGTTCCTAATCGTACCTTATGCGGGAGAAAGTATACACCTGATATACTCCTTCACATAGTGCATGCAAACGTTTAGTAGCTTTTTTTAATGTCTCCTATTACTCACTTGACTTCATATTTTATACATTTATGCATAGGTGTCACAGCCAATTGTATTAGGGAGTACACCCCAAAGCTCAAACGCACAAGTGTGTATATATTATATATATATATATATATATATATATATATATATATATGTACCGGTATATAAAGTATCTCCCAAAAGTGAGTACACCCCTCACATTTTTGTCAATATTTTATTATATCTTTTCATGTGACAACACTGAGGAAATACACTTTGCTACAATGTAAAGTAGTGAGTTTACAGCTTGTATAAAAGTGTAAATTTGCTGTCCCCTCAAAACAACTCAACGCACAGCCATTATTGTTTAAACCGCTGGCAACAAAAGTGAGTATACCCCTAAATGAAGGTGTCCAAATTAGGCCCAAATAAGCCATTTTTCCTCCCCGGTGTCATGTGACTTGTTAGTGTTACAAGGTCTCAGGTGTGAATGGGGAGCAGGTGCATTAAATCTGGTATTATCGCTCTCACTCTCTCGTACTGGTCACTGGAAGTTCAACATGGCACTTCACGGCAAAGAACTCTCAGAGAATCTGAAAAAAAAGAATTGTTGCTCTACATAAAGATGGGCTAGGCTATAATAAG
This sequence comes from Pelophylax lessonae, assembly GCF_965119305.1. NCBI lineage: Eukaryota > Metazoa > Chordata > Amphibia > Anura > Ranidae > Pelophylax > Pelophylax lessonae. The sequence continues at coordinate 525,739,377 of NC_138769.1, read as the reverse complement.
ATTGCCAAGACCCTGAAACTGAGCTGCAGCACAGTGGCCAAGACCATACAGCGGTTTAGCAGGACAGGTTCCACTCAGAACAGACCTCACAATGGTCGACCAAAGAAGTTGAGTGCACGTGCTCAGCGTCATATCCAGAGGTTGTCTTTGGGAAATAGACGTATGAGTGCTGCTAGCAATGCTGCAGAGGTTGAAGGTGGGGAGTCAGCCTGTCAGTGCTCAGTCCATACGCTGCACACTGCATCAAATTGGTCTTCATGGCGAGGATTTTATTTCTCCTGATGAAGCGAGTATTGAGCATCTGTGGGGCATCCTCAAAAGGAAGGTGGAGGAACACAAGGTCTCTAACATCCACCAGCTCTGTGATATCATCATGGAGGAGTGGAAGAGGACTCCAGTGGCAACCTGTTGAGCTCTGGTGAACTCCCTGCCCAAGAGGGTTAAGGCAGTGCTGGAAAATAATGGTGGCCACTCAAAATATTGACACTTTGGGCCCAATTTGGACATTTTAACTTAGGACTGTACTCACTTTTGTTGCCAGTGGTCTAGACATTATTGGCTGTGTGTTACGTTATTTTGAGGGGACAGCAAATTTACACTGTTATACAAGCTGTACACTCACAACTTTACATTGTAGCAAAGTGTCATTTCTTCAGTGTTGTCACATGAAAATATATAATAAAATATTTAAAAAATGTGAGGGGTGTACCCACTTTTGTGAGATACTGTTTATATATATAAATATATATATATATATATATATATATATATATATATTAATTTTCTTTTCCAGGCTATTGAGCATCTGTGGGGCATTGAGCATCTGTGGGTAGTGTTGAGCGAACACGGACTGTATTATTCGTGTTCGTACCGAATAATTGGATTTTTTTTACCCGAACACGGACACGGACACTTTACTGTATGTTCGGGTAAAAATCCGTGTTCGGTCGTTTTATTTCCGGGTTTTGCATGCTTTGGCGCTCTTTTCATGGCGGGCTTTCAACAGCCAATCAACAATCGTTTAACTGGTGTGCCTTAAGCCATCCCAGCCATGCCTGCAAATGTCTTAGTAGCTGTGATTGGCCGTCTGAAGCATGTGACCAAGTCTTTATAAGTTCGAGGCAGCCGCCGCAGCAGCGTCATTCTGCTGCTTAGCTAAGGGACAGAGCACACATCAATGTGCTGGCTGCTGATTAGGGAAAGATAGGCAGGAAAAAACCATTTGTGTCCGGATAGAATTGAGGGACAGGTCGGAGTGTTTAGGCAGGGCGAGTTGTAGGCATTTTAGGGATAGAGTCTGCTGAATTATAGGGTCAGTGTCTTCTACAAACTACAATCGATATTGCTGTGTGGGGGGTGGGGTGAATCTGCACTCAATCCTGATCTACGATCTCTTCTCAATCCTGTTAGGGACAGAGTCTGCTGAATTTTAGGGAAACTGTGTTCTACAAACTACAATCGATATTGCTGTGTGGTGTGGGATTGGAGATAGGCAGGTGTCAGTGATCCACATCCATTTTTCTGTGTGTGAGCTGCAGTGAACACAATCTTTTTGGGCTGCAGTGAACACAATCTTTTTGGGCTGCAGTGAACACAATCTTTTTGGGCTGCAGTGAACACAATCTTTTTGGGCTGCAGTGAACACAATCTTTTTGGGGTGCAGTGAACAAAATCTTTCTGGGGTGCAGTGAACACAATCCTTTTTGGTGTGCAGTGAACACAATCTTTGTGGGGTGCAGTGAACAAAATCCTTTGTGGGGTGCAGTGAACACAATCTTTTTGGGGTGCAGTGAACAAAATCCTTTTTGGGGTGCAGTGAACAACATCCTTTTTGGGGTGCAGTGAACACAATCTTTTTGGGGTGCAGTGAACAAAATCCTTTGTGGGGTGCAGTGAACACAATCTTTTTGGGGTGCAGTGAACACAATCTTTTTGGGGTGGAGTGAACAACATCCTTTTTGGGGTGCAGTGAACAAAATCATTTTTGGGGTGCAGTGAACACAATCTTTTTGGGGTGCAGTGAACACAATCTTTGTGGGGTGCAGTGAACACAATCTTTTTGGGGTGGAGTGAACAACATCCTTTTTGGGGTGCAGTGAACAACATCCTTTTTGGGGTGCAGTGAACACAATCTTTTTGGGGTGCAGTGAACACAATCTTTGTGGGGTACAGTGAACAGAATCTTTGTGGGGTGCAGTGAACACAATCTTTGGGGGGTACAGTGAACACAATCTTTTTGGGGTGCAGTGAACACAATCTTTGTGGGGTGCAGTGAACACAATCTTTTTGGGGTGGAGTGAACAAAATCATTTTTGGGGTGCAGTGAACAACATCCTTTTTGGGGTGCAGTGATCAAAATCCTTTTTGGGGTGCAGTGAACACAATCTTTTTGGGGTGCAGTGAACAAAATCCTTTGTGGGGTGCAGTGAACAGAATCTTTGTGGGGTGCAGTGAACACAATCTTTGGGGGGGTACAGTGAACACAATCTTTTTGGGGTGCAGTGAACACAATCTTTGTGGGGTACAGTGAACAGAATCTTTGTGGGGTGCAGTGAACACAATCTTTGGGGGGTACAGTGAACACAATCTTTTTGGGGTGCAGTGAACACAATCTTTGGGGGGTACAGTGAACACAATCTTTTTGGGGTGCAGTGAACACAATCTTTGTGGGGTGCAGTGAACACAATCTTTGGGGGGGTACAGTGAACACAATCTTTTTGGGGTGCAGTGAACAACATCCTTTTAGGGTGCAGTGAACACAATCTTTGTGGGGTGCAGTGAACAACATCCTTTTAGGGTGCAGTGAACACAATCTTTGTGGGGTACAGTGAACAGAATCTTTGTGGGGTGCAGTGAACACAATCTTTGGGGGGTACAGTGAACACAATCTTTGTGAGGTGCAGTGAACACAATCTTTGTGGGGTGCAGTGAACACAATCATTGTGGGGTGCAGTGAACTCAATCTTTGTGGGGTACAGTGAACACAATCTCATACTTCTGAAGATTTGAGGGTGCTGCCTGTTCCATACTCCCCCTACTCCTCATCTAGCCTTTTAGGGGTACAAACAATAGTAATTGGGGCCTAGTGTGGTTGTGTACGTGTGATATACATACACTTTTTTTGGATCATATTTTCTATTCCGCTATTTAATCAAAAACCTTTGGGGATCAGTTAAATTGGGGGATAGTCTGTGTTGGTACGTGTGAGAGAGATCCACCTTTCCAAGTTGTTGGGGTTCATCTCATACTTCTGAAGGTTTGAGGGTGCTGCCTGTTCCATACTCCCCCTACTCCTAGCCTTTTAGGGGTACAAACAATAGTAATTGGGGCCTAGTGTGGTTGTGTACGTGTGAAATACATACACTTTTTTTGGATCATATTTTCTATTCCGCTATTTAATCAAAAACCTTTGGGGATCAGTTAAATTGGGGGATAGTCTGTGTTGGTACGTGTGAGAGAGATCCACCTTTCCAAGTTGTTGGGGTTCATCTCATACTTCTGAAGGTTTGAGGGTGCTGCCTGTTCCATACCCCCCCTACTCCTCATCTAGCCTTTTAGGGGTACAAACAATAGTAATTGGGGCCTAGTGTGGTTGTGTACGTGTGATATACATACACTTTTTTTGGATCATATTTTCTATTCCGCTATTTAATCAAAAACCTTTGGGGATCAGTTAAATTGGGGGATAGTCTGTGTTGGTACGTGTGAGAGAGATCCACCTTTCCAAGTTGTTGGGGTTCATCTCATACTTCTGAAGGTTTGAGGGTGCTGCCTGTTCCATACTCCCCCTACTCCTAGCCTTTTAGGGGTACAAACAATAGTAATTGGGGCCTAGTGTGGTTGTGTACGTGTGATATACATACACTTTTTTTGGATCATATTTTCTATTCCGCTATTTAATCAAAAACCTTTGGGGATCAGTTAAATTGGGGGATAGTCTGTGTTGGTACGTGTGAGAGAGATCCACCTTTCCAAGTTGTTGGGGTTCATCTCATACTTCTGAAGGTTTGAGGGTGCTGCCTGTTCCATACTCCCCCTACTCCTAGCCTTTTAGGGGTACAAACAATAGTAATTGGGGCCTAGTGTGGTTGTGTACGTGTGATATACATACACTTTTTTTGGATCATATTTTCTATTCCGCTATTTAATCAAAAACCTTTGGGGATCAGTTAAATTGGGGGATAGTCTGTGTTGGTACGTGTGAGAGAGATCCACCTTTCCAAGTTGTTGGGGTTCATCTCATACTTCTGAAGGTTTGAGGGTGCTGCCTGTTCCATACTCCCCCTACTCCTAGCCTTTTAGGGGTACAAACAATAGTAATTGGGGCCTAGTGTGGTTGTGTACGTGTGATATACATACACTTTTTTTGGATCATATTTTCTATTCCGCTATTTAATCAAAAACCTTTGGGGATCAGTTAAATTGGGGGATAGTCTGTGTTGGTACGTGTGAGAGAGATCCACCTTTCCAAGTTGTTGGGGTTCATCTCATACTTCTGAAGGTTTGAGGGTGCTGCCTGTTCCATACTCCCCCTACTCCTCATCTAGCCTTTTAGGGGTACAAACAATAGTAATTGGGGCCCAGTGTGGTTGTGTACGTGTGATATACATACACTTTTTTTGGATCATATTTTCTATTCCGCTATTTAATCAAAAACCTTTGGGGATCAGTTAAATTGGGGGATAGTCTGTGTTGGTACGTGTGAGAGAGATCCACCTTTCCAAGTTGTTGGGGTTCATCTCATACTTCTGAAGGTTTGAGGGTGCTGCCTGTTCCATACTCCCCCTACTCCTCATCTAGCCTTTTAGGGGTACAAACAATAGTAATTGGGGCCTAGTGTGGTTGTGTACGTGTGATATACATACACTTTTTTTGGATCATATTTTCTATTCCGCTATTTAATCAAAAACCTTTGGGGATCAGTTAAATTGGGGGATAGTCTGTGTTGGTACGTGTGAGAGAGATCCACCTTTCCAAGTTTTTGGGGTTCATCTCATACTTCTGAAGATTTGAGGGTGCTGCCTGTTCCATACCCCCCCTACTCCTCATCTAGCCTTTTAGGGGTACAAACAATAGTAATTGGGGCCTAGTGTGGTTGTGTACGTGTGATATACATACACTTTTTTTGGATCATATTTTCTATTCCGCTATTTAATCAAAAACCTTTGGGGATCAGTTAAATTGGGGGATAGTCTGTGTTGGTACGTGTGAGAGAGATCCACCTTTCCAAGTTGTTGGGGTTCATCTCATACTTCTGAAGGTTTGAGGGTGCTGCCTGTTCCATACTCCCCCTACTCCTCATCTAGCCTTTTAGGGGTACAAACAATAGTAATTGGGGCCTAGTGTGGTTGTGTACGTGTGATATACATACACTTTTTTTGGATCATATTTTCTATTCCGCTATTTAATCAAAAACCTTTGGGGATCAGTTAAATTGGGGGATAGTCTGTGTTGGTACGTGTGAGAGAGATCCACCTTTCCAAGTTGTTGGGGTTCATCTCATACTTCTGAAGGTTTGAGGGTGCTGCCTGTTCCATACTCCCCCTACTCCTAGCCTTTTAGGGGTACAAACAATAGTAATTGGGGCCTAGTGTGGTTGTGTACGTGTGATATACATACACTTTTTTTGGATCATATTTTCTATTCCGCTATTTAATCAAAAACCTTTGGGGATCAGTTAAATTGGGGGATAGTCTGTGTTGGTACGTGTGAGAGAGATCCACCTTTCCAAGTTTTTGGGGTTCATCTCATACTTCTGAAGATTTGAGGGTGCTGCCTGTTCCATACCCCCCCTACTCCTCATCTAGCCTTTTAGGGGTACAAACAATAGTAATTGGGGCCTAGTGTGGTTGTGTACGTGTGATATACATACACTTTTTTTGGATCATATTTTCTATTCCGCTATTTAATCAAAAACCTTTGGGGATCAGTTAAATTGGGGGATAGTCTGTGTTGGTACGTGTGAGAGAGATCCACCTTTCCAAGTTGTTGGGGTTCATCTCATACTTCTGAAGGTTTGAGGGTGCTGCCTGTTCCATACTCCCCCTACTCCTCATCTAGCCTTTTAGGGGTACAAACAATAGTAATTGGGGCCTAGTGTGGTTGTGTACGTGTGATATACATACACTTTTTTTGGATCATATTTTCTATTCCGCTATTTAATCAAAAACCTTTGGGGATCAGTTAAATTGGGGGATAGTCTGTGTTGGTACGTGTGAGAGAGATCCACCTTTCCAAGTTGTTGGGGTTCATCTCATACTTCTGAAGGTTTGAGGGTGCTGCCTGTTCCATACTCCCCCTACTCCTAGCCTTTTAGGGGTACAAACAATAGTAATTGGGGCCTAGTGTGGTTGTGTACGTGTGATATACATACACTTTTTTTGGATCATATTTTCTATTCCGCTATTTAATCAAAAACCTTTGGGGATCAGTTAAATTGGGGGATAGTCTGTGTTGGTACGTGTGAGAGAGATCCACCTTTCCAAGTTGTTGGGGTTCATCTCATACTTCTGAAGGTTTGAGGGTGCTGCCTGTTCCATACCCCCCCTACTCCTCATCTAGCCTTTTAGGGGTACAAACAATAGTAATTGGGGCCTAGTGTGGTTGTGTACGTGTGATATACATACACTTTTTTTGGATCATATTTTCTATTCCGCTATTTAATCAAAAACCTTTGGGGATCAGTTAAATTGGGGGATAGTCTGTGTTGGTACGTGTGAGAGAGATCCACCTTTCCAAGTTGTTGGGGTTCATCTCATACTTCTGAAGGTTTGAGGGTGCTGCCTGTTCCATACCCCCCCTACTCCTCATCTAGCCTTTTAGGGGTACAAACAATAGTAATTGGGGCCTAGTGTGGTTGTGTACGTGTGATATACATACACTTTTTTTGGATCATATTTTCTATTCCGCTATTTAATCAAAAACCTTTGGGGATCAGTTAAATTGGGGGATAGTCTGTGTTGGTACGTGTGAGAGAGATCCACCTTTCCAAGTTGTTGGGGTTCATCTCATACTTCTGAAGGTTTGAGGGTGCTGCCTGTTCCATACCCCCCCTACTCCTCATCTAGCCTTTTAGGGGTACAAACAATAGTAATTGGGGCCTAGTGTGGTTGTGTACGTGTGATATACATACACTTTTTTTGGATCATATTTTCTATTCCGCTATTTAATCAAAAACCTTTGGGGATCAGTTAAATTGGGGGATAGTCTGTGTTGGTACGTGTGAGAGAGATCCACCTTTCCAAGTTGTTGGGGTTCATCTCATACTTCTGAAGGTTTGAGGGTGCTGCCTGTTCCATACCCCCCCTACTCCTCATCTAGCCTTTTAGGGGTACAAACAATATTAATTGGGGCCTAGTGTGGTTGTGTACGTGTGATATACATACACTTTTTTGGGATCATATTTTCTATTCCGCTATTTAATCAAAAACCTTTGGGGATCAGTTAAATTGGGGGATAGTCTGTGTTGGTACGTGTGAGAGAGATCCACCTTTCCAAGTTGTTGGGGTTCATCTCATACTTCTGAAGGTTTGAGGGTGCTGCCTGTTCCATACCCCCCCTACTCCTCATCTAGCCTTTTAGGGGTACAAACAATAGTAATTGGGGCCTAGTGTGGTTGTGTACGTGTGATATACATACACTTTTTTTGGATCATATTTTCTATTCCGCTATTTAATCAAAAACCTTTGGGGATCAGTTAAATTGGGGGATAGTCTGTGTTGGTACGTGTGAGAGAGATCCACCTTTCCAAGTTTTTGGGGTTCATCTCATACTTCTGAAGATTTGAGGGTGCTGCCTGTTCCATACCCCCCCTACTCCTCATCTAGCCTTTTAGGGGTACAAACAATAGTAATTGGGGCCTAGTGTGGTTGTGTACGTGTGATATACATACACTTTTTTTGGATCATATTTTCTATTCCGCTATTTAATCAAAAACCTTTGGGGATCAGTTAAATTGGGGGATAGTCTGTGTTGGTATGTGTGAGAGAGATCCACCTTTCCAAGTTGTTGGGGTTCATCTCATACTTCTGAAGGTTTGAGGGTGCTGCCTGTTCCATACTCCCCCTACTCCTCATCTAGCCTTTTAGGGGTACAAACAATAGTAATTGGGGCCTAGTGTGGTTGTGTACGTGTGATATACATACACTTTTTTTGGATCATATTTTCTATTCCGCTATTTAATCAAAAACCTTTGGGGATCAGTTAAATTGGGGGATAGTCTGTGTTGGTACGTGTGAGAGAGATCCACCTTTCCAAGTTGTTGGGGTTCATCTCATACTTCTGAAGGTTTGAGGGTGCTGCCTGTTCCATACCCCCCCTACTCCTCATCTAGCCTTTTAGGGGTACAAACAATAGTAATTGGGGCCTAGTGTGGTTGTGTACGTGTGATATACATACACTTTTTTTGGATCATATTTTCTATTCCGCTATTTAATCAAAAACCTTTGGGGATCAGTTAAATTGGGGGATAGTCTGTGTTGGTACGTGTGAGAGAGATCCACCTTTCCAAGTTGTTGGGGTTCATCTCATACTTCTGAAGGTTTGAGGGTGCTGCCTGTTCCATACCCCCCCTACTCCTCATCTAGCCTTTTAGGGGTACAAACAATAGTAATTGGGGCCTAGTGTGGTTGTGTACGTGTGATATACATACACTTTTTTTGGATCATATTTTCTATTCCGCTATTTAATCAAAAACCTTTGGGGATCAGTTAAATTGGGGGATAGTCTGTGTTGGTACGTGTGAGAGAGATCCACCTTTCCAAGTTGTTGGGGTTCATCTCATACTTCTGAAGGTTTGAGGGTGCTGCCTGTTCCATACCCCCCCTACTCCTCATCTAGCCTTTTAGGGGTACAAACAATAGTAATTGGGGCCTAGTGTGGTTGTGTACGTGTGATATACATACACTTTTTTTGGATCATATTTTCTATTCCGCTATTTAATCAAAAACCTTTGGGGATCAGTTAAATTGGGGGATAGTCTGTGTTGGTACGTGTGAGAGAGATCCACCTTTCCAAGTTTTTGGGGTTCATCTCATACTTCTGAAGATTTGAGGGTGCTGCCTGTTCCATACTCCTCCTCCTACTGCTCAACCATCCTTTTAGGGGTACAAACAATAGTAGTTGGGGCCTAGTGTGGTGGTGTACGTGCGAGATACATACACTTTCTTTTTGATCATATTTTCTATTCCGCTATTCAATTAAAACCTTTGGGGATCAATTCAATTGCGAGATAGTCTGTGTCGGTACGTGTGAGATCCACCTTTCCAAGTTGTTGGGGTTCATCTCATACTTCTGAAGATTTGAGGGTGCTGCCTGTTCCATACTCCTGCTCCTACTGCTCAACCATCCTTTTAGGGGTACAAACAATAGTAATTGGGGCCTAGTGTGGTTGTGTACGTGCGAGATACATACACTTTTTTTGATCATATTTCCTATTCCGCTATTCAATAAAAACCTTTGAGGATCAATTGAATTGCGGGATAGTCTGTGTCGGTACGTGTGAGATCCACCTTTCCAAGTTTTTGGGGTTCATCTCATACTTCTGAAGATTTGAGGGTGCTGCCTGTTCCATACTCCTCCTCCTACTCCTCATCCATCCTTTTAGGGGTACAAACAATAGTAATTGGGGCCTAGTGTGGTTGTGTACGTGCGAGATACATACACTTTTTTTGATCATATTTCCTATTCCGCTATTCAATAAAAACCTTTGAGGATCAATTGAATTGCGGGATAGTCTGTGTCGGTACGTGTGAGATCCACCTTTCCAAGTTTTTGGGGTTCATCTCATACTTCTGAAGATTTGAGGGTGCTGTCTGTTCCATACTCCTCCTACTCCTCATCCATCCTTTTAGGGGTAGAAACAATAGTAATTGGGGCCTAGTGTGGTTTTGTACGTGCGAGATACATACACTTTTTTGGATCATATTTCCTATTCCGCTATTCAATAAAAACCTTTCTAGGGCAAGATCTTAAATTACAGAAATATGAGGAGACCGTCAAATAAGGGCCGTGGCCTGGGTCGTGGTGCTGCTGGTAGAGCTCCTGTTGCAAGGAGAGGACGTGGTCGATCTGTGCCAGCTACACGCACAAGTGAAACACCTTCCTCAAGTGTGAGTAGGCGACAGAACCTGCATCAGTATTTGGTAGGGCATCAAACGCCCCTAGAAGTGATGAGGCCAGAACAAGTTGAGGCGATAGTAGATTGGTTTGCTGCTGACAGTGCCTCCAGTTCCTTCACATTGTCTCCCACCCAGTCTACTGCAGAAAGGTCAGAGTTGGCACCTGCAGCCAATGTCCAACCGTCTTTCACCTCACCCCCTTGCAAATCAGGCCAGCAGTCTGAGCCCCAAGCCATACAGCAGTCTCTTATTCTTTTTGAGGACTCTGTCAGCAGGGTTTCCCAGGGCCATCCACCTAGCCCTGCCCCAGAAGTGGAAGAGATTGAGTGCAGCGATGCCCAACCACTTATTTCTCAAGATGAGTACATGCAAGGATCATCGCAGCACGTCTCCGATGATGACGAAACGCAGGTGCCAACTGCTGCGGCGTTCAGCATTGTGGAGACCGACAAGGAGGGCAGGGGTGAAGACTGGGTGGAAGATGATGTGGAGGACGATGAGGTCCTCGACCCCACATGGAATGAACGTCATGCAGGTGACCTGAGTAGTTTGGAGGAAGAGGCGGTGGTCGCACAGAGCCACCAGCACAGCAGAAGAGGGAGCAGGGTGCAGAAGCGGAGCGGCCGTGCCCTAGACACTACGCCCGCTACTGCCCAACGCAGCAAGGGAACGAGCGCACCAAAGTCAGCTCAAAGGAGTTCTCTAGCGTGGAAGTTCTTTAGAAAATGTGCTGATGACAGGACACGAGTGGTTTGCACCCTGTGCAATCAGAGCTTGAAGCGAGGCATAAACCTTCTCAACCTGAGCACAACCTGCATGATCAGGCATCTAAGTGCAAAGCACGAGCTGCAGTGGAGTACACACCTTCAAAACCAAGAAACGTCTCTGGCTCATCCTGCTTCCTCTTCTGCTGCAGTCTCGGCCGCTCCAGCCACATCTGTAGTGATACCGGCACCTGCCACCCCGCAAACAGACGATCTGTCAGCAACACCACCACCTGGGTCACCAACAACCATCTCCACAATGTCCCGTGGAAGCGTTCAGCTTTCCATCTCCCAAACACTTGAGAGGAAGAGGAAGTACCCCCCTACCCACCCGCGATCCCTGGCCCTGAATGCCAGCATTTCAAAATTATTGGCCTTTGAAATGCTGTCATTCCGTCTGGTGGAGACGCACAGTTTTAAAAACCTTATGTCGGTGGCTGTCCCACAGTACGTCGTGCCCAGCCGCCACTACTTTTCCAGGCAAGCCATCCCTTCCCTGCACAACCAAGTGGGGGAAAATATCAGGTGTGCACTGCGCAACGCCATCTGTGCCAAGGTCCACCTAACTACGGATACGTGGACCAGTAAGCACGGTCAGGGGCGTTATATCTCCCTAACGGCACACTGGGTAAATGCAGTGGCGGATGGGCCTGAGGCGGATAGCAATTTGGCGCATGTCCTTCCACCACCGAGGATTGCAGGGCGCTTCAGTTTGCCTCCTGTTCCTAACTCCTCCTACTCCGCTTCCTCATCCTCTACCGCCTCCTCATCCGGACAGCGTAACACCTTCACCACCAACTTCAGCACGGCCAGGGGTAAACGACAGCAGGCAGTTTTACAACTTGCCTGTTTGGGGGACAAACCACACACCGCGCAGGAGTTGTGGAGGAGCATGGAACAGCAGACAAATGAGTGGTTGCTGCCAGCGAGCCTCAAGCCCGGCCTGGTGGTGTGCGATAACGGGCGAAATCTCATAGCAGCTCTGGGCCTAGCCGGTTTGACGCACATCCCTTGCCTGGCGCATGTGCTGAATTTGGTGGTGCAGAGGTTCCTTAAAAACTACCCCGATATGTCAGAGCTGCTGCAGAAAGTGCGGGCCGTTTGTGCGCACTTTCGGCGTTCTCACCCTGCTGCTGCTCGCCTGGCAGCGCTGCAGCGTAACTTCGGCCTTCCCGCTCACCGCCTCATATGTGACGTGCCCACAAGGTGGAACTCCACCTTGCACATGCTGGAAAGACTGTGCGAGCAGCAGCAGGCCATAGTGGAGTTTCAGCTGCAGCACGCACGCGTGAGTCGCTCTGCGGAACAGCACCACTTCACCACCAATAACTGGGCCTCCATGCGAGACCTGTGTGCCTTGTTGCGCTGTTTTGAGTACTCCACCAACATGGCCAGTGGCAATGACGCCGTTCTCAGCTTAACTATCCCACTTCTATGCCTCCTTGAAAAAACAATTCGGGCGATGATGGAAGAGGATGTGGCACAGGATGAGGAGGAGGAGGAGGATGAAGAGGTAACATTTCCAAGGCTTTCAGGGCAGTCATTCGCAAGGGGCTCCGAGGGTGGGTTCCTGCACACGCAAACGCCAGGGACGCAATTGTCCAGCAGGGGCACAGTTCTGGAGGATGAGGAGGATGAGGAGGAGGAGGAGCTGGAGGAGGAGATGGAACCATGTTCACAGCAGGGTGGCACCCAGGCCAGCTCATGGCCATCACTGGTGCGTGGCTGGGGGGATACAGAGGACACGGACGATACACCTCCCACAGAGGACAGCCTTTCGTTGCCTCTGGGCAGCCTGGCACACATGAGCGATTACATGCTGCAGTGTCTCCACAACGACCGCCGAGTTGCCCACATTCTAACTTGTGCTGATTACTGGGTGGCCACGCTGCTGGATCCCCGTTACAAGGACAACGTACCGTCCTTAATTCACTCACTGGAGCGCGATCGCAAGATGCGCGAGTACAAGCGCACGCTGGTAGACGCCATGCTGCTGGCATTCCCATCTGACAGCGGGGCCACAGTGGAAGCACAAGGCAGAGGAGGAGGAGGAGGAGGTCGCCAACGCAACCAGGGCACCGCCAGCACCTCAGAAGGCAGGGTTAGCATGGCCGAAATGTGGAAAAGCTTTGTCAGCACGCCACAACAAACAGCAGCACCAGCAGCTCAGATGGAACGTCTTAGCAGGAGGCAGCATTTTACCAACATGGTGGAGCAGTATGTGTGCACACGCCTACATGTAGTGAATGACGGGTCTGCCCCCTTCAACTTCTGGGTCTCCAAATTGGGCACATGGCCTGAGCTTGCCCTTTACGCCTTGGAGGTGCTGGCGTGCCCTGCAGCCAGTGTATTATCTGAACGGGTATTTAGCACGGCTGGGGGCGTTATAACAGACAAGCGCAGCCGCCTGTCCAGAGACAATGTGGACAAGCTCACGTTCATTAAAATGAACCAGGCATGGATCCCACGGGACTTTTCCGTACCTTATGCAGAATAGCAATGGATACCGACCTTACCCACCCATTGTTCCATTTTTGCTCTTTCTCACTCTTTTGGGGTGTACCCTCATTTAAAATTTTTGAAAAGAAGCAGTGTTGGCTACCTCGTCCTCCTCCTCAGGGCCAGATTAATGTAGGGGCTATTGGAGCTGCAGCTCCAGGCCCCTACCTTTTATATAGGCCCCGGGTTGGCCATATTCACTGTTACCGCTCTTCTGTCACTTGTAAACACAGAAGTCTGGCTTCTATGCTCGCTTCCCCAGGCAGCACCCTCAGAACCTCCCCACACAGCGTGAAGGCCGGACAAGGAGGGACAGTTGGCGATGCATGGATGTGTTTATGGGCTTCAGAGACAGCATCCCATGTTGAATTAGGCATGCATGGCTGCACCCTTCCTCCTCTGGGTGCATGGCAAGGCACGGCCCTTAAGGCCCTTCAAAATCCTCAGCACCAAGCCCATGATGCTGTTAATCCGGCCCTGGTCCTCCTCCACCGCCGCTTCCACCTACACCGCCCATAGGTGTGCGCAGCCTATTGCATTAAGGTGTGCACCCCAAAGTTGAAATACACATGCATGTGTTTGCCAGCAGGGAGAGTAATGTATCGGGGCCATGTACCTGTAGGCAAGGAGAAATAGAGCAGAGCAGGTCCCAGGGAGATCTTTCCCATCTCCTCACTGGCAATGCTATGTGCCCTAGGTGATTAGGGTGTGCCCAGGCACACCCAGCACACCCTGTGCGCACGCCTATGTCACCGCCACATCCACCACCACCTCAACCTCCCTCCTACTCCATATGGGCCTCGTCCTTCAGAGATGAAGAAGAACATTGTTTTATTTTTCTGTTTTTTTTTGTTGTTTTAAGTTATTTCCCTATCCACATTTGTTTGCAGAGCACTTGCCATGCTCTTAATTACGTTTTGCTGCCATTTGCAGCACTCTAGCCCTTTCCTTTGGTGTTTTAGAGCCATTTTAGTGCCTTAAAGTTCGGGTCCCCATTGACTTCAATGGGGTTCGGTGTCCGGGAAAAGTTCGGTAAAAGTCCGGGACACGGACCCGGACTTTTTTTTAAAGTTCGGCCGAACCCGTCGAACACGGACATCTAGGTGTCCGCTCAACCCTATCTGTGGGGCATCCTCAAAAGGAAGGTGGAGGAACACAAGGTCTCTAACATCCACCAGCTCTGTGATATCATCATGGAGGAGTGGAAGAGGACTCCAGTGGCAACCTGTTGAGCTCTGGTGAACTCCATGCCCAAGAGGGTTAACGCAGTGCTGGAAAATAATGGTGGCCACTCAAAATATTGACACTTTGGGCCCAATTTGGACATTTTAACTTAGGACTGTACTCACTTTTGTTGCCAGTGGTCTAGACATTATTGGCTGTGTGTTAAGTTATTTTGAGGGGACAGCAAATTTACACTGTTATACAAGCTGTACACTCACAACTTTACATTGTAGCAAAGTGTCATTTCTTCAGTGTTGTCACATGAAAATATATAATAAAATATTTAAAAAATGTGAGGGGTGTACCCACTTTTGTGAGATACCGTTTATATATATAAATATATATATATATATATTAATTTTCTTTTCCAGGCTATTGAGCATCTGTGGGGCATTGAGCATCTGTGGGGCATCCTCAAAAGGAAGGTGGAGGAACACAAGGTCTCTAACATCCACCAGCTCTGTGATATCATCATGGAGGAGTGGAAGAGGACTCCAGTGGCAACCTGTTGAGCTCTGGTGAACTCCATGCCCAAGAGGGTTAAGGCAGTGCTGGAAAATAATGGTGGCCACTCAAAATATTGACACTTTGGGCCCAATTTGGACATTTTAACTTAGGACTGTACTCACTTTTGTTGCCAGTGGTCTAGACATTATTGGCTGTGTGTTAAGTTATTTTGAGGGGACAGCAAATTTACACTGTTATACAAGCTGTACACTCACAACTTTACATTGTAGCAAAGTGTAATTTCTTCAGTGTTGTCACATGAAAATATATAATAAAATATTTAAAAAATGTGAGGGGTGTACCCACTTTTGTGAGATACTGTTTATATATATAAATATATATATATATATATATATATATATATATATATATATATATATATATATATATATATTAATTTTCTTTTCCAGGCTATTTATTTATTATTATTAACCTGTAATAATTGTAGTAACACACTTCCCATCGCAGGCTGACTGCACTCCCTCACTGCGTTCCCTGTAATATGAAGGAGCAGCATTGCCATCCCAGGCTTCGTGCTCCTGATTTGGATTACAGGACACCCCCCCCCTCCCTTCTTCCTCTCTTTTTATTCCACAGAACATGGGGAGTTGTTCTGTAATCCACACACATGAACTGGGCATGGTTTATAACACTACTTGAGATTTTAGTGCTGCACATACAAAGTGCAAAAGAAGTTACAATTTTACTGTATTTGGGGCAGGTTCAAGAGCTATGTTTTCCATTATTGAACAGATAATACAAAACACGTTCAGCCCCGGTTCACACGATCGGCTGTGCGGTGCGAGTTTAGCCATACACTTTGTATGGCTAAATTCGCACCGCACCCGCAGCAAACACGCACAGGACCCTTTTTGGCAGCCGCATCAGGATCGGATCGCACAGCGGTTCACACTTGTGCAATCCGATCCTGTGCGAACTGCAAGATCGCACTGCGATATGCGATCAAACTGGGGGTGTCGTTAAGATTACATTGACACCCCCAGCATATCGCATATGGCAGTGTGAACTGCCGGTGGTGCGTGTGCGATGCGGGAACAGGCTGCGGATTTGCAGCCTTCCCGCATCGCATAAGTGTGAACCGGACCTCAATGTTATATTTAACAGATCATACACTTTAGGCCACTCAGGGCTTTTACTATCACTATTTACTTCACTATCTGCATATATCTCCCTTTCCATACCAAATGTCTGATTATTGGGATATTGATTATTTCATTCCAAATGTTTACTGTTTGCAATTTTGTCAAGTGTTTTTTTTTTTTTTGTAGCAAATTGTGAATTGAATTATCACATCACTGCTAAGAGGTCCAGATACTACTTTATTTCAATACAGGTCAAGGGGACAATCAAAGAAGTAGTCAATGTGTTCCATGAGTTGAGATATAAAACAATATACGGTAAATGGACGAGATGTTAGCTGGCAGGATGCCAAACCAGCTGTTGATGAAGGGCACTTGGACACCCAAAATGTGTGCTGACTTTTGATTGTCTCTTTTGCTGGAATAAAGTCATATCTGAACATTTTAGGATTGATGTTGTGCTTTATTTAGCATTTTTGTTATATTACACTACAATCCAAGGAAACTGTGGAAATCCTCTAGGGTATAGAACCTACCTACCTGGGAACCAGGTCACCTATATCAACATCATTACAGTAAGATTGGATAGCAATACCAATACGATACCCTCATGAATCAAGCACTATCATTTCTGATTCCTTTTTTTTCCTCTTCATTTTGCATTTTTTTTTCATAATAGTGTTTCTGATTTATTCATGTTTTTTTAGTTTGTAGCAGTTACATTAATGTTCTTTACTCTATTTCTTGTATTCTTCTATAATTTTTTTTTTTTTTTACTTCTTATACCTGTATTCATTTTTGTACATTGCACATTTACGTCCATGCTTCCAGCACTTGAAGTAAGCCTTGAGCACTATATGTTAATTGCCTACATTGGAATTACTTTTATTCTTTTGATTTCTGATATGACAACAGGGCATTCTAACTGACTCACAGGCAGAGTACCAGTTATGAATTGGTGGCAGCAGTAAAGTAAATTCTGAGTGCTGTAGATGAATTCCTTAAAGGTTAAGTTAACCTATTTTTATTTTCTAAAATCCAGCTCCCTTATGTACCAATATACCAATAATGTACCTTGGTTGCAGAAAAATAAAAGCTTTCTTTGATTTTGAGAACAAGGAAGGAGTTTACCAGCTGACCTCATTGGCACACACCTTGCACCCATCAACTAAGTTTTCAAAGCTTCCCCGGCATTTTCCATTTATTTGCCTGGCTTCCCCAGCCTCCCTTCAGATGGGCTCAGGCCACATGCTAAACTCCCTGGGGCTGGATGTAGCCCACAGGACACCCCTGATGTAGTGCAAGAGCCTGCCTGATTGGATACAGAGTGATTGGATAGATGCTTTGTTCTCCTATTATATAGTATTATGTATAAAAATGTAGAAATAAAATGGGGCTTTCCCGGTGCTAGTCTACCCCAATCATTATGACACCATCAACCAAAATGTTTAAAAAATCATTTTTTTTGTATCAAAAAATATAAAAAAATACAGTCCAACATATAAGTTCATATGTCATTAAACAACCTTACATAAATATACATGGTAAAATAACCCTTTCCTCAAAGGCCAGGCTTGACCTCTCACAGAGACACACTATATTTCCGTGTGCTCATGTGCATGTCAGAGGGCAAGACTGCCCGATGCGTTTCACCTTTAAAGCTTCCTCAGGGGTATTGGGCGAAGAGGGATCACAATATCACATTACTACAAAGAAAAGAAAAACTAATGATAATAATAGATGTGTTTATAAAATATGTTTATATCATTTATCATTTTCATGCAAAAGTTCTTCATTTCAATTTTTATTTTTCATAAGTTCTTACATCATAGAGTATTACTTACATACAATTGTGATTTTGGTAGAAATGGGGTAGAAAAAAGTGTGCCTAATTCTGGATTGCTGATAAACCAAGGCAGCTGTGATATTCAATGATATATACAAGCAAGGCAAAGCCTCCTGCACCATGGAGGAAAAGGCGGAGGAGTGGTCCCACCACACCCAAGAGTTCAACCAAATTGAGGGGGGAGAGAGGTTTTTATATATATATATATATATATATATATATATATATATATATATATATATATACATCAAATTATTCCTATAATAAAAGATAGATTGAACATAATGTATACTGTGGAGAGGAAAGGAGAGGCAAAAAACTGAAGAATACATCCAAACTTTCCCCAAAGTACCACCAGCTACTCAGACAAGATATCTAAAAACATCATACCTAACAATTCCCATTAGGGACAAGCTCCACATCAATACTGATATATAGAAGGGAGGGGATACTACACCCAAATACAGCCTTGCATGGGGATACCAGGATACAGCCTCCAGTATCGCAACAGACCTGCACAGGGGGAAAAAAAAAAGACCACCAAAGTAGGGATATGATTGCCAGAAATTGCTACAAGAGAAGTGAGCAATCTAGTTGTAGATAAGTACAGACAGTTACCTTGCTGAATTCCAACAGCTGTCTTCCTAATCTCCCCACCACCAAAATACCAGTATGGCTATCAGCACAGTGAGAGCTCTTTAAAAAGAGAATATTGGTGCCAAAATGCCCCAAGTTGCGTAACCCTCCCCCTCCCTCTCTGTACTGTACTACACTACGGTCCCCTGGCACTTAACACTTTCCCTACAGAAACTAGATTATTAAATCTAACTATAGTGGAAAATAGTACCCTAACTACACTAGATATCCCTTTCCTCACACTAATAATTGCTAAATGACACTTTGAAGCAGAAGTAACAGAACTGCATCCACTCTCTTCCACGTCCCTGTATTACAATGCTAGAGATTTGGCGAGGCTATCTTATATACTGGGGGCGTATTCACTAATGATTGGCCTCTGGAACTCCTAGTCACTCCAATCACATTCCTAGCATTCTCCTGCCCCCTCAATTGGCTTTTGCTGATGGTTCTGGTCCAATCACAGGCTTTTAAAGCCCAGTTCCTGTCCCATTGCATTTTGGTCAGTTCTGGTTGCCGAATTCCAAACTTTTTCAGCAAAAAGTTTGGAATTCGGCCGAATTTCGAACAGTCAATGTTCGGGTCGAACCGATGGTCGACCCGAACCGTTCGATCATCCCTAGCCATTACTAGTGTAAAAATAAATAAATAAAAATTTCAGTATACATCCCATAGTTTGTAGACGCGATAATCAATCAATATACACTTATTGGGATTTTATTTACCAAAATTATGTAGCAGAATACATATTCGCCTAATTTTATGAAGACATTTGATCTTTTTAAATTTTTTTCATTAGATATTTTTTATAGCAGAAAGTAAAAAATATTGCTTTTTTTTTCTAAATGTTCATTATTTTTCTTTTGTTTATAGCGGCAAAATAAAAACCCAGAGGTGATTAAATACTGCCAAAAAAAAAAGCTCTATTGGTGGGAAAAAGTACATAAATTAAATTTGGGTACAGAGTTGCATAACGCACAATTGTCAGTTAAAGTAACACAGTGCCGTATTACAAAAAATGGCTTGGTCATGAGGGAGGGTAAATATTCCGGAGGGGAAGTCGTTAAAGATGGCCCTGACAGTCTCTAATGATGAACAACAGTCATACTACCTCTGGTAGCTGGTGACCCTGTTTTTTCGAGAGCTTAAAGCCCAGCTCCAGAATTTTTGTGACCCCCCCCTTGCCCTTCAAAGCATTACAATTGTAAAAATCCTGTAATACTTACCTTCTTTTCCTAAAGTCTTCAGACTGGTCTGGTGATGTCCCTTCTTGTACAGTGTTTCAGTCCTTACTCCTGGTCAGTGTGTTGACATGTAAGCATCACAATATCATTAGGTACTGTCGGCTAAGCCAGCCCGACGATTGATATACCCCAAGGGCAAAGCTCAGAAGCAGTAGCTAAATAAATAAACTGCAATAAAGAATACATTTATTTACAGGGGTAATAATAATACAAATAATAATAGTTTAAATAATAATATTGTGATTTGGAAAACACTGACACATTCCCATATAATTTGAATTTTAAATATGGGCCCTCTTAATGCTGAGTTCCTTTCTTTGTGAACATTTTAATGCATTTACATATATTGAAATATGGTGTTATCTACAACAGGCCATGATCTCACCAGCTAAAAGCAAAGCTATGCGATTTCTTGATGTAAATTAATATTTAATGCCAGCTTAACTCGTAGTCTGATTCCACAGATTTAATATGAAAGTTCTAATTTTTCTATGTGTCGAATTTCATTCTAATTCATATGATATAACACTTCAAATAGCTCTTTTAAACTGCTTATCTGTCCTGGACAATGCAGTAAAGTTACAAGTGATTTAAAGTTTCATTGGTAATGCTTTTAGTTTATGCAGTGTAATAATGTTTTTAGCGTCTTTAAATGCATTATGTTAATGTAGATTAAGTGACTTGTAGTACATTAAGATAAAGAAATTTATTGAAAAATTGTCACATAAATTACTTACCGCAAACATTAACACTGATAGTAATTATTACAAAATGTGCCATTAAATTCCTTTTAGAAAATGCTGGATTAGTGGTTTCTTTCCATGATAGACAGTTTTCATGGCCCTTCATTATAGATTAAAATATACAGGATGCTGGCCTGCCAGAAAAATACAGACTGAACGCAAAAATTTATGGTCACCCCTTTGCATGTTGAAAAATAGTACCGTACTTATAATATAATCTCACCAGTTTAGAAATAGCAGATATTTTACAAGTTCAGCAACCTGGGCAGGTAGGTTGGACTATTTACTCAATAGTTCATTCTTGACTATTTTTGCATATGCAAAAAGCATCAAGTGCAAGAAAATGCATGTCATTGTACATTGTCATGAATTAATGTGTGTCATTGCTTTATTTAGTGTGCAATATGCTCATCAACATATTTCAACACAAAAGACCATGCACTGAGGCATGCAAATGCACAATCAATTCGGTAATGCTCATGCGTATATGTTACCAAGTGTTTTGACCCACACCAATGTACATTTTAAAAGTATGTTACAATGCACAGTTACATGCATTTTGTTGCTTTAACCATGTTTTCAATTGAAAATACATCTGAAATTAACATACAAGCATGAAATGCCCATTACAGCAAGGGTCCCCAAAGCATTGGGCCACGGGCTGTTACCGAGCAGAGAGGCTTTATTGCATCACCGCCTCCTGTGAGATCCTGTGTGGGTCTGCCTCCTGCAGCAGTGCATTTGATTCTCATAGGAGCATAACCCTATTGCCAGCTTCTTATGTTCCGGTGATAGGTTCTGGCTCCTTGAGAATCTAATACGGGATGCTTGCTGATCTGAGAACTGAGGCAGTAGCCCTGAGGAGAGACTGAATAGCCATATATAGACAGGGAAGTCTTACTGCACAGAGAAAACCATGTCAAAGCGGCATCTGATGGCAGACTACAGTGGCAAGTAACAAGCTGCATCTAGTGGCAGGCTTTATAGTGGCAAGTGACAAGCTGCATCTGATGGTTGGCTACAGTGGCAAGTGACAACCTGCATCTGGTGGCAGGCTACAGTGGCAAGTAACAAGCTGCATCTGGTGGCAGGCTTTATAGTGGAAAGTGACAAGAGGCATCTGGTGGCAGGCTACAGTGGCAAGTGACATGCTGCATCTGGTGGCAGGCTAGGGTGGCAAGTAACAAGCTGCATCTGGTGGCAGGCTTTATAGTGGAAAGTGACAAGCGACATCTGGTGGCAGGCTACAGTGGCAAGTAATAAGCTGCATCTGGTGGCAGGCTTTATAGTGGAAAGTGACAAGCGGCATCTGGTGGCAGGCTACAGTGGCAAGTGACAAGCTGCAGCTGGTGGCAGGCTTTATAGTGGCAAGTGGCAAGGTGCATCTGGCGGCAGGGTTTATAATGGCAAGTGACAAGCTGCATCTGGTGGCAGGATTTTTGAACGGCAAGTGGCAAGCTGCATCAGGTGGCAGGCTTTATAATGGCAAGTGACAAGCTGCATCTGGTAGCAGGCTATCCTGGCAATTCACAAGAAAGTTGCGTCTGGTGGCAGACTTTATAGTTGCAGGAAAACAAGCTGAGGGCTCCCATTGATTCTGAATTACAGTGAGCATTCCAAAGACATCAACGTGGTGACAAAACATGCTAAGCTGACACGCACTCTGCTTCATCTGAATACCTCGCTATGGAATGCACGCCGGACTACCTACATCCTGAGTCAGTTTGAACTACAGGAGCGGGAACGGGAGACTGTTATGGTAATTGTGCGCATGGCTGGAAGGTTTTATTATATGCACTGTACATGCAGCATCAGCTGTATGATGCCCTAGGGGCTGTTTTTAACCTGTTAATATTTTAAATAAAACTGGATTATTCTCACCGACATACTGCACTAGGAGGAGTCCCTTTTATTTGCTCCGAGATCTATAGGAGACCCTGATGCTAAGGAGACCTGAGACAGTGGACCCTGAAATTGGATATACCCTAAATGCTATATGATCCCTTGTTGCCATAAGGTAACAGGGATCTACAACTTCCGGAAAGCCTTCACTCCTTCTACACTTTTTAAGTGTTTGGAGGTTCCCACCATCACTAATTTCCTGTATGACTTGGATACATCACATGGATGCTGTTGTTTGTTGAAGCACAAAATATTGGACTATTATTTATGGACAGTTTTTTTGTTTGCACAGAGCACTGAAGCTCTATTATTGAAATTGTATACACATCTATATATATTTGCATGCACTTTATTAGTAATTTTTATCAATCATTAACGTTATATTGATTGATCACTTTTTATCTGAGTATTTAGTATATGCGAATATACAGCACATTTTCTTATTGATGAGCACGGATGCACTTTGATGTTTGAAAAAAGGAATATCCCGCTGCTGGTATTTGTGATCCCTAGCTAGACATTTTCCCTTTGTGGACGTGAAGCTGCTGCAATTCCCCTAAATTTAAGTCACACTAATATTTAATACAAAAAGAGGGGGTTCCCCTAATTGGGACTTTACAGGCACATATTGATTGGAAAACTAGTGTGTAATCAACAATAACTTTATTAGGTACAAAAATAGAAAACAAATGGAGATAAAAGCAATATACAAGCATCGGACAGATAGGAGAAAAACTCAAACGCTAGAACCTAGCAACCCGACATGTTTCGAAGATATATAATTTCTCCTTCTTCAGGGGTAGTTCATAGCGGTACTCTATTAATACAAGAATATGAGCATAAGTGCCATGAATAGTAAAATCTGCATAAACATAACTTTTGCAGTTCACAATGTACATAATGTATAAGGTAAGAGTACTTACAGAGTTAATCATATCTGGACTTTACATGCTTGTAAAAGGGTAAAAACATATTTGGATCCCTCCCACTGCCTCTCTGGTCACCATTGACGTAGAGGCCCTCTACAGCTCAATACCCCACCACAGAGGTATTGCAGCTGTTAAACATATCATATCCCGTCAGGGACAGGTAGACGCCTATAGCGAGTTCATTCTGGATTTACTCCAGTACATCCTCACCCACAATGTGTTCACCTTCAATGGCTCCCACTACCTCCAGGTACAGGGAGTAGCGATGGGCACTTGCTGTGCCCCATCCTACGCGAACCTGTACCTGGGGGAGTGGGAGCAATCATTTTTGAAGGATGAAACATTGTCGGCATACACTGATCACATAAACTTTTAGGCCAGATACATAGATGATGTATTTCTAATCTGGGATAGCCCCATGGAGTCACTCCAAGCGTGCCTTGCCCGAATGAATAGGAATGATTTCAATTTATCATTCACTATGAATGTTGATCCAAATCATATCACATTCTTAGATGTAGAAATCTTGCGAGGAGAAGATGGCACTCTACACAGTGGACTCTACCGGAAGCCCACTGCGGGAAATACGATCCTTCATGGATCTAGTTTTCATCCAGCACCCCTCCTCCAGTCCATCCCAATTAGCCAATACTTACGGCTCAGGCGTAACTGCTCAGACCTAAAATCTTTTCAGGCAGCAGCCGACGAACTCCAAAACCGACTCTTGCGGAGAGGCTACTCCAAAAAGTCCCTCAAACAAGCTTACAAACGGGCCCTATCTAGAGATAGAAACAAATTATTGGCCCCCACAACAGCAAAAAACTCAGACAACAGTGTCAAGCTGAGGATTATTACCCCCTATATACATCAACACCTCAAGATCAAGCAGATCGTGTCTAAACATTGGCACCTTCTGTCTTCTGATCCAGTCCTAAGCCAATATCTTTCAGACTCACCCAACTTTACCTTTAAAAGAGCCCCTACGCTCAAAGATAAGTTGGTTCGCAGTGAATTTGTCGACATTCCCTCTCTTACCTGCTGTAAATATAAAGGGACCTTCATTTGTGGTAGCTGCAAATATTGCGGCTATATGCTAACACAAAGGAACCCCACATTACCCAACGGGACCATCTACAAGGCCAAACATTTTGCCAACTGTTGTACTGTCGGCGTCATCTATCTCCTACTGTGCGATTGCAAATGTTTTTATATTGGCAAAACCAAACAGGAGTTCTGGCAACGGGCTTACCGTCATATTCTTAGTATGAGGAAGTCCGACCCAGACCTCCCCCTTGGTCGACACGTAGCCACAGTACACTCTGGCAAAATGCCCAAGATTAAATTTCTAATCTTGGATCGCATCCACCCTGGCTCCTCAAGGGTCTCCTCCAACTCGAGCTAAGGTGGATATACCACCTCAAGGCCACCGAACCCCCAGGTTTGAATGTCACGTTATCTTTCAAGCCCTTTCTTGAAGGGTTCAACTCTGGGGGTATGGAGACATAAATATAATCTTCCATCACTAATTGGAGTATTTATTGCTTCCCTTTATCATGCCTGTTATCTGTTTTTACATGCTCTCTCTATTTTGTTATAATGTTACAATAACAAATGTATCACATGCATTATAATCTTCCATCACTAATTGGAGTATTCATTGCTTCCCTTTATCATGCCTGTTATCCGTTTTTACATGCTCTCTCTATTTTGTTATAATGTTATAATAACAAATGTACTACATGCATCATGATTATTTCCGTGCTCTTTATTCTGTTCTGCAGTCTCAAATCCAACTTCTTCCCATTATGCCTTGTTGTCACTGGTATTCAGTGGTTGTGCTGTTACACATCTGGTTGAGAGTTCTCTAGCGATGTCTGTATTCACATACATATAAATATATATGTTGTTTTTTGAGTTTTTCTAATTAATAGCGTGCAGCTACATTAGACAATACCAGATTTGTATGCGATCCGCATTACAATCCTCTCTGCTTTATGTTTCCAATTAATCTATAGGTCACTATGGCGCCCCCATTCTATGGCCATCCCGGCACGGTGAGACACATCGCTCACTTAGCGATGCATCCCTTTGGTCCCAATCCATCTCGCGCTGGGCCCGCCCCAGGACGGCGCGGACCAATCGGTAACCGAGGTGCTCCCACACTTCCGGTTTTGTTCCCCGTGCCGGTGGAACGCAGGCGCCGGTCCCGCCCACACCACGTCACGCCGCAGCGTGACCCACACGTGGTTTGGGGGCGGGCCCGGCATCGGCGATCCAGGAAGCCCTTCCTGGACGCCAGCTGTTGCCCATTTCTTTCATCAGACACTGCTTAAAAGTACACCTCCCCCAGCACACAGACAACACACTTGTCTGCTGGTTGCTGGCTGGAGAGGACGTACAAACACATTTTGAACCACCTTAAGGTAAATACAAGCGGTCTTTTCAAAATCAGGACTGCTCAATCTTTTGCTTTTGAGCTATCCCTATCCATTTAAACTATGCTAGCATGCTTTATTTTCCTGCTATTTTCAGGGAAAAAGGGTGAAACCTAAAAAGCTTTTTTGCCTATCTTCTTAGACTGGCTTTAACCATATTGGATGAAAATCTGCAAGGCACCACCCCTGGCTTCCTACCTATAGGACTTCAGATGGTCATATATCTGTGGGCACATACCTGACCTTGCCCTCTGTGGTTCCACAAATCTGATTAGATCACAACCAAATCGTCACATACATCGCCAGTTAGATCCAGACCAACCAGATGTTTTTACCCTTTTACAAGCATGTAAAGTCCAGATATGATTAACTCTGTAAGTACTCTTACCTTATACATTATGTACATTGTGAACTGCAAAAGTTATGTTTATGCAGATTTTACTATTCATGGCACTTATGCTCATATTCTTGTATTAATAGAGTACCGCTATGAACTACCCCTGAAGAAGGAGAAAGTATATATCTTCGAAACATGTCGGGTTGCTAGGTTCTAGCGTTTGAGTTTTTCTCCTATCTGTCCAATGCTTGTATATTGCTTTTATCTCCATTTGTTTTCTATTTTTGTACCTAATAAAGTTATTGTTGATTACACACTAGTTTTCCAATCAATATGTGCCTGTAAAGTCCCAATTAGGGGAACCCCCTCTTTTTGTATTCTGTAACAGGGATGTGGCACAACTAAACATAGGTCATCAGCACCCTTCACACTAATATTTAATTAACACAAACTTTGGCACGAGTGTTTATAATTCTTTTTTCATTATAGAGAGTTGATTTATTTCATTATATATTACAATGTAATTACAATGTAATTCTAGAAATAGTGTAATGTGCTGTAATGACAGCACTCCTCTCTTCCCATCTACAACTACCCCCCCTCCCCCAGTTCATAGAAAAATGGTCTTCCACAAAACCAGTCCCTATTGCCAAGAAGGTTGTGAACTGCTGCCTTGAGGAGAAAATGCATTTAAAGACAGAGGTTGCTCTCACTGACATCTGGTTGCCAGTTTTAATGCAGAAGTTATCCTAATGGCTGTACAGCCACTTGATCACTTCTACATGCTGCCTGCAGAGGTTTGTTTTGATGGGGCAACCACTGATGACTCTATAAAGAAGATCTGCCTTTATTATCAAATAGCGGCATATCAGCACTCTCATGATAGTAGCAAATAGAAATAAAAAGAAAAAATATACAAATAAATAAAAAACTCATAAAAAAAACCCTCCCAACATGAGCGTGTGCAGTCAGAATGTACATGCATACATATATAATCGTTGATTACATATTAGACATTCCTGTCCACGCCAGAGGTAGAAGAATAACTGCAGGGCCAACATTTATTTATAACATTGCATTTGCTTTTTAACACCTCACTCTTTTACAGTTCTATCAGAGGTAAAATATTAATTTTATAGCCATAATTTGTTACACTCTAACATTTTTGTTGACATGTTGACCATGTAGAGCTAGGTTCACATGGCTGCAATCCAATTTTGATCTGATTTTCAGTGTGATTATGTAATGCAGCTTGGATTTGGTTTGCATATTCTATAGGATTAAAATTGCACTGAAATTGCAATAAAGTAGTACATCTGCCTCTACTCTCCACGGATCTTGTGTCTCATGAGCCCATTTGCTGTACCTCCACTCCAGAGATCAGCCTGATATTCAGTGATTTTACCCTGGACATATTGGACCAGCCATTAAAGAACCGATTGCTCTTCCAGCAGTACCTCCGGCAGTCGCTGGATCAGACGTTATTGAACCCATTGCTGTTCCAGCTGTACCTCTGGTACACTCTGAGGGATCGTCCTGAAAGCATTACATGTGAGAGTTGGATTTTGCTATGAGCCATCTGGATCTGTTCCACTCATATTAAGGAGAAGGAATTTCTTCCATTCAATGTTTTATGCTTTCTCATGTTGATGTTTGGTAAGAGGCTTTGATTGATTTGAATGTTCACACGTGGATGGTGGGATTTCACATCGCACAAGAGTGGATTTTTGAGTTGGATTTGCACTTTCATCATTTCCGTCTGGTGAGAGCAGAACTTGTATGGTGGAGGGAATATGTATCACCATTTATGAATTTGCACCGTTGGATTTGGAGACAATTTATGTCACCATTTTTTTCACTAGTGATTTATGGACTTTTTTATGTCACCTTACTTTCATGTGAATACAAAATAAATTTTCACCTAATTTTTATGCGTATTATCATACATATTGTCACATTTATTATTATTATTCTACATTCCAATTGCATAATTGGATCTTTGGTAGCAGCTTTTAATTTATTATACCAACAGCGCACCTATTTTTCACCTAACATTTTCTTTAACATGTTGACCATGTAGAGCTAGGTTCACATGGCTGCAATCCAATTTTGATCTGATTTTCAGTGTGATTATTATGTAATGCAGCTTGGATTTGGTTTGCATATTCTATAGGATTAATATTGCACTGAAATTGCAATAAAGTAGTACAGGAACCTTTTCCAAAATTGTGCTTTGCTGAGTTGCATTGATGTGAACAGGTACCATTGAAATCAATGTGATTTACATTGTCATGCCATTCTTGGCAATTCAAGTCGCATCTGAAATTGCACTGGTGTGAACTGAGCCCTACAGTTTTGAGTATCTTTGCTTTTCTCTGTTTTGCCAATGCACACAGTCTCATTTTTGCTTAATCCATTTCCAGTAGCCTGGCTTTGAATTTTCATGGTCCCAAATCAGTCAGTGGATTGTACTAGAAATGTCTAATATCTAACCATATAAAATATAATAAAGTATATTGTATGCACTTAGATACCATACAGTCCCAAATGTATAAATTAAAACCTACACAAATCTGGGGTTCATGTACTCAAAAGTCATGTACTCAAAACAACAATCTGCACTTTAATGTCTAGCCACTGGAGTGTCAGTGGTTGGGAGTTAAGAGCCTGAAGTGCTAATCAGATGTTTGTTTTTTGGTATTCCATTGAGGTTTTATCTACATACATAAAGGGAAATGGTGAATTAAGGCCATAGATCATAGAACAACTCTGACAAGTCAAATATTTATGGACAGAGATACATGCACCCCCAAGTGAACTTATAAAATAGACTTTGACACTGTAAGAATTTAGAGCAAGTTAACAAAGTCTCGTCATGCTTACTGACAAACGAATGCTCCGTACACTCGCATCGATTATTGGCCGAAATTTTCAGCCATTTTTCGGTTTGTTAGTATGATGCTTCCGACAACCGACTCCGACTTTTCGGCTGAAAAAAATCTGGCGTGCAGGCTATAAAATTTTTGTTGGCCGTCAACACAACGGCCGATTTTCCGTCAGTCAGTACGGATTTCGGCAGACAAAAATCTGATGAGCAAGACTGGGCATGCTCAAAGAAGAAAAAACACACGGAAAGTAAACCAGCACATGACATCACTTCAGAAGTAGATTTTTGTTGGCAGAGAAAATTTGTGTGCAGTCTAGGCACATTCCAACCAACAAAACACCACTCTGGACAAAAGTCGGACGATCGGTCGGCCGATAATCGTTGCGTGTGTATGAGGCATTACCTCGCCCATTACAAATTACCCTGCACTTCCGATAGTACTACTGCTGCTAAATGTGACAGCTTCCTGCTCAGGCTGGTATTAGGATTGTCTTGGTGGTTGACCTGTTTTTTTTTTCTTTTGGGTTGATGAGTGTTGGTCATTGTGACTGACAAGTATCTGCATTGCTGGACAATGTGATTAATGATGTATTTACTTTGTGGGACCTTTTTTTAAAAAATAAAGGACCTATCAAGTTGTGTGGTGTGTTTATTTACTGTTTACATTTTTTTGTGAATAGGTAGGGGTACTATGTACATTCCACTCTTTCATGCAGCTGCAGGTGGTAACAGTGGGTCCCCAAATCCCAATAAGCCCCCCCCCCTCACCCTGCAGGCCTCCACAACCATTTGGACAGGATTGTGGAAATTAGGTTCTTGTTCTTGTCAACATGGAGACAAGGTGTTGCCATGTATGTCCCCCCTTGCAAGGTACTCTCCTCATGTTAAGGGCATGTAGTCTATGCTTCAACAGGAAAGGGTAGTTGGGGACCACATTCTCACATCCCCCCTTTCCTGGGGGGCTGGATGAGTTTTTGTATGGAATTTGGTGGGGTTCGCATGCAATTTTTTTGGTGTTGTGTGGAGCTAACCCTAAGAATCTATAAAAGACCTGAAGCTTTGGTATATATTTAGGGGGAACCCCGTTCTGCTTTTATTTTGTTTGTGGCTTCCCTTAAAATTGATAACAGACCCTCATCAAGCATAAAAGTTCTGGTATGAATTCTGGGGGCAATTCCACAATTTTCTGTCAGTCTTGCTGTAGGATGTACTACTGCAAATGTGACATTTTAGAAAAAAAATAAATTTTGTATTTCATTGACAGCTTTTTTTTTTTTTTTGTAAAATAGGAATATGGGGACCCCTAAAATACCCTTAGGGCAGTCTCTATACCATTTTCAAACAAAGAAACCCAAGTTGGCAGGAAAATGTTCACTGGCAGTTTAAACTCTATTTTTTTTCCTTTGTAATTGTCACTTATTCTGCAGTAAATTGTATTTATCATACAAGTGTGCCACTTGACAGGCAAGTTTGGAGCATCCCCTAAGAATGGTGTTTAACCAGTTCCCATCCGGCCTTTAGCAAATTGATGGCCAAGTGGGACTTTCATAGTTCTGGGCGGATGTCAAATTATGTTCTCCTAGAATGAGCCTCATACGTGGCCATGAGACAAAGTCCCTGGCTGTTTCCAATGACTGATCTGTGTACTGGCCCGCTGGCAGTACCATGTGATTACTGTGACCAAACACAGCAGATCACATGAGAATTATAAACAATAAATAGCTTTGATTCATGTCATTCATTGTTACAATTGTGTTGTTAGCTGTGATTGGTCAAAGTGATCACATGGTACAGACAGGTCCAATCACAGCTAATCACAACAAAACAAACTGAATGAATCAATTTCATTCAGTAAAATGCTTGCTTATAGCAATGAAATTCATTGGTATAAGCAATCATGATGTGTAAAAAAAATGACTGATCACTTCCTAGAGTAGTACAAAGTCACTATGGTAACATTATATTGCTCTGGTCATAGTGTGTAAAAAAAAAATCACAAAAAAAGAGAAAAATGTCATGTAAAATATTACTCTTTTTTTTCCGCACTGTCACCAGTCAGTGTCCCTGATTACGGTCACACCAGTTATATATTGATGCTGTACTGCACTGGTGACAGTATGTAAAAAAAAATAAGCATTGGGAATATTTTATTTTCATTTCTTCATTTTCAAAAAGATTATGACAAAAAATTATAATTTAAAAAAACTCCTTGTGGGATATCCATGCTACGCTGGTGCATCTGTGATGTTATTGCTACTTTTCCTAAAATTTTGGTATATTCTTTTTATCACCCAACTCCTGATGAAGCTTTAACACTAGACATGTTGTGTAAGGAGATGATTTTCATCAAGACACCAGTACTATCCTATGGTGGCCTTTGTATTGATTTATATACTGTACATCTACGCAGCCTTTGTTTATTGTTATTTAGCTTCCCCTTGGGTATGATTATATTGCTATCCATCACCATGTGTGGTCTTGTGTTAAGACCATTGATTGTGATAAGACTATTGATTTTATTTATATAACTTGTTTTTTATTTTTGCTGAGGGGTCAAACCTTGAAAGTCCTATTTCCATGTTTTTTTTTTTACTTTTTGCTATTTGATCTATTTTGTCATTAAAATAAATGTGTTTTTTTTACTTTCTTACCTTGGTGGATGCAGCATCAGCCCCCCACCAGCTCTAAGGGTGAGAACTGATCGATCAAACACCGCTAATCGCTCAATTCTCAGTGCATCCGTGTGCAGAGAGCTGGTGAATGTCAGTCACCTCTGTCTACTGTTTTTTCTTAAAACAACATTCTGAGAAAATATGTTGCACTTGTTTAAATGATCGTGTTGGTTTTTAAATAGGGGGGGGGGGGGGTCTATAGAATAAAAATAAATCTAGCCTTCTAACATTTTTTAATGTCTTGCTATACAGAGCCAAATCTCATCAAAAGAATGAAAATTAGAAACCACTGTATACATTGACCTACCTATGACAATGTATTCCTTATCTATTCAGCTTAGAAAAGTTTCCCCCAAAAAATTATGTCTAGACAAGTACCAGAATGAACATAAATAAGTCAATAATGATGTTTAAGCTAAAATTTCATATCACTCTTTTGGACACATATTACAATTTTACTATACCTGATGTTTTGCCATTTGACAGCTATTTTATTGTAAGCAATATGAGACGGATTGAGTAGATCTTTATTGCTGAGTTTCCCATTCTGGTCATATTTTCCTTGCCAAAGTTTTTCTTCAGAGCAACATGCAACCTCAGCAACCCATTAAATGCTATGGGGAATCATTGCTGAGCTCTTTTTCGTTCTTGGATTTGATGTGTGTAAAAGATGACATTTTGAATTGGCTTGATTCAACCACAAGTTCAAAAAAAGCTTTTAACTTACACAGAGTGACAGTTTATAGATTCCATTTCCATGCACAAACATTTTATTGAAATCATAAATTGCTCCAGCTTATATGCAGGCTTTTTAGAATGGCAGCATATTGCTTTCAATATGTGTTTTTATTTATGTAGTTTATTTTTCTCCTTGATGTATTGTTGTGTTTAACCACTTCAGCTCTGACACCTATTCACCCCCTATAGACCAGAGCAATTATTATATATTATTATATATTATACAATATATTATAATATTATATATTATTCTGCTTTTGACTAATTTATATAGCAACACATTTGTTAATAAGATAACAAAGTAATAGATATATTAGTTTTTAGGACAAATAGAATTCATTTTGGTAATACTGGGATTGATTTATAGTGATGGACAAACATCTGCCGGAGGACGGTTCACGAACGCCACAGGTTCACGGCGGACCTCATTCATTTTAATGGCAGGTGAATATGAAAAACCTCCAGGTCATATTTGCAGCCACAAAATACTTACTAGCTGTGCACACATAGTCCCACAACATGGACAATGTCATAACAGAAGTATTGCTATTGGAAAAGTTGCCATAACATTTTTTTTTTTTTCAACAAAAAAATGTGTTTTTTTTTTTCTGAATCAGCCAGAACTGACAGCAGCCGGTAAATACATGTCAAATACATATAGGGTCCATTCACATGTCTGTAAAATGGGTCCACATCCGTTCCACAATTTAGCGTAACGTTTACAGACCCGTTGATTTTCAATTCCAGTCTGAAAAATTAGGCATTCACAGGATAAAGAAGTAAGTGTCGGACATTCCAGGCCCCAAAAATTAGCCCACATGCGTTTACCTGACAGCTGAGAACATTGTATTCTGTGGCTGAAGGTGCATTAGGCATTCACAGGATGAATAAGTAAGTGTCGGCCATAAAAGGAACCAAAAATTAGCCCACATGCGTTTACCTGACAGCAAAGAACTTTTTATTCTGTGGCTGGAGGTACATTAGGCATTCACAGGATACAGAAGTAAGTGTTGGCAAGTATAGGCCCCATAAATTAGCCAAAAGGCGTTCACCTGACAGCAAAGAACTTTGTATTCTGTGGCTGGAGGTTGCTGTGTGGAGCAGGGACAGAAAGTTAGTGGCACAAATCGCTAGCTAATAGATCCACAAAAGTCTTCTGTCAGTGTAGGGAGAGGTTGCTGTGTGAAGCAGGGACATACTGTTTAGTGACAGAAATCGCTAGCTAATAGGTCCACAAAAGTCTTTTGTCAGTGTAGGGAGAGGTTGCTGTGTGGAGCAGGGACAGACTGTAGCAATTAGGCATTCAACGGACATAAAAGGCCTTTTATGCCCCTGTATTTACCTAAGACAGGGACCATGAATTGTTATGGGTGGTGGAGGATATTTGTGGTCTGTCATGAGGAATTTGAATCAAACATGGTCTACTGGTCAGATGTCTTGAATTCCTTCTGAGATCCATGCCTCATTCATTTTTAGAAATGTCATAGTCAACACTGTCGTGAGCTAGGCGAGTGCGCTTATCAGTCACAATCCCCCCTGCTGCGCTGAACGTCCTTTTGGACAGGACACTGGACGAGGGGCAAGCCAACAGTTCCATTGCAAATTGTGCAAGCTCTGGCCAGAGGTCAAGCCTGCCCACCCAGTAGTCCAGGGGTTCATCAATTCTCAGAGCATCCACATCGGCCGTTAACCCGATGTAGTCGGACACCTGCCGGTCTAGGCATTCCCTGATGCTGGATCCGGAGGACAACTGTGGATGGGTCACCTGAAAGAATGATCTCATATCAGAAGTGACCAACACATCTTCAAACCACCCTCTTTTTGCAGGCGCTGTTGGATTGGTACCCGCAACTGTTTCTCTGTGAGTGGAAATTCCTCTGCCAGTGCACACAAAAGCAGAATGCAGCATTTCTCGAAGCAAGGCCTGGAAGTGCTGCATTCTGACAGCCCTCTGTGATGGTGGTAACATTTCTGCCATTTTTTGTCTGTATTGGGGGTCTAAGTACACCCAGTACTGGTCATTTTGTCACAGGGTCATTTAAAAAATGACAGGCAGAGGAAGAGGCAGGCCCTTCCACAGGGGTGGTAGGGGTAGGGCAGAGTATCAAGTCGGAGCCAAAGTGGGAAGTTGCAGAAGGTGCGTTCGATTACGTCAAAGGACGCACCAGACTTGGTTGAGTGGCTCACTCAGCCTTCCTCTTCTGCACCCTCCTCATCCTCTCTATCTGCGCCCTCTTCACTCTCTGTTGTGCGCACCCCCAAAGAAAACATCACCAACACCACCACCACCATATACCCTCCGCTTGAGTCACAGGAATTATTTTACAATCCATTACAAGACATTTGCGATGTGCAGCCATTCTTGGCATCAGATCAGAAAGAGGAGGTAGCAACAGCCGCCACTCAGCAGTCTGACGACAGTACCCAGATCAGCCCAAGGAGGTTTGTCCCGGCTGTTGCTGCCTACTCCGAGATCTCAAATGTTAATGGTGGGGAAGGTGACCTAGATGATGACGTGTCTATGGATGTCACGAGGGTGCCCACAAAAGAGGAAGAGGAGGGGAGTTCAGAGGGAGAGATGGACCAGCAGATAGGGAGGAGAAGCAGGCCAAACTTACATTGCACAGGAGGGACAAACCAGACTGCTAATGTATCAGGAGCGAGCCATAAACCATGTACGGTCACATCTGGTGCTACCAGGATGCCGGCACATGGCTCCGCCATGCGGGCTTTTTTTAACGTGTCCGCTGCTGACAATGGTGTTATCATCTGCAGCCTTTGCAGTTAACGCATAAGTTGCGGAAAGCCCAACACTCACCTAGGGATGACCGCCTTAAGAAGGCACCTGGACTCCCATCACCGAGCCCAGTGGGAGCAACTCTGTCAGAACCCACAAAGCCACACTCCAGGCTCTCACCGTCCAGCCTCTTCTCCTTCTCCTCTCTCCTCACAATTGTCCTCCACTCCACCTTCCATCATGCCGTCCTCAAGTTTTTCTGGAAAAAGGCAGGGTTCCGTGGCCCAAATGTTGGAGCGTAAAAAAATGATGACGCCGGATAACCCTCTTGCCCAACAGTTGACCGCTGGCTTGTCGGAACTGATAGCCTGCCAACTACTGCCATATAAACTCGGAAGCCTTTCGTAAATTTGTGGCCATTGGAACACCACAATGGAAGGTCCCAGGAAGGAAATATTTCTCACAGAAGGGCATCCCAGCACTATATGGCCATGTTCAGTGGCAAGTGAATGTATCTCTGGCACACAGTGTCAGTGCCAAGATACATCTGACTACAGACACATAGTCTAGCAAACATGGGCGGGGAAGGTATATAACTCTTACTGCCCACTGGGTGAACCTTCTGATGGCCGTCAAGCATGTAACCCGTGGCCCCCGTGTAGATTGGGTTTTACCGCCATGGATTGCATGCAGGCCTGCCTCTTCTTCTACTCCTCCTACTCCATTCTCCCTCTCCTCCTCGGCTAACTCCTCCTTTTACGCTGCTACCGTCACTTCCGTTGCGCCGCCCAAGATCCCCAGAACCTATTCCACATGCCAGGTGAGACGTTGCCATGCTGTGCTGCGTCTGTTGTGCCTGGAAGCCAAGAGCCACACTGGTCCTGCACTCCTTTCAGCTTTGTGTTCACAGGCAGATCAGTGGCTAACACCGCTCAATTTGACAGTTGGTAAAGTGGTGCCAATCTGTTGAGTGCGCTGAAACAGGGCAAAATAACACACGTGCCATGCATGGCACATGTCCTGAACTTGGTCGTGCAGCGATTCGTTGTTAAATACCCTGGGGTCCAGGACGTCTTTCGGCAGGCCAGGAAAATCTCGGCCCATTTCAGAAGATCTTACACAGCCATGGCTCGCCTTGCTGACATTCAGCTGCGACACAACCTGCCCGTCAGACGTCTTATTTGTGACTGCCCAACGCGATGGAACTTAACCTTGTATATACTGTATGCTTGATAGGCTGCTCCAGCAGAAACGTGCAGTTAATGACTACCTGTACGAACTCTGCAGCAGGACCGGTTCTGGGGAGCTTGCAGACTTCTGTGGCCATTTGATGAGATCACCAAACTGGTCAGTCGCAGCCAGGGCGCCATCAATGACATCGTACCTTACGCCTTCTTTCTTGAGCATGCATTGCGTCGTGTCATTGATCAAGCCATCGAGGAGCAGGAGCAGGAAGATGAGGACGTCGCAATGCTGGATGAATATAGAAAGCATATTATAGTGGATTTGTATTGTGCAGCATTGTGACTGGTGAGCAGTTCTGCAGCAATACTACAGCTACAAAGAGTGACAAACGCAATGAGAAAAAAGTATTATAACTGGTGTGATAGACTAGTGGCCCCCCAAAATGACAGATTGATATTTATATAACAATATACTTTCATAATAGTGTATTTGGGTACTGCAGAAATTTTGCCTCTGCATCATCAACGTCACCTTTCCCACCACTAACATAAGAGATCTCGGAGTAGGCAGCAATAGCGGGGACCAACCTCCTTGGGCTGATCTGGGTACTCTCGTCAGACTGCTGAGTGGCGGCTTTTGCTACCTCCTCTTCCTGATCCGATGCCAAGAATGGCTGCGCATCGTAAATGTCTTGTGATGGATCGGAAAATAATTCATTTGACTCAAGCAGAGGGTATATGGTGGTGGTGTTGGCGGTGTTGGTGGTGGTGTCTTTGGGGGTGCACACAGTAGAGAGTGAAGAGGGTGCCGATAGAGAGGATGAGAAGGGTAAATAAGAGATAGGCTGAGTGAGCCACTCAACTAAGTCTGGTGCGTCCTTTGATGTAATCGAACGCACCTTCTGCAACTTCCTTCTTTTGCTCTGGCCTGGTGCCCTAACCCTACCACCCCTGCGGAAGGTCCTGCCTCTTACTCTGCCTGTCATTTTTTAGTTTTCAATATATTTTTATTGAGAAGAAAAAGGTCATACAATTTAAAAAGAACAAGTAACACAGCAGTAGTGAGACAGCTAGGCTACCTCACTGCAGGAGAAGTGACATTTTATGCATAACAAGCAGAACAGATCATATGACAGATAACCATAAAAACAACCGACCAGTTAACGCCGGTCTCGAAAAAGTGAGGAACTCCCTCCCCACTACTGAATCATGTCACAACACTAAAACGAAAGTATTGTGTATACCAAAAAGAATTTTCGAAAATAAATAATAAAAGAAAAGGGAAAAATGACTCTAGGCAGTTGTGCCAGTTTAGATAGAATCTAAAAACGATAAAGAACCGCTCAAGTCTCTGACCCCCGCGAGTGTCACAAACACAGTTGACGTGCCTGGTCCCCAGCACCCGACAGAGGTTGCAAACATTTGGGATCCAGGATGTGCCACTAATTAGGTAGTATAGAGGAGTTCCTCCAGCATGAGGAAACCTATGTTCTTTACTGGGGTCAAGAGAAAGAGTGGGATAATATGCATATTTATGGAAAAAGGAAACAGCTCTGTGGAAGCATAGTTGGGAAATTAGCATAGGAGAGGTAGAGGGGGTAAGAAGAGTGAAAGAGGAGAGAGAAGGAAAGTGAGAGGGAGGAGGGGAAAAGAAAAAGGATCACTGGGGGAACAATTTGTTCTGGGGAATCCAGCTATGAAATCGATATGTGATTTAATCTAGCCCACGGTTCCCATATCAACTCAAATTTGGAAACTTTATCAAGCAGGATCGCCACTATTTTTTCCTTAGCCATGATCCAGGATATTTTACGTTTGGCAGCGCTAAATGAAACTGAAGGTTACTTCCACGCTTTGGCCACCGTGAGTTTGGCTCCCAACAGAATTAAAAATATCAAAGAAAGGGAGTGTTTGGGAGTGCCTGGGAGTTTTTCATGTAAAAAAGCAGATTGAGGGGTTTGAGGTAGTGGGGTATCCGTGACCGTGCGAATGAGATGGAAAATCTTGTTCCGGAAGCTCCTAATCCTGGGGCAAGACCACCATGCATGCATAAAGGATCCTAAATGTTCACATCCCCTGAAACATAGCGGAGACGTCTGCAGATACATTGTGCGTAGGCGAGTGGGGACCATGTACTAGCGAGTGAGAATTTTGATGTTGGCTTCTATAAGAGTGATATTAATGATGCCCTTAGAGGACCTACGGAGTATGCGGTTCCAGACTTCAGCTGGGTAGTCAATTTCCAAATCCTGTTACCAATTGTGTGCAAAAGTGGGTTTGTCAGGGGAAGCAAGTAGAGCTAATTATATAATAGAAATCCCTCCTTTCTGGCTCTGAGAGTCCGCACACCATCTTTCGAAGGGCTTGGCTGAAGGGGGTATACGTTTATCGGACCATAAGTTCCAGAGGAAGTGGGTAATTTGCAAGAAACTGAATTTTTCAGACACTGGCATTTTGAGTTTGGTATTACAATAGGTCAGAGACAGTGGACCTGAGGGAATAAGGAAGTGACCAATGTGGTATAGTCCACCACTTAAACGCTTTGATGTTCTGGCCAGGGACAAAAAGAGGGTGGTGGAACAAGTGAGCGAGTGGTGTCATTGGGGATATTAGGGAGTCCAATTTAAATAGTTGGGAGCAAAGTTTTATGGAGTGAGATAGAGTTGGAGCTAGAATAGGGGGCAGGTCACAGTGTGTCACAGGGCAGCAAGCAATAAAGTCTAGCGTGTGGTGTGGAACCGCCTGTCTTTCTATGCAGGTCCAATCTGGTTTGGTACCCGCAGAGAACACAGCAGCGAATTGGGCTAATTGGGCTGCCCAGTAGTAGTTCCAGAGATTAGGTAATGCTAGCCCACCTTGTGAGCGTAGCCGGAATAGAGTCGCCCTAGGGCAACGATAGCCTTTTGTACCCCAGAAAAAAACGGATAATTTTAGATTGCAATTTAAGTAGGTGGTTTTTAGGGATTGGCAGTGGAAGGGAGCAAAATAAGTATAAGAGGCAGGGCAAAAGGGTCATTTTGACAGAGTTTATTCTGCCTAACCACGATAAACGATGTGTGTTCCATTCGGTAAGTTTGGATTGTAATTTTTGGTACATCGGAGGGTAATTAGCTTTGCAGAGGGTGGAGATAGAAGGGGTTAGAAATATTCCCAAGTAAGGAATGCAATCCGTACGCCAGGTAAACAGGAAGTGAGGTTTCAGAGAATCAAGGGTTACATTTGGTACAGAGATATTGAGGGCAACTGATTTCGAAAAATTGACAGACAGTCCAGATGCATGGGAGAAGTCATTAAGTTTACAGACATTAGGGACCGTGACTGTGGGGGAGGTGAGGAATAATAGGACATCATCTGCAAAGAGACCACATTTGTGTTCTGAGGGGCAACAAAAAACACCCCGGATATCCGGGTGTTGCCGGATGGCAATCGCAAGAGTTTAGATGGCGATGGCAAAGATTAGGGGCGAGAGAGGGCATCCCTGACGGGTGCCCCGTTTGATGTTAAATGAATCCGAGTAGAACCCTGATGTGTGAATTTGGGCGGAGGGAGTGGAATACAGAGCTTTTACTATATTTAAAAAATGGGGACTGCCTGTCATTTTTTAAATGACCCTGTGACAAAAGTTTCTAGAGAAGCGCAGTATATGTGGAAGAAGGTATGTAACACCCCGCTTCAATCTGTCGTTTTGGGGGGCCACTGGTCTATCACACCAATTATTTAAAAAAAAAATTCCCAGTAACATTTATCACTGTGTGTAGCAGAGTTAATGCAGCAAAAGAGGCAAAATTTCTGCAGTACCCAAATACACTATTATTAGAGTATATTGTTATATAACAACCAGCTTCAATTAGTCATTTTGGGGGGCCACTGGTATATCACACCAGTTATAATACTTTTTTTCCCAGCAATGTTTGTCACTGTGTGTAGCAGAGGGAACGCAGCGAAAGAGGCAACATTTCTGCAGTACCCAAATACACTATTATGAAAGTATATTGTTATATAACACCCCGGTTCAATCTGTCGTTTTGGGGGGGGCACTGGTATATCACACCAGTTATAATACTTTTTTCCCAGTAACATTTGTCACTGTGTGTAGCAGAGGGAACGCAGCGAAAGAGGCAAAATTTCTGCAGTACCCAAATACACTATTATGAAAGTATATTGTTATATAACAACCCGCTTCAAATCCACTATAATATGCTTTCTATATTAGAAAGTATATTATAAGTGTTTTACACCCCTATATACTGCACACCAAACAATAGTACACCTATACCAGTCCTTAACCACTTGCCGACTGCCTACAGTATATTTACTGCAGCAGTCAGCAGCTCCTGGGCAAACCGAGGCGCCAGAGGCGCGCTCCCTTCCCCGCTCGTTCATTGACATCCCCGCGCGAGTGACCAGTGGCTCCGATATCCGCCGGCCACTTGCGATCTCGCTCAGGAGAGGGAGAAAGGCAGACGGCTGATGTAAACACAGCCATCTGTCATTCTCAATTAGATCCTGCTATGTAGGATCGTATGTCTCTGTTATGATCTAACAAGCCACGCCCCTTGACAGTTAGAAACATGTCCCTATGGACACATTTAACCCACTGATCACCAATAAAGTTAACCCTTCCCTGCCAGTGTCATTTTTACAGTAACAGTGCATATTTATAGCACTGATTACTGCAGTACCCCCAAAAATGTCAGTCAGGGGTCCGATCTGTCCGCCACAATGTCGCAGTTCTTTAAAAAAAATTGCAGATCGCCGCCATTACTAGTTAAAAAAAAAACAATAAAAATGATATAAATCTTTCCCGTAGTTAGTAAACGCAATAACTTTTGCTCAAACCAATCAAAATACGCGTATTGTGATTTTTTTTTTTACCAAAAATATGTAGCAGAAAATAAATTGGCTTAAAATGTAAAAAAAGTTTGATTTTTACTTTTTTCTTTTGAGAATTTCATATAAAAGAATGGGAAAAAAATTTTTTTTTTCAAAATTGTCGCTCTTTTTTTGTTTATAGCGCAAAAAGTAAAAATCGCACAGGTGATCAAATACCACCAAAAGAAAGCTCTGTGTGTGGGAAAAAAAGGACGTCAATTTCATTTGGGTACAGCTTCGCACGACCACACAATTGCCCATTACAGTCACGCAGTGCCGAATCCCAAAATAGGGCCTGGTCTTTGAGCAGCCAAATCCTCAGGGGCTTAAGTGGTTAAAATGACTTTTGTGGACCTATTACCTAGCAATTTGTGTCACTGACAGTCTGTCCCTACTCTACACAGCAACCTCTCCCTACACTGACAAAAGACAGAATATAGGCCAAACAATAGTACACCGATACCAGTCTTTAAAAGGACTTTTGTGGTCCTATTACCTACCGATTTGTGTCACTGACAGTCTGTCCCTGCTCCACACAGCAATCTCTCACCAGTTACAATGCTGCACAATACAAATACACTTAAATATGCTTTCTATATTAGAAAGTATATTATAAGTGTATTACACCCCTATTTACTGCACACCAAACAATAGTACACCTATACCAGTCCTTAAAAGGACTTTTGTGGACCTATTACCTAGCGATTTGTGTCACTAACAGTCTGTCCTTGCTCCACACAGCAACCTCTCACCAGTTACAATGCTGCACAATACAAATACACTTAAATATGCTTTCTATATTAGAAAGTATATTATAAGTGTATTACACCCCTATTTACTGCACACCAAACAATAGTACACCTATACCAGTCCTTAAAAGGACTTTTGTGGACCTATTACCTAGCGATTTGTGTCACTGTCAGTCT
This sequence comes from Pelophylax lessonae, assembly GCF_965119305.1. Taxonomy (NCBI): domain Eukaryota; kingdom Metazoa; phylum Chordata; class Amphibia; order Anura; family Ranidae; genus Pelophylax; species Pelophylax lessonae. Next base: position 525,697,077 of record NC_138769.1, on the reverse strand, counting down.
GTCCCTGCTCCACACAGCAACCTCTCCCTACACTGACAAAAGACAGAATATAGGCCAAACAATAGTACACCTATACCAGTCCTTAAAATAAATTTTGTGGACCTATTACCTAGCGATTTGTGTCCCTGCTCCACACAGCAACCTCTCCCTACACTGACAAAAGGCAGAATGTAAAATGGCAGCCAGATCAGGTCTGTTTATAAGGTAGGGGGTACGTCCATGTGCTGAAATGTCTCAATTGGCTGTCCTGTACCACCTGATGGATGTATATTAGGCAATATGTGTATTAGGAATATCTTTGAAGGATGTCAATAGTCATCCTTCATTTCTTTTCATTTAATTATATGTCTCTACCTTCAAAGTAGTACCTTTAATTTCTATTCTTCAATATTAACATTGATTAGTACTTATCTTTGAATGGGATAACGATTGCACCACAGTGACAGAATATACACGATGGTAAATATCTAACACATATATGTGTTGGGTAGGGTGTTAAAATGATATTGCGATACATGGACATGGGTTCATGTCTTTATGTTATATGTTATTTGCTACTCGTCCCCCAGGAGCATCTATGTATGTTCTTCTTTTTGATCGGTCATTTTTGGTCTCTACAATGTTCTTTCCTTGTTTTTCACTTTTCATTTCCACTTTTTTCTTTTTTCTATTCTGTTTTCCCCCTGGTTCTTTTTGTACCCTGTACTTTTTCCAGTCTGGTTGGGATGGTTATATTTAGCTGTATCATACATAATGGGCCTTTTAATCAATTTCAATTTATCGCAACATATATGGAGATCTTACGATATCTTGGATGTCCATTGTGACATACATTTATTTATATTTATTATTTTTATGAGTTTGGATATTCTGTGAATCACTACCCATGTTTGACACATTGAAGTATACATATATTTCTGGTTATTACTCAATTTGAACCTTACCTGAATCCATATATGTAGAATGTGGGACCGTTAACTATATATGTATGTTTTTCTATGAGAATTATGTATATTGGGTTTATTATATATGTACATATGTGTATGCGGTATACCCTATATATATTTTTGCACGAGTGTGTTATCGATTATACATACATTTTTGGTTCATCGGGAGAATCATATGTTTACCCTTTAATGGTTTTCATTAATGATATGCTGTGTCTCATGGATTGTTTTTGATTTTGATTAATGATACATTGTGCCTCATGGATCGTTTCTTGCTTGTGCACACGATTGTCGGGACATCTTCTATGGATGGTACCATGCTCTCCAGAGTTTTCCATTATGTATCTTTTTGGTATATACATTTTCTATATATTTTATTTATATATCCATTTCTCCTCCAGCTTCCCTTGTTCCCCTTTTTATCTTCTTTTCTTCCTTTTTATCCCACTTTTCGTTTCTTTTTATCTTTTTCCATTCTCTTATATTTTTCCCTTTTATCCTTTTTCTTTTTCTTCCTCTTTTTTTCTAGTTTTTCTTTCATTCTTCTTTCTTTTGGGTTTCACTTATTTACCAAGTATTTTACATCCATTATATTTTTGTTGGTGTATTTTGTTATATATTTGGTTTGGGGTGAAGCTGAAACTTACAAATAATTCCTGCTGGGCTGTCTGTATGCCTCTAATTGAGGGTGAATACCTGCAGCTGTGTGCCCAATCAATTTACGATCCAGGAGGAGCACAGGAAATACTTTCCTCCATTTAAAGCAGTGTTTTGTAATGTTTGTGCATGGTTACGACTAAGCGGACGTTTCCGTGAAACGCGTTAACCGCTGTGCTTTTTTCCCCATGTCTCTGACTGTTATGGTATCATTTTGCACATGTTTTTAACTTTTGGACTTCAATAAATCTGGATTTTAACATTTCACATCTTCAACCAGTAGTGCGGGTTTTTGTACTCTCACACTGTCATGTACCACCTAATGGATGTGTCATGGGTCAAAGTTCTTCACAATGTAAAAGAATATGGCGGCCGGGAACATCGCCATATGTTCGCATGATCGGCAAACAACGAACGTGCAAAGTTTGCCGCGAACCGACCGCTGGGCGAACCGCAAGGCCATCTCTATTGATTTATTAAAACTGGAGAGTTCAAAATCTGGTGCAGTTGTCCATAGTAGCCAATCAGCTTCTAACTTCAGCTTGTTCAATAAAGCTTTGACAAAAAAAAACTGTAAGCCGATTGATTTCTATGCAATGTTGATTTAGCTCACCAGATTTAGCACTCTCCAATTTTAGTATACCAACCCCAATTTTTAGAAAACACTGTTCAGTAAGTGGTGGGGGATACTGCGCTTCTGGGAAGTGTTATGACTAGTCTTGAAATAAATACTTAAATAAAACTCGGATGTGCAATAATATATGTGATTAGGTATAAATTAAGGTCCCTCAAAAAATGGGGAGAAATAAGAAATGATGTTGGTTTATATATCAATAAAGTGCATTAGTGTAATCAATCCATAAAATAGATAATAAAAATTAGTACTCTTATCTCCATATAAATACATCAGGTGTAAAGTGCATTGGTGTAGTCCATAATTTAAATAAATAATAAAATTAACGCTCTTATCTTAATAGAAAACCCTATAATTAATCAAGTGACAGGTAAAGTGCTCAGTGCTTTAAACAAACAATTGTTCAAAGGATCACTCAGTCCAGTATAAAATGCCACAGGTGACCAAAGAAGTTCACAGGTGAAAAATAAATAATCCAATAATGTATCCAGGTAAAAGAAATTTCATAGAGGTGTTGACCCTCCACCTAACACCGTGAAAAAATGTGGGGTGCTTCTTCTCTCTCGTGTACCCCTCTGGGTGTGCTAATCGCTCACCTCCATATCTCAGATCATGCGCCTTGTCAGAAATCACCGGGGCTCCTCTCCACTCCTACTCTGTTATTCAATGAATGATGGTATTCACACTGCCTAGGATGGATCAGCCTTCTATCCTTTCCAGGTGGCCAGCGAATCTCAAAATTAAAAGGCTCACAATAGTGCAATATTGTCGTGTAAACTCGACTTTATTTCAAATAGATTAAAAAGACTCACATTTATCGCTCAAACAATGCGTCTTAGGTTAGATAACAGGGAAGATCGCGGTCCTCACTTCCGCGTACATGCGACACTTCCGGTATAGCGTCCCTACGCGTTACGCCACTTTCGCTCACGTGGCTTCTTGGCCTAAAATGTTAAAAAATGTTGATTTTTACATTTTTTTGAGAATTTCATATAAAAAAATGTGAAAAGTATTGTTATTTTTTCAAAATCGTCGCTCTTTTTTTTATAGCGCAAAAAGTAAAAATTGCACAGGTGATCAAATACCACAAAAAGAAAGCTCTGTTTGTGGGAAAAAAAGGACATCAATTTCAGTTGGGTACAGTGTCGCACGACCGCCCAATTGTCCGTTACAGTCACGCAGTGCCAAATCATAAAATAGGGCCTGCTCTTTGAGCAGCCAAATCCTCCGGGGGTTAAGTGGTTAAGGAACGATATGGGTTATGAAATGGAGTCGAGGTAAAAAAAAAACTGTGGAATGGTGGTGTTTTAGGTAAAAAGGATTACTGACTGTACTCAGTACTTAAAAGAGAAGCATGGGTTTCCTTTTTTCAGTGATTTGTAATACTTATGAGTAGAGTTGAGCAGACACCTGGATGTCCATGTTCGGCGGGTTCGGCCGAACTTGAAGAAAAAGTCAGGGTCCGTGTCCCGGACTTTTTCCGAACTTTACCCGGACACCGAACCCCATTGAAGTCAATGGGGACCCGAACTTTCAGGCACTAAAGTGGCTCTAAAACACCACAGGGAAGGTGCAAATGGCAGCAAAACGTAGTTAAGAGCATGGCAAGTGCTCTGCAAACAAATGTGGATAGGGAAATAAATTAAAACAACAAAAAAAAAAAACAGAAAAATAAAACAATGTTCTTCATCTCTGAAGGACGAGGCCCATATGGAGTAGGAGGGAGGTTGAGGTGGTGGTGGATGTGGCGGTGTCATAGGCATGTGCACAGGGTGTGCCGGGTGTACCTGGGCACACCCTAATCACCTAGGGCACATTAGCATTATCGCTCTGTTTGCCAGTGAGGAGATGGGAAAGATCTCCCTCGGACCTGCTCTGCTCTATTTCACTTTGCCAGCAGGGAGAGTAATGTATCGGGGCCATGTACATGTAGGCAAACACATGCATGTGTATTTAAACTTTGGGGTGCACACCCTAATGCAATAGGCTGCGCACACCTATGGGCGGTGTAGGTGGAAGCGGCGGTGGAGGAGGACAAGGTAGCCAACACTGCTTTTTTTCAGAAATTTTAAATGAGGGTACACCCCAAAAGAGTGAGAAAGAGTAAAAATAGAACAATGGCTGGGTAAGGTCGGTATCCATCTCTATTCTGCACAAGGTACGGAAAAGTCCCGTGGGATCCATGCCTGGTTCATTTTAATGAACGTGAGCTTGTCCACATTGTCTCTGGACAGGCGGCTGCGCTTGTCTGTGATAACGCCCCCAGCCGTGCTAAATACCCGTTCAATTAACACACTGGCTGCAGGGCACGCCAGCACCTCCAAAGCGTAAAGGGCAAGCTCAGGCCATGTGCCCAATTTGGAGACCCAGAAGTTGAAGGGGGCAGACCCGTCATTCACTACATGTAGGCGTGTGCACACATACCGCTCCACCATGTTGGTGAAATGCTGCCTCCTGCTAAGACGTTCCATATGAACTGCTGGTGCTGCTGTTTGTTGTGGCGTGCTGACAAAGCTTTTCCACATTTCGGCCATGCTAACCCTGCCTTCTGAGGTGCTGGCGGTGCCCTGGTTGCGTTGGCAACCTCTTCCTCCTCCTCCTCCTCTGCCTTGTGCTTCCACTGTGGCCCCGCTGTTAGATGGGAATGCCAGCAGCATCGCGTCTACCAGCGTGCGCTTGTACTCGCGCATTTTGCGATGTGAATGAATTAAGGACGGTACGTTGTCCTTGTAACGGGGATCCAGCAGCATGGTCACCCAGTAATCAGCACAAGTTAGAATGTGGGAAACTCGGCGGTCGTTGTGGAGACACTGCAGCATGTAATCGCTCATGTGTGCCAGGCTGCCCAGAGGCAACGAAAGGCTGTCCTCTGTGGGAGGTGTATCGTCTGTGTCCTCTGTATCCCCCCAGCCAAGCACCAGTGATGGCCATGAGCTGGCCTGGGTGCCACCCTGCTGTGAACATGGTTCCATCTCCTCCTCCATCTCCTCCTCCTCATCCTCCAGAACTGTGCCCCTGCTGGACAATTGTGTCCCTGGCATTTGTGTGTGCAGGAACCCACCCTCGGAGCCCCTTGCGAATGACTGCCCTGAAAGCCTTGGAAATGTTACCTCTTCATCCTCCTCCTCCTCATCCTGTGCCACATCCTCTTCCATCATCGCCCAAATTGTTTTTTCAAGGAGGCATAGAAGTGGGATAGTTAAGCTGACAACGGTGTCATCGGCACTGGCCATGTTGGTGGAGTACTCAAAACAGCGCAACAAGGCACACAGGTCTCGCATGGAGGCCGAGTTATTGGTGGTGAAGTGGTGCTGTTCCGCAGAGTGACTCACGCGTGCGTGCTGCAGCTGAAACTCCACTATGGCCTGCTGCTGCTCGCACAGTCTTTCCAGCATGTGCAAGGTGGAGTTCCACCTTGTGGGCACGTCACATATGAGGCGGTGAGCGGGAAGGCCGAAGTTACACTGCAGCGCTGACAGGCGAGCAGTAGCAGGGTGAGAACGCCGAAAGTGCGCACAGACGGCCCGCACTTTCTGCAGCAGCTCTGACATATCGGGATAATTTTTATGGAACCTCTGCACCACCAAATTCAGCACATGCACCAGGCAAGGGATGTGCGTCAAACCGGCTAGGCCCAGAGCTGCTATGAGATTTCGCCCGTTATCGCACACCACCAGGCTGGGCTTGAGGCTCGCTGGCAGCAACCACTCATTTGTCTGCTGTTCCATGCTCCTCCACAACTCCTGCGCGGTGTGGTTTTCCCCCAAACAGGCAAGTTTTAAAACTGCCTGCTGTCGTTTACCCCTGGCCATGCTGAAGTTGGTGGTGAAGGTGTTACGCTGACCGGATGAGGAGGCGGTAGAGGATGAAGAAGCGGAGTAGGAGGAGTTAGGAACAGGAGGCAAACTGAAGCGCCCTGCAATCCTCCGTGGTGGAAAGACATGCGCCAAATTGCTATCCGCCTCAGGCCCATCCGCCACTGCATTTACCCAGTGTGCCGTTAGGGAGATATAACGCCCCTGACCATGCTTACTGGTCCACGTATCGGTAGTTAGGTGGACCTTGCCACAGATGGCGTTGCGCAGTGCACACCTGATTTTTTCCCCCACTTGGTTGTGCAGGGAAGGGATGGCTTGCCTGGAAAAGTAGTGGCGGCTGGGCACGACGTACTGTGGGACAGCCACCGACATTAGGTTTTTAAAACTGTGCGTCTCCACCAGATGGAATGACAGAATTTCAAAGGCCAAGAATTTTGAAATGCTGGCATTCAGGGCCAGGGATCGCGGGTGGGTAGGGGGGTACTTCCTCTTCCTCTGAAGTGTTTGGGAGATGGAAAGCTGAACGCTTCCATGGGACATTGTGGAGATGGTTGGTGACCCAGGTGGTGGTGTTGCTGACAGATCCTCTGTTTGCGGGGTGGCAGGTGCCGGTATCACTACAGATGTGGATGGAGCGGCCGAGACTGCAGCAGAAGAGGAAGCAGGATGAGCCAGAGACGTGTCTTGGTTTTGAAGGTGTCTACTCCACTGCAGCTCGTGCTTTGCACTTAGATGCCTGATCATGCAGGTTGTGCTCAGGTTGAGAAGGTTTATGCCTCGCTTCAGGCTCTGATTGCACAGGGTGCAAACCACTCGTGTCCTGTCATCAGCACATTTTCTGAAGAACTTCCACGCTACAGAACTCCTTTGAGCTGGCTTTGCTGCGCTCGTTCCCTTGCTGCGTTGGGCAGTAGCAGGCGTAGTGTCTAGGGCACGACCGCTCCACTTCTGCACCCTGCTCCCTCTTCTGCTGTGCTGGTGGCTCTGTGCGACCACCGCCTCTTCCTCCAAACTACTCAGGTCACCTGCATGACCTTCATTCCATGTGGGGTCGAGGACCTCATTGTCCTCCACATCATCTTCCACCCAGTCTTCACCCCTGCCCTCCTTGTCGGTCTCCACAATTCTGAACGCCGCAGCAGTTGGCACCTGCGTTTCATCATCATCGGAGACGTGTTGCAATGGTCCTTGCATGTACTCATCTTGAGAAATAAGTGGTTGGGCATCGCTGCACTCAATCTCTTCCACTTCTGGGGCAGGGCTAGGTGGATGGACCTGGGAAACCCTGCTGACAGAGTCCTCAAAAAGAAGAAGAGACTGCTGTATGACTTGGGGCTCTGACTGCTTGCCTGATTTGCAAGGGGGTGAGGTGAAAGACGGTTGGACATCGGCTGCAGGTGCCAACTCTGACCTTTCTGCAGTAGACTGGGTGGGAGACAATGTGAAGGAACTGGAGGCACTGTCAGCAGCAAACCAATCTACTATCGCCTCTACTTGTTCTGGCCTCATCACTTCTAGAGGAGCATGATGCCCTACCAAATACTGCTGCAGGTTCTGTCGCCTACTCACACTTGAGGAAGCTGTTTCACTTGTGCGTGTAGCTGGCACAGATCGACCACGTCCTCTCCTTGCAACAGGAGCTCTACCAGCAGCACCACGACCCAGGCCACGGCCCCTATTTGACGGTCTCCTCATATTTCTGTAATTTATGATCTTGCCCTAGAAAGGTGTTTATTGAATAGCGGAACAAAACAACAACAGTATCGCACGGGTGTATCTCACAGTCAAATATGCAAACTATGATGCAATTTAATGTTTTTTACCCCAAAAGGGTGTATATTGAATAGCGGAATAGGAAAAAGGATAAAAAACGGTGTATCTCACACGTACAAACACAGACTAGGCCCCGATTAAAATTTTTTTGTACCCTAAAGGGAGGATGAGGAAGAGGAGTAGGAGGAGTTGGGAACAGGAGGCAAACTGAAGCGCCCTGCAATCCTTGGCGGTGGAAGGAGATGCGCCAAACAAATTTAAAAGGTGTATCTCACACGTACCGATACAGACTATGCCGTAATTAAATTTTTTACACTCCAAAAGGGTGTATATTGAATAGAGGAATAGGAAAAATTTTAAAATACGGTGTATCTCACACGTACAAACACAAACTAGGCCCCGATTACTATTTTTTGTACCCTAAAGGCAGGATGAGGAAGAGGAGTAGGAGGAGTTGGGAAAAGGAGGCAAACTGAAGCACCCTGCAATCCTCGGCGGTGGAAGGAGATGCGGCAAACAAATTTAAAAAGGTGTATCTCACATGTACCGATACAGACTATCCAGCAATTTAATTTTTTACACTCAAACAGGGTGTATATTGAATAGCGGAATAGGAAAAATTTTACAAAACGGTGGCGTATCTCACACGTACAAACCAAGACTAGGCCCCGATTACTATTTTTTGTACCCCCAAAGGCAGGATGAGGAGTAGGAGGAGTTCGGAACAGGCAGGAGGCAGACTGAAGCACCCTCAAATCCTCGGCATTATGAGATGCGCCCCAAAAATTGGAAAGGTGTATCTCACACGTACCAACACAGACTATCCCGCAATTTAATTGTTTTTACCCAAAGGTGTTGATTGAATAGCGTAATAGAAAATATGATATCAAAAGGTGTATGTATCTCACACGTAGAGGCCCAGACTAGGCCCAAATTACTATTTTTTGTACCCCCAAAGGCAGGATGAGGAGTAGGAGGAGTTCGGAACAGGCAGCACCCTCAAATCCTCGGCAGTATGAGATGCACCCCAAAAATCGGAAAGGTGTATCTCACACGTACCGACACAGACTATCCCGCAATTTAATTGTTTATACCCAAAGGTTTAGATTGAATAGCGGAATAGAAAATATGATATCAAAAGGTGTATGTATCTCACACGTAGAGACCCAGACTAGGCCCAAATTACTATTTTTGTACCCCCAAAGGCAGGATGAGGAGTAGGAGGAGTTCGGAACAGGCAGCACCCTCAAATCCTCGGAAGTATGAAATGCACCCCAAAAATTGGAAAGGTGTATCTCACACGTACCGACACAGACTATCCTGCAATTTAATTGTTTATACCCAAAGGCGTATATTGAATAGCGGAATAGAAAATATGATATCAAAAGGTGTATGTATGTCACACATAGAGACCCAGACTAGGCCCAAATTACTATTTTTTGTACCCCCAAAGGCAGGATGAGGAATAGGAGGAGTTCGGAACCGGCAGCACCCTCAAATCCTCAGAAGTATGAGATGCACCCCAAAAATTGGAAAGGTGTATCTCACACGTACCGACACAGACTATCCCGCAATTTAATTGTTTATACCCAAAGGTGTAGATTTAATAGCGGAATAGAAAATATGATATAAAATTTTTGATTTATCAATAGCACATGTGAACAGCAGTGTCTTATATCAGTCAGCACTGCTGCAGGCTATGGAGGGAAAAAAAAAATTCTTAAGTTTGTAATTTTTAACTAGATTAGTACAGACTATGCCACAATTTAATGTTTTTAACCCAAGGTTGTATATTGAATAGTGGAATAGAAAAAAGTTTATAACTTTTGAAATCACTCAAAAATAGCACATGTGAACACAGCAGTGTATTATCACAATCAGCACAGCAGCAGTGAAGGAAAAACGCAGCACACAACTGACTGATAAAAAAGACTTTTCTCCCTCCTCCTCAGTGGGCAAAAAGATTGTGTTCACACCACCCCACACACAGCAAAATCGATGTGGACCACTGACACCTGCCTATCTCCAGACTCTCCCTAAAAGGATCGATAAGATCGGTCACTGCCGGCACTGCAAACCCCCCCCCCCACACTGCAAAATCGATTGTAGTAGAACACTGACCCTAAATATCTCCAGCCTCTCCCTAAAAGGATTAATAAGATCGGTCACTGCCGGCACTGCAAACCCCCCCCCCCCCCACACAGCAAAATCGATTGTAGAACACTGACCCTAAATATCTCCAGCCTCGCCCTAAAATGCCTATATCTCGCCCTGCCTGCAGCACTCCGACCTGTCCCTCAATTCTATTTCGGACACAATATTTTTTTTGCCTGTCTGTCCCTAATCAGCAGCCAGCACGTATGATGTTGTGTGCTCTGTCCCTGTACTACAGCATAATGACGCAGCGGCGCTCGGTCTCGAACTTATAAAGACTTGGTCACATGCTTCAGATGGCCAATCACAGCTACTAATACATTTGTAGGCATGGCTGGGATGGCTTAAGGCACACCAGTTAAACGCTTGTTGATTGGATGTTGAAAGCCCGCCATGAAAAGCGCGCCAATACATACAAAACCCGTAAATAAAATGACCGAACACAGATTTTTACCCGAACATACAGTAAAGTTTTCGGGTCCGTGTTCGGGTAACAAAAATCCAATTATTCGGTACGAACACGAATAATACAGTCCGTGTTCGCTCAACCCTACTTATGAGCTGTTAGTACCTACACATCTCCCCTTCCCTTGGAGAAGTGCACCCTTTCTGTTAAAATAGAGTTAAAGTGATTGTAAAGGCACAAGGTATTTTTCCTTCATGCATTCTATACACAAGGGTAAAAAACCTTCTGTATTCAGCAGCCTCCTCAGCCCCACCTAATAATTACCTGTGCCCCCTCTTAATCCAGTGATGTCCACAAGAGCTTTGCCTCTCCTGGGACTCGCACTCCTGTTTGGTTTTAATATTGCTTTAACTACCTGTGGGAGATGCTACAGTCTTCTCTGCATTGTCATGTGGACAATCTGGTCAGGATCCACCTCCCTTCTCTTCTGTTTGATTGATGTTGGCCTCTCTGCTCTTGACTGTTTCAGGCAGAATGATCTCAGCACACACAGCACACACTTCCACACAGCTGCAGATCTGCAACATATGGAACACACTAAATGCTCTCTATACATCACTCTGTGTTCAATATCATTCTATACCCACAATTGATCCAAAGGAAGGCAAACAAGAACTGATAAAGAATGATGCAGTTTGCTCCAGTGGAGGAAAAAAAATCTTTCCTGATTCCCCAGGAGGTAATTGGATATTTCCTGGATCAAATACTTCTGGTCTTATTAGCTATAAAAGTTAATATCCAGTAATACACTGCTCAAATTAAAGTAACACAAGTCAATTAAACTGGTCAGGTAAATAGCAGATTGATCTGGTCAGGTAAGTAGCAGAGGGGGTTGTTAATCTGTTTCAGCTGCTTTGGTGTTAATTAAATTGACAACAGGTGCACTAGATGGGCAACTAGGAGACGACCTCCAAAACAGAATGGTTTTACAGGTGAAAGCCACTAAAATTGTTTTCCCTACTCATCTTTTCTGACTGTTTTTCACTAGTTTTGCATTTGGCTAGGGTCAGTGTCCCTACTGGTAGCATGACGCAAAACCTGATCCCTATAGAGGTTGAACAGGCATTCCAACTCCTACAGGATGGCACATCTATACGTGCCATTGCCAGAAGGTTTGCTATGTCTCCTAACACAGTCTCAAGAGCATGGAGGAGATTCCAAGAGACAGGCAGTTACACTAGGAGAGCTGGACAGGGCCAAAGAAGGTCCTTAACCCATCAGCAGGACCAGTATCTGCTCATTTGTGCAAAGAGGAAAAGGATGAGCACTATCAGAGCCCTACAAAATTACCTCCAGCAGGCCACTGGTGTGAATGTCTCTCACCAGACAATCAAAAACAGACTTTATGAGGGTGGTCTAGGTTCTCTAGTGGGCCTGTGCTCACTGCCTGGCACTGTGGAGCTCAATTGACATTTTCCAATGAAAGCCAGAATTGCCAGGTCCGCCACTGGCACCCTGTGCTTTTCACAGATGAGAAAAGGGGCAACCCTGAGCACATGTGACAGACGTGAAAGGGTCTGGAGAAGCCGTGGAGAATGTTATGCTGCCTGTAACATTATTCAGCATGATTGGTTTGGTGGTGGGGCAGTGATGGTCTGGAAGGTATATCCATTAAGGGACGCACAGACCACTACAGGCTGAACAATGGCACCCTGATTGCCATTAGGTATTGGGATGAAATCTTTGGACCCATTGTCAGACCCTATGCTGGTGCAATGGGTCTTGGGTTCCTCCTGGTGCATGACAATGGCGAGAGTATGCAGCAAGTTCCTGAGGGTGAAGGAATTTATACCATTGAGTTGTCCCCATGCTTGCCTGACCTAAATCCAATAGAACACCTCTTGGGCATTATGTTTTGGTCCATCTGACGCCACCACGTTGCACCTCAGTCTATTCAGGACCCAAGTGATGCAGCTGGTCCAGATCAGGGAGGAAATACCCCAGGACACCATCCGTCGTCTCAAAAGGAGCTTTCCCCCGATGTTGTCAGGCATGCATACAAGTACATGTGGGCAATACAAACTACTGAGTACCATTTTAAGTTGCTGCAATGAAATTTTAGCAAAATGGACTAGCCTGCTGCATCATTTTTTCACTTTGATTTTTGGGGTGTCTTTGAATTCAGCCCTCTGTAGAGTGATACATTTCATTTCCATTAAACAATGTGGCATCCTTTCATTCCTAACACATTACCCAGTCAATATCAGTATAGATATCCAGCATGATATTTTTCCCTATTGAGATATGATGTGTTTTCAAAGTGTTCCTTCAGTTTTTTTGAGCAATGTATTTTGTACATTTAGGCATGCATCCAGTTTTTGTTTTAACAATTTACTGAGCTTGCCAGAGCTAGTTCTTGAGGAAGTCTATCCACATTTTTACAGCTCTTACTGTGAAGAAGCCTTTCTATCTTTGGATGTTAAATCTCTTTTCCTCCGGGCATAAAGAGTGCCCCCTTGTCTGTGATGACCTGACATTGAATAACTCAACACAAGGTTCACTATATGGATCCCTTATGTAAATATACATGTTGATCATATCCCCCTGATTACTTCTTCTCAAGAGAAAATATATTCAATCCAGATAATCTTTTCTATGCCTCTTATCAGTTTAATTGCCCTTTCCTGCACTTTCTTCAGTTCCCCAATATCCTTTTTGTGAACTGGTGCCCAAAACTGAACTGCATATTCCAGATGAGGTATTATTAAGGATTTGTACAATGGCAACATTATGTCTCTCTCATATCTGTATCACTAAATCAGTATACATCAAACTATCTGCCACTTGAATATACAAACTTACAAAGTAATCCGCAATATTAAAAGGTAAAATACAGATGAAACCTCAGTTCAGTCATCATAAATTGACCAGTACGCGAGTCAAGTAAAAACCATTGTGCAATTAAACATAGTACCCAAGACAAAGGCATACCTAGAACCTTCAGAGCCACAGTACAAGAAACCATGAACCCATTGAATCAGGGCCATTTATCCCTATTGTTGAACCCTTTATTATGATCCCACACCAGGACCCTTTCACATGTTCATTCGGGTCCCCTTCCTGCATTAGTTGCCAACCTTTCCCAAAAATGTTCAGCTGGAAATTGTGGGCGGAGAATGTATCTTAATTAGGGGTGGGATATTTAAAATATGTGTGGTTCTACAAGAACCACCTAATGTCATACCCCTTGCAAATCTCTACATTCCCTGAAATGCCTCTGTTTCCCTCAGCACACCTCTATACCCCCCAAACATCTTTGTACCTCCCAAAGAACCCCTGTACCCCTAGCACACCTTCGTACTCCACCAACACACTTGTGTACCACATTGCTGCACCCCATATACACACCTTTTCACCTCTTAGCATCCTCTGTACTCCCCACTCAACACACATTTGCACCCCCCCCCCCCACACACACCTCTGCCCCATCTAGAATCCTCTAGATTTCAATAGATTTTTATTTGGTTTATGTGCAAAGAAAAATACACAAGAATGCATAGAGTTAACATCTGCTATGAAAAAAAAAAACACAGAACGATGTAGAAAAGTCGACATAGCCCCCCGAAGGAGCGCATGGCAATGGCATACAAGGCTAGAGAGCACCCTTCCGATTGTTCCCCGGACCGGGGCGACGCCAACCAGGTCCGGCACCCCCAGGGGAACACACTGTGCCCCACGGAGGAGAGCGGTCGCCCAAACCCCAGCCTGCCACAACACCACCGGCCCCGGGAAGTCGATTCAATCGCATTGGTATACCAAGGCAACCGTTGTGGCAAATTACAGCATAAGAGCCGATTTAAGCGGCACTGACAGGTCTATAATGATCCAAGGGGGGCCACGTCTGCAGAGTGTCAGAGCAGTGGAAAAAAGAAGAGTATAGGTAGGAATGAAAGGGAAGGAAAGAAAAGAAAGAATAAGGAAGAGGTGGGGGATGGGGAGGGGGGAATAAGAGACAGGAGCGGTAAGGGGTTGGTGTCCAGGTCCGCAAGAGAGGGGTCAAGATAGCAACAGAAAGTCGTCTGCTCTCAAGTTACGGAGGGTATACCCTCAAATTCACCTAGAATCCTCTATATCCCCCAATATGCCTCCATATGCCCAACTAACCCTTGTAAGCCCCAGCGCACTTCCTCACCCCCCCCCCCCCACATACACACACACATACATAGTTACATAGTTGGTGAGGTTGAATAAAGACAAAAGTCCATCCAGTTCAACCTGTGTAGATGTGTGTGGCTGTAATCATCTTGCATACCCCTGAATGTTCTGATCCTTGAGATGTACGTCTAAGAGTCTTTTGAAAGCCACCATACTACCCACAGAAACCACCTCATGTGGTAGAGAATTCCACAATCTTGTAGCCCTAACAGTAAAGAACCCCCCACGTTGCCTGAGGTTAAAACGCTTCTCCTCTAATCGCATTGTATGCCCCCGAGTTCTCATGCAATCCCTTCGACTGAACAGCTTTTTTTCTAAGCCTAGATCCCCATTTAGATATTTAAAAATTGCTATCATGTCCCCCCTCAGGCGTCTCTTCTCCAGGGAGAATAAATCAAGCGATTGCAGACGCTCCTCATAATCAAGGTCCTCCAATCCCCTAATTAGTTTAGTTGCCCTTCTCTGGACTCTCTCCAGCTCCAACACATCCCTTCTGAGGACTGGTGACCAGAACTGGACCGAATACTCCAGATGAGGTCGGACCAGAGTTTTATAAAGTGGAAGGATTATAGTCTTATCTCTGGAATACATCCCTTTCTTTATGCATGCTAATATTCTGCTAGCCTTGGCAGCTGCCGCTTGACATTGCATGCTGTTGCCTAGTCTATCATCAACCAAGACTCCCAAATCCTTCTCCATTTTTGATTCTCCCAAGGGTTCCCCTCCTAACGTGTATTGTGCTTTTATGTTTCTAGTCCCCAAGTGTAAAACCTTACATTTCTCCACGTTACACCTCATTTGCCATGTCTTTGCCCACTCCGTTATTTTGTCCAGGTCATTCTGTAGGATATCTGCTTCATGCTGTGCTGTTATTGTCCTGCCTAATTTTGTGTCATCTGCAAAAACTGATATTGAACTACTGATCCCGTCCTCAATGCTGTTTATGAATAAATTGAACAAGGTTGGTCCTAGGACTGAGCCTTGGGGGACCCCGCTTACTACCTCAGACCAGTCTGAGTACGCGCTGTTTATTACCACCCTTTGGACACGCCCTTTTAGCCAGTTCCGTATCCAAGAGCAAACCCTGCTGTCGATACCTGCAGACCTTATTTTATAAATTAAGCGCTTATGGGGAACTGTATCAAACGCCTTAGCAAAATCTAGGTACACCACATTCACTGGTCTGCTCCTATCTAGCTCACAGCTCACCTCCTTGTAGAATGTTAAGAGATTGGTTTGACAAGAACGCCCATTTGTAAACCCGTGCTGGTTACTACTGATGATGCTGTTGTCCTTAGCAAACTCTACGATATAGTCCCTTTTCATCCCCTCCAGAAGTTTACATACTACTGATGTCAGACTGACAGGCCTATAATTTCCCGGTATATGCCTCTGACCCTTTTTGAATATCGGAATCACGTTAGCTTTCCTCCACTCCCCTGGTACATCTCCTGTCCTAATACTGTCCGCAAAGATCAGGAACAGTGGTCTGGATATAACCTTACTGAGTTCCTTGAGTACTCTCGGATGTACGCCATCCGGGCCTGGTGATTTGTTAGTGTTGAGTTTATCCAGCCTTTCCCTGATTTCACCCTCTGTTAGCCATAGTGGCAAGTCCTGTGTATTACTACTAACTATACAGTCATGGTCAGTGTACCCCTCCGATTCCTGTGTAAAGACTGATGAGAAAAAAGCATACACACCTTTGCACCTCCCAGCATTCTCTGTATTCCCCAGCACACCTCAACACCCCCCAGGACATCTATGTATTCTGCCGCTCATCTCTTCTCCCCCTACTACTCCGTAACCCACACGCACCTCTACACTTCCCAACATCCTCAGTATCCCTCTAACACACTATTGTATATTGCAGCAAGCGGTCTTTACACCCTTCACACCATAGGTGTTCTCAGCCCATTGTATTAGGATGTGCACCCCAAAGCATGTGTTTGAGCTATATAGATATATATGTATATACACACACACGTGTTTGTCACCTGACAGGATAGAGTGGCAAACTGCTCCATTAACCACTTTATAACCACGCTATAGCTGAAAGATGGCTACAGCGTAGCCCTTTTGTTCCAGGAGGGCATCCATGGACGTCCTCCCAAAACCACGCTCCCTGCACGCCCCCTGGGGGGCATCTGGCGTGCTCAGTGATCACTGTTTCCACAGATCGCAGTAAAGGGAAAAACACAGTGGCCCTTTACCATGTGATCAGCTATGTCCAATCACAGCTGATAACATGTAAACAGGCCTGCTGGTATTGGCAGTCATTTCCTCACACGCTGTCATAGCATGAAGAAAGCAGAGTCGATAAGCGGCGAGTGTGACCGAGGACATGTACACAGACAATCAAGATACTGATCATCAGTGCCCTGATGATCAGTACAGGCCCATCAGTGTTGTCTGTCAGTACTGCCCATAAGTACCTCCTAATTAGTGCCATCTATCAGTGTCCATTAGTGCCATCTATCAGTGCCGCCTATCATTGCCCATCAGTGCTGCCCATCAGCATCTCCTCATCAGTGCCACTTATCAGAGTCCTTTAGTGCCACCTATGAGTGTCCATCAGTACTGCCTCATCAGTGCCCATCAGTGCAGCCTATCAGTGCCACCTATCAGTGCTCATCAGTCAGTGCCCATCAGAGAAAAATTGCTTTATTGCAAAATTTGATAACAGAAACTCACCTGTTGTAACGCTCCTGCGTTTTTATATGGTGTGGATTTTCAGCTGCAGAAATAGTTCCACGTCAGTAGCCATGTAAGAGATATGCTGAGATACCATTCCCAACCTCAATGACTCATCATGTGTGGAAGGTCTTATTTCAGCCAGTAAATACACACAATTAGCAAGCTGGTTCTTAGAGTGACTTTATGCATGTGGTAACACAATGATGAAGGTTGAGGGATAGGTTGAGTGGAGGTGGTAGGTGATAGACACTTGAAGGTGAGACAGTAGCAGATGGATGCAGGAAGGTTTAGCAATGTTGTATGATAGCAGATGACAGAATAGCAGGTGGACATACAAAAGAGATCAACCCAGTGCAGAAAAGTAGCAGTAGTCTCAAGAGCTAGCAATCTAGTTTATGCAGATGTGATAAACAGTCTCTACTATGCAGAGCTAGATAGTGTAAGCTTAGTATAAGTTTATAGAGAATTCCCCTGCGGGGTACTTAGCACTATTAGCGATACAGCCGAAGGGTGGTTCAGGAGAGGCGGATGATCCAGTAGCGGGATACAGGGATCAGCGCAGCGAGGTTCCGTCAGCGAAGTAAGCTTGCAAGCATGGAAGCTTCAAGCAAGGTTAGCATCCAGATAAGGGTGTTTGAACGAACACATGTGAGTGAGAACCGACGCCTTAAATAGCCATCTAGTCCGGCGCTGAGTGATGACAACTCCAGTCTTAAAGGTGTATGCGCACCTTTCCAAAAGTAAATGGTAGGGCGCATACACTTGTGGAAAGTGTAATTTAGGGTACCAAAGGTACCGGAACATTACAATACCCCCCCCTTAAGGCCTGCTCCTGAAGGCCTCTGGAGCTGGTTTGTCTGGGTATCTCGCATGAAAATTGCGGATTAATCTAGGGGCATGTATGTCAGAGGTGTTTAGCCAGGTGTCGTCTTGGGGCCCATAGTTCTTCCATCTAACCAAGTACTGAAGTCTTCTTCTGTAGATACGAGAATCCAGAATCTCTTTTATCTCGTATTCTTCTCCACCTTCAACTTGTACAGGAGGGGGAGGTGGAATATTAGGCCTTATTCCTTGGTCCGGAACATGGGGTTTTAGTAGCGACACATGGAAAATGGGATGGATTTTTAGGTCCATTGGCAAAGTAAGCTGCACTGCAGCTTTTCCAATAAGTTTCTTGATTGGGAAAGGTCCCAAGAACAGAGGTCCAAGCTTTTTGCTAGGGATCTTCAGTCTCAAGTTTTTTGTTGAGAGCCAAACGAGGTCCCCGATAGTATACTGCGGAGAAGGTCTTCTACGAAGATCATAGTACTTCTTTTGTTGACTGTGAGCGTGTGCAATGGTAGTATTTAGTAAACCCAGAGAATCCTTTATTTGGGAAAGATAGTCTGAGGCTACTGGGTTATTTGAAGGAAGGATGCGTGGAGGGAGAATAGAGGGATGGAACCCATAGTTCAAGTAGAACAGACTCTGCTTGGTTGTACTGTGAGTTGCGTTGTTGTAGGCAAATTCTGCCAGGGGGAGAAGATCCAACCAATCATCCTGTTGGTAAGAAGTGTAACAACGTAAATACTGCTCGATGCATTGGTTGACTCTTTCAGTCTGTCCGTTGGTCTGCGGATGGTAAGGAGAAGTGAGCTTCCGCTCAATCCGTAGTATGTGACATAGTTCTTGCCAGAATTTAGAAATAAATTGGGATCCACGGTCAGACAAAAGAGTTTTTGGGATACCATGTAATCTGAAGACATGTTTCATCAGGAGTTCTGCCGTTTGTTTGGACGAAGGTAGTCTGCGAATAGCAATGAAATGTGCCATCTTTGTCAGATGGTCCACTGACACCAAGATGGTATTAAATCCTTTGGAAGGAGGCAATTCTACGATGAAGTCCAATGACAGAACCTCCCATGGAGTTTGGGGTATTGGTAGACTGCATAGTAGACCGGATGGTCTCGTAGTGTCAATTTTGGACCTGGCACAGACATTGCATGAAGAGACGAATTTTTGTATAGATGTTTTCATGTCAGGCCACCAGAATTGCAGAGAAATCAAATTGAAAGTCTTTGTCATACCCATATGTCCTGCCATAGGCACATCATGCGATAATTCCAAGATCTTGGTGCGTAGGATAGGTGGTATGTAAAGTTTGTCGTTGTAGTAGAGGAAGCCTTCTGCATCGGTAGTTAGTTGTGGTGGGGGTGAATCCAACCTTATACCATGCAGAACCTCTTCCTTCAAGGAACGGACAACTCCAATAATGCGTTTGTGAGGTATTATAGGAACGGAAGGAATTTCAAAGTAGTTTTCTTCAGTTAGTCGTGATAGTGCATCCGCCTTTTTGTTCTTATCTGCAGGTGTGTAGGTCACTAGGAAGTTAAACCTTAGAAAGAATAGTGACCATCGTACCTGTCGATGCGAGAGAGTTTTGCTAGTCTGAAGATATTGGAGGTTTTTATGGTCCGTGTATATAATTATTGGTAATTGGGTGCCTTCAAGTAAATGTCGCCAATTCTCCAGAGCCAATTTTATAGCAAGCAGTTCCTTCTCACCCACGGGGTAATTTATCTCGGGACTGCTCAGGGATTTAGAAAAAAAGGCGACTGGATGAAGTGGTGAAGTGGGGGTAGGTCGTTGGGAGAGTATTGCTCCTACTGCCAGGTTTGACGCATCTACCTCCAGAATGTATTGGATGGATGGGTCTGGATGGCATAATATGGGAGCAGAAGTAAACCTTGTCTTTAACAAGTGGAAAGCCTTATTTGCTTCTTCTGACCATTTAAATGGTATTTTTATGCTAGTGAGCTGTGTGAGGGGTCTCACAATAGCAGAAAAGTTTTTTATGAACTTCCTGTAGAAATTTGAAAATCCCAGGAAACGCTGTAGCGCCTTGCGTGTAGTTGGTGTAGGCCAATCCTGAATGCAGGATATTTTACTCATGTCCATCTCGATTCCTGTTTTGGATATGATGTAGCCTAGAAAGAGTACCTCATCTTTATGGAACAAGCATTTCTTCAGCTTCACATAAAGATTATGTGCAAGCAATCTCGATAATACAAGTCTTACATGTCTTATGTGTTCAGACAGGGTCCATGAATATATAAGTATATCGTCCAGATATACCACAACACAGACATCTAGTAAGTCTTTAAAAATATCGTTTATAAATCGTTGGAAAACTGCAGGGGCATTGCATAGGCCGAATGGCATCACAAGATATTCGAACAATCCGTATCTAGTTCTGAACGCAGTCTTCCACTCGTGTCCATCACGGATTCGAATGAGATTGTATGCTCCTTTCAGGTCTAATTTTGAAAAATAGGTAGCTCCACGCACCTGCTCAATGAGCTCAGGGATAAGTGGTAGAGGATAGCGATCTTTTATTGTGATAGCATTCAATTTCCTGTAGTCGATGATAGGTCTGAGACTTGAATCTTTATTGCGAACAAAAAAGAGTCCTGCTGCTGTGGAAGAAGTGGAAGGTCTAATAAAACCTTTTTCCAAGTTCTCATCCAAATAGGTTTTGAGATGGGCAAGTTCATCCTGTGAAAGAGGATAAACATGACCGAACGGCAATTTGCTATTTGGGAGTAGATCAATGCTACAATCATAGTCTCGATGAGGAGGTAATGCTTGAGCATTTTTCTCAAGAAAAACCTCAGAAAGATCCTGATAACATAGTGGTGCAATCTCATCTGTCACCACAGACAGAATCTTCCCGGAAAACGGGAGGTTACACGTTTCCTCGCAATAACAAGAAGGGAAGGTCAAGGACCGTTTCTTCCAATCTATGGTTGGTTGGTGTGTGTGCAACCAGGGAAGTCCCAACACAATGGGAAAGTGGGGTGATGGTATTAAATCGAAGGTAGAAGTCTCCCTATGAGACTCGTTAATAGTGACTAGAAGTGCTTGTGTCTGATCGGTGATCGGACCAGAGGATAACGGAACACCGGTAATAAGACTTACTGAGACAGGTTTGAGTTTAGAAATAATAGGAATTTTATTTAAAGCAGCAAAACATATATCCATATAATTTCCACAAGATCCTGTGTCAATCATGGCCTTAGTAGTAATCCTGTTCTGGTCCCACTGTAATGTAAAAAAAACAGAAATGTAGGGGTTAGTGAATGAAGTTGTCAATCCTCCTAGAGAGACATGTGAACACTCACCCTTCTTTTTGTTGACTAGGGGACAGACGTTTATCTTGTGATCCGGGGATGCACAGTACAAGCAGAGATTTTCATTTCGTCTTTTGGCTTTTTCCATAGTTGATAGCGGTGGGCGTATGGTTCCTACCTCCATAGGAACGGCCAGACTCCGAGAGGAAACGGATAATGGCATTCCCATCTTTTCAGCCTTTCTTTCTCGTAGTCTTCTATCTATGGTAATACTGAGTTGTATTAATGCATCCAGGGTTTTTGGCAGATCCGCTCGGGCGAGCTCGTCCTTAACGGCTTCTGATAGGCCAAGCCTAAATTGGGTTTTCAGAGATGCATCATTCCATTCTGAATCAAGGGTCCATCTCTTGAACTCTGCGACAAAGTCTTCCACAGGCCTCCTTCCTTGTTTCAAGGATCTTAACTGAAGATCAGCAGTACTCTGCCTATTGGGGTCATCATATAGGCTAGTGAGCTCTGCCAGGAACAAGGCATAGGAGTTGAGAAGCTGGTCGTTTTTCTCAAAAAGAGAATCTGCCCAGGCTCGAGGATCGCTTGATAGGTAAGAAATAATAGTACAAACCTTAATGTGATCAGTAAGGTAGGTACGAGGTTTTAGCAAAAAAAGTAACTCACATGCGTTTTTAAATTCGCGAAATTTTTTGCGATCGCCTGTAAATACCAAAGGGGGATTTATCTTGGGTTCAGGGGACTGAGCAGAGGTAAGTTGTGTCAGTCTAATTACCTGCTGCGACAGAGCCTGATTGTCTTCTTTTAATTCAGCAAGTGTGTGTATTAACGCAGATACTTGCTGTTTTAATTGTGTCACCTGAGTGGTTATTTCTGGAACTATTTCTGCTGAATCCATTTTTAGGTTCGTTCAATCTGTAACGCTCCTGCGTTTTTATATGGTGTGGATTTTCAGCTGCAGAAATAGTTCCACGTCAGTAGCCATGTAAGAGATATGCTGAGATACCATTCCCAACCTCAATGACTCATCATTTGTGGAAGGTCTTATGTGTGGAAGGTCTTATTTCAGCCAGTAAATACACACAATTAGCAAGCTGGTTCTTAGAGTGACTTTATGCATGTGGTAACACAATGATGAAGGTTGAGGGATAGGTTGAGTGGAGGTGGTAGGTGATAGACACTTGAAGGTGAGACAGTAGCAGATGGATGCAGGAAGGTTTAGCAATGTTGTATGATAGCAGATGACAGAATAGCAGGTGGACATACAAAAGAGATCAACCCAGTGCAGAAAAGTAGCAGTAGTCTCAAGAGCTAGGAATCTAGTTTATGCAGATGTGATAAACAGTCTCTACTATGCAGAGCTAGATAGTGTAAGCTTAGTATAAGTTTATAGAGAATTCCCCTGCGGGGTACTTAGCACTATTAGCGATACAGCCGAAGGGTGGTTCAGGAGAGGCGGATGATCCAGTAGCGGGATACAGGGATCAGCGCAGCGAGGTTCCGTCAGCGAAGTAAGCTTGCAAGCATGGAAGCTTCAAGCAAGGTTAGCATCCAGATAAGGGTGTTTGAACGAACACATGTGAGTGAGAACCGACGCCTTAAATAGCCATCTAGTCCGGCGCTGAGTGATGACAGCTCCAGTCTTAAAGGTGTATGCGCACCTTTCCAAAAGTAAATGGTAGGGCGCATACACTTGTGGAAAGTGTAATTTAGGGTACCAAAGGTACCGGAACATTACACCTGCCATCTCAAAGAAATGAGCTTGGCCCCACGCTGTAACCATCAGTCGAGTGGGGTATACGATGGAATATCTAAATTGAAGACGTTATAACCATTTCTTGACCTTTGCAAAAGGTAGTCCTCTGATGTTACACCTCTGCAGAAAAGTCCAGATAAAAGGACACTCTAGCTCTATTATACTGTATATGAGATTTTTCAGTCGTCAATCAGCAAGTAATCTCACGATTTCTGTAGTGTAAAATGCGCTCTTGGATAGGTCTAGGCATGTCCCCTTGGTTGGCTTTAGCAGGTATTCTGTGAGCACAGTAAACAGCTGGGTGAAAGAATCCTTGCTGAAAACCTCTAGCAACCATTTTTCTTTAAAGTCCGTAAGGTTTTTCCCCTCTGCACATTCTGGCAGTCCAACTATGCGCATATTATTACTGATCTTCCAGGTCGCTAATGTGGTCTTCTGTGGCAGTTGTACGCTGTCTAAACTTTTGTAAATCCTGTCTCAGGAAGGATACCTTTCAGAGCCACATGATGTTCTCTGCGGGAGTGCTGCGGTGCCATGTTGACCCGCCAGAGCCACTGCTTATTCCTTGGTTTTGTAGGCTAGCTGTACGGGTGTCAGCAGACAGCTAGAGCCAGTAGGAATACAGCAGTGGTGGTTAGGGGAAGATTCAAAGCCAGGGAGAGGCATCTAAAAGATCCAGCTGAGTGCACTTCACTATGGAAGAGAGTATGGGGGGACCTAATTCCATAGACAATAGGCTATAACATGTATAATCCAGGCAACATTAAAGGTGAGCCCCACAAAAACCCTCAGGAAAGACAAAGAGAGAATCTTCTAAAGAAAACTGTCACAGAGATCTATATTCCTGCAGTGTGTACAGTGTACATAGGGTGGAGAGATATATCTCTAGAATGTCTTGGGTTAGATGGAAGGAACTAGACTAAGGAATTCTCAGATGATTCTCTTGTGGTGAAAATTTTGGCAAATTACCTTAAAATCTGAAGTTTTCCTGTAAAAGAATGCTGGCATTAATCTCACTTCAGGCTTATACACAGGCCTTTACTCTTTTTTAGACAAGAATAATCCTCGAGCATTCTGTCCTTTCTGTGGTTCCCAAAAAAACCCTTCTCTTTACACCGCTTTGGTCATGTCCAAACATTTCAACTCTCTGGGAAAAAGCTATCCAGTACATATCTGGATACATCCAGTACATATCCAGTACATATCTGAATACACAGAAGACCCACTACAATTGCTGTTCAGATACAATATTGTTCCAACTACTGTAGCCAAAGCATTACCAAGTCTCATGGGTTGCTCCTTTGTCCCATTCTCCAATTCTCCCATTGATCCCATCTCTGCCTGACGACCAAATATAGCTGTTCTAAAAAAAATAACTCAAAATCCTAATGTATAGAGAAAAGCTGGACACAAAGCCCCAACTATTTTCTCCATCCAGGCTTCTTTGTCATGTGGCAATCCTTTATAGAAAAAACAAAAACAAAACTCTATTTGAAATAGGTGCATAAATTACCCCATTCTGATTCACTGAATGGTACACTAAAGCCTCTCTCAGGAACACTTACCAATTAACTTCCTCCCCTGGATGACGGGATACTCTTTGCTAATGCTTATATTTTGAATGATTGCTAGAATGTTAGAATGTAGTCTCAGTTATATTGGTTCCATAGGTTTCATTGTGGACCCTCTAGAACTAATTGTGTAAGGTTGTCATACCTGGCTCTTTCCTTCAGCCACTATTGTTCCCCCTCTTTTTCCCCCTTTTTCTCTCCTAATCTTTTTGTTCTTTTTTATACATGATTTCTTATCACCTATACCCCTACTTCCCTGTCTGCCATGCTCCATATTTTCCTGTATTATTTGCAAACATATTGTATATGGTTTGAACACATATGCCTCCAACTGGTGACTAGTTGTTATAGTAATATGTGTTTTGCATGCCAGCTGTGGACCCATTTAGTATCTTTATTGCTCCCTTTTATTGTTCTACTTTATGTGTTTTGCTTGCATTTCTTGGGCTCTATTCATTATATTATGCCTTTTGATTTCTGCCAGGCATATTTTGCAAAAAAAAATAAAAAAAAAATGACCTGATAGGTAAAGGGGAAAACTAAAATTTCTAAAAGGCCTGAACCCTGGGTGCTTCATTGAAGCAAATCTATAATCAAAAAGCTAATAAACTTTGATGGTTTGGGACAATTAAATTTTTACACTATTTTGGGCTTTAAAATAGGAAAACTGAGATGGCCAAAACCTGAAAGTGAGATATGAGATTATAATTTATGTAGCATGCTGTTAGTTAAGTAATTGCTATTTTTCACACAATTTGATTGTGTATGTGTTATGCAACCAGTATTATGTTGGGAGATTTCATTCATATACTGTATTTAGTTTTCTAGGAGTCAATGGAAGTGAAGGTAAGATTAACAGCGCCTGGCAATTGTAGATCTCTTTAGGATTTGATCATAAAATTGTGAGACCAAGCACTATAGGACTACACTGTTTTGACACATGAGAGGAAATAAGGAGAGACAATCATGAAGCACAGAGCTCCATATATTCATATACAATAGTGCTTATTTAAATGACTAGATAAGAAAGATATATGTTTGCATTCATTTTATTTTTTAGTCCTGATCATAATAAAAAAAGTACATACTATATATACAAAATCTGTATACATTCCCTATAAAACCCACTCTTTTTTTGTAAATCATGCTAAATACTAGTCTTTACTAGCATGTACTGTACATTTATATTTTACTTTCTTATGTTTATTTATTCCTGTTCCCCTCTGCTAATTTTCATTGTTGTATAAAAAGATTTCTGACAATCCATGGAGTTTTCAAGACAAGGGCTTTTACCTTTTATATTGTTATGCATTTGCACTGTGCTACAAATTCCCGTCAAGCATGGGAAGAGATTAACTACAAGAGAAACCAAGTAAAAAAAAAAAAATGAAAATGTAACTATCAATTGTGTCCTCCGGCATCAGGGTGTGTATGGGTTTTGATTTCTCATTTGTCACTAGAGAAGGATTTTTTATGTGGCATTGAGTTCTTTAATCTCACCTGGTATTAGCAGTATTACTAATAAAATACGGAAGAGGGCTTATCTTTATCACTAACACTAATGGATTTTTAAATTACTTAGAGCTTCAGATGACTCATATATCACTATACCATGAGAAACCTGTGGGCAGTACATGATAAATATATCAATACAGTGGTGTTATTTATTTATTTTTTAATGTAGCTTATTTTAAATGAACTGTGAACAAAGATTAGGTAAGCGCGGTCTTTCAAAATGACTACTCTTGATTTCTGGGCAATTAAATAGTAAGCACATTTTTTGTCTAAAGGCGAACAGAGCTTCCAGAACTTTGTATGCGTATTTGTGTCTCATGTATGTGTAGGTGCCTGTTACAAAAATTATCTGATACTGGGCCACGTTCTATTTTTCAACTTTTTATATTCAGTTTTCCAGCAACTAGTCTTTAGTTGACTGGATATTTTTGTTATTACTGATAGTATCAGTTATTGAAGGGAGGTAAGGGCAGGTTTTTGTCTAATTCATAAAGCTTGATTTCTATTATTAGCAAAAAAAAAAAGAACTGCGGGTGTATATCAACCCACTGTACATTTTTAAAAGTCTTACTTCTTTATTCCTTAATTGAGCTTCAGTCCCTGGTAGCAGACTAACTGAAGAAAAAGACCGAAGATAAATATAATGATTTGTATGAGAGCAACAGTCAGTTTTCAGTCGTTCAGCTCTAGAGTAAATGGCCAAATCAAGCATCTTATCTGGTTTTATTGATCATTCTTACATTGATTATGCTGGTGTTTGGGGATGGGCATTGGAAAAACAGGATCCTAATAAGGCACTTCGCAATCAATGTAAAATAAAATATGTTTTGGTGATTTAATTGCAAGAAGAATG
Organism: Pelophylax lessonae; assembly: GCF_965119305.1. Classification (NCBI taxonomy): domain Eukaryota; kingdom Metazoa; phylum Chordata; class Amphibia; order Anura; family Ranidae; genus Pelophylax; species Pelophylax lessonae. The sequence continues at coordinate 525,669,963 of NC_138769.1, read as the reverse complement.
TAGTGGTTGTTTTTTTTTACTGTGAACCCAGTGTTGCAGCGCTGCTTATATATTAAATAAATAGGTTATAAATTCAAAAAACTGAAAAAATAGTGCAAATGTGCAAACTTGTGCAAATGTGCAAACATGTGCAAAGTATATATTGTGCAAATCGCTCAAGATTACGCAATCAATATACTTCAAATTCATAAATCTAATATCAAATTCATAAATATTAAATCATATAGTCCATATAAAGTGTCCATCAGGTGCAGATAAGGTGCTTCTGTGCTTCACTGTGTGCATGAGTCGGGGTGATCCCCTTGTGGTTGTCTACTTACCACAATGCGCTTGGTATAAAGCATTCATTTATATCCTGCAGTGTAGTCACAGCCTTCCCTGGCAGCCTGGAATCCTCAATCATATAGGAGAGATCCTTATTGGTGGTCCTTTATGTATATCCCGAGTCCCTCCTGTCATGGGAGAAGTTTGCAGGCTGCAGATTCCTCTGCTAAAACTGCAATGAAGGGACACCTCCTGCTGTTTTTTTTTTACTATGTTAATTCATACAGACTTCTGACAACATCATTTGGGCCTATTTGTGCCAAGGGAACATTACTAGGGTACAGAGACCATATATAGAAACTAGTGATCGACTGATATTGGTTTTTCGTTGCCGATGCCGATATTTTGGCCATTGCATATTGGTATCGGCCGATTTTCGTATATTTAAAAAAAAAAATATATATATATATATTATTTTATCACTTGACAGGTACTCTTGTGGAGGGATCTTCTGAAGGGACGGGAGACCCGGGCGAGCCGCGGAAGGCGGCGGGAGGGGGGAGCCTCCCCTCCCGCTCCTTGTAATGACAGCCAAGCTTCTCAGCTGGTACCAGGGTGATGCCTCTAGCTGCAGGCATCACTCCAGTACAAGCAATATCGGCAATAACGGTCACCTTGGTGGCTGATTCCGATATAACGGGGAAAGTGCATATCGGCCCTCGCTATATCGGCTTTGCTGATAATCGGTCGATCACTAATAGAAACCCGTCATTGCCTTTTAATTGCATTTACTTTGAAAGATAAAGGAGTTACTACAGGAAAAAAAACTGTACATCTAGCTAAATTCTCATACACACAATGAGAATACAGGACAAATGATCATCCTTTTTTTTTTTTTGCATGCTAACCTCATATTTAGTGTTGAGCGAACACGGACTGTATTATTCGTGTTCGTACCGAATAATTGGATTTTTTTTACCCGAACACGGACACGGACACTTTACTGTATGTTCGGGTAAAAATCCGTGTTCGGTCGTTTTATTTCCGGGTTTTGCATGCTTTGGCGCTCTTTTCATGGCGGGCTTTCAACAGCCAATCAACAATCGTTTAACTGGTGTGCCTTAAGCCATCCCAGCCATGCCTGCAAATGTCTTAGTAGCTGTGATTGGCCGTCTGAAGCATGTGACCAAGTCTTTATAAGTTCGAGGCAGCCGCCGCAGCAGCGTCATTCTGCTGCTTAGCTAAGGGACAGAGCACACATCAATGTGCTGGCTGCTGATTAGGGAAAGATAGGCAGGAAAAAACCATTTGTGTCCGGATAGAATTGAGGGACAGGTCGGAGTGTTTAGGCAGGGCGAGTTGTAGGCATTTTAGGGATAGAGTCTGCTGAATTATAGGGTCAGTGTCTTCTACAAACTACAATCGATATTGCTGTGTGGGGGGTGGGGTGAATCTGCACTCAATCCTGATCTACGATCTCTTCTCAATCCTGTTAGGGACAGAGTCTGCTGAATTTTAGGGAAACTGTGTTCTACAAACTACAATCGATATTGCTGTGTGGTGTGGGATTGGAGATAGGCAGGTGTCAGTGATCCACATCCATTTTTCTGTGTGTGAGCTGCAGTGAACACAATCTTTTTGGGCTGCAGTGAACACAATCTTTTTGGGCTGCAGTGAACACAATCTTTTTGGGCTGCAGTGAACACAATCTTTTTGGGCTGCAGTGAACACAATCTTTTTGGGGTGCAGTGAACAAAATCTTTTTGGGGTGCAGTGAACACAATCCTTTTTGGTGTGCAGTGAACACAATCTTTGTGGGGTGCAGTGAACAAAATCCTTTGTGGGGTGCAGTGAACACAATCTTTTTGGGGTGCAGTGAACAAAATCCTTTTTGGGGTGCAGTGAACAACATCCTTTTTGGGGTGCAGTGAACACAATCTTTTTGGGGTGCAGTGAACAAAATCCTTTGTGGGGTGCAGTGAACACAATCTTTTTGGGGTGCAGTGAACACAATCTTTTTGGGGTGGAGTGAACAACATCCTTTTTGGGGTGCAGTGAACAAAATCCTTTTTGGGGTGCAGTGAACAAAATCATTTTTGGGGTGCAGTGAACACAATCTTTTTGGGGTGCAGTGAACACAATCTTTGTGGGGTGCAGTGAACACAATCTTTTTGGGGTGGAGTGAACAACATCCTTTTTGGGGTGCAGTGAACAACATCCTTTTTGGGGTGCAGTGAACACAATCTTTTTGGGGTGCAGTGAACACAATCTTTGTGGGGTACAGTGAACAGAATCTTTGTGGGGTGCAGTGAACACAATCTTTGGGGGGTACAGTGAACACAATCTTTTTGGGGTGCAGTGAACACAATCTTTGTGGGGTGCAGTGAACACAATCTTTTTGGGGTGGAGTGAACAAAATCATTTTTGGGGTGCAGTGAACAACATCCTTTTTGGGGTGCAGTGATCAAAATCCTTTTTGGGGTGCAGTGAACACAATCTTTTTGGGGTGCAGTGAACAAAATCCTTTGTGGGGTGCAGTGAACAGAATCTTTGTGGGGTGCAGTGAACACAATCTTTGGGGGGGTACAGTGAACACAATCTTTTTGGGGTGCAGTGAACACAATCTTTGTGGGGTACAGTGAACAGAATCTTTGTGGGGTGCAGTGAACACAATCTTTGGGGGGTACAGTGAACACAATCTTTTTGGGGTGCAGTGAACACAATCTTTGGGGGGTACAGTGAACACAATCTTTTTGGGGTGCAGTGAACACAATCTTTGTGGGGTGCAGTGAACACAATCTTTGGGGGGGTACAGTGAACACAATCTTTTTGGGGTGCAGTGAACAACATCCTTTTAGGGTGCAGTGAACACAATCTTTGTGGGGTGCAGTGAACAACATCCTTTTAGGGTGCAGTGAACACAATCTTTGTGGGGTACAGTGAACAGAATCTTTGTGGGGTGCAGTGAACACAATCTTTGGGGGGTACAGTGAACACAATCTTTGTGAGGTGCAGTGAACACAATCTTTGTGGGGTGCAGTGAACACAATCATTGTGGGGTGCAGTGAACTCAATCTTTGTGGGGTACAGTAAACACAATCTCATACTTCTGAAGATTTGAGGGTGCTGCCTGTTCCATACTCCCCCTACTCCTCATCTAGCCTTTTAGGGGTACAAACAATAGTAATTGGGGCCTAGTGTGGTTGTGTACGTGTGATATACATACACTTTTTTTGGATCATATTTTCTATTCCGCTATTTAATCAAAAACCTTTGGTGATCAGTTAAATTGGGGGATAGTCTGTGTTGGTACGTGTGAGAGAGATCCACCTTTCCAAGTTGTTGGGGTTCATCTCATACTTCTGAAGGTTTGAGGGTGCTGCCTGTTCCATACTCCCCCTACTCCTAGCCTTTTAGGGGTACAAACAATAGTAATTGGGGCCTAGTGTGGTTGTGTACGTGTGATATACATACACTTTTTTTGGATCATATTTTCTATTCCGCTATTTAATCAAAAACCTTTGGGGATCAGTTAAATTGGGGGATAGTCTGTGTTGGTACGTGTGAGAGAGATCCACCTTTCCAAGTTGTTGGGGTTCATCTCATACTTCTGAAGGTTTGAGGGTGCTGCCTGTTCCATACCCCCCCTACTCCTCATCTAGCCTTTTAGGGGTACAAACAATAGTAATTGGGGCCTAGTGTGGTTGTGTACGTGTGATATACATACACTTTTTTTGGATCATATTTTCTATTTCCGCTATTTAATCAAAAACCTTTGGGGATCAGTTAAATTGGGGGATAGTCTGTGTTGGTACGTGTGAGAGAGATCCACCTTTCCAAGTTGTTGGGGTTCATCTCATACTTCTGAAGGTTTGAGGGTGCTGCCTGTTCCATACCCCCCCTACTCCTCATCTAGCCTTTTAGGGGTACAAACAATAGTAATTGGGGCCTAGTGTGGTTGTGTACGTGTGATATACATACACTTTTTTTGGATCATATTTTCTATTCCGCTATTTAATCAAAAACCTTTGGTGATCAGTTAAATTGGGGGATAGTCTGTGTTGGTACGTGTGAGAGAGATCCACCTTTCCAAGTTGTTGGGGTTCATCTCATACTTCTGAAGGTTTGAGGGTGCTGCCTGTTCCATACCCCCCCTACTCCTAGCCTTTTAGGGGTACAAACAATAGTAATTGGGGCCTAGTGTGGTTGTGTACGTGTGATATACATACACTTTTTTTGGATCATATTTTCTATTCCGCTATTTAATCAAAAACCTTTGGGGATCAGTTAAATTGGGGGATAGTCTGTGTTGGTACGTGTGAGAGAGATCCACCTTTCCAAGTTGTTGGGGTTCATCTCATACTTCTGAAGGTTTGAGGGTGCTGCCTGTTCCATACTCCCCCTACTCCTCATCTAGCCTTTTAGGGGTACAAACAATAGTAATTGGGGCCCAGTGTGGTTGTGTACGTGTGATATACATACACTTTTTTTGGATCATATTTTCTATTCCGCTATTTAATCAAAAACCTTTGGGGATCAGTTAAATTGGGGGATAGTCTGTGTTGGTACGTGTGAGAGAGATCCACCTTTCCAAGTTGTTGGGGTTCATCTCATACTTCTGAAGGTTTGAGGGTGCTGCCTGTTCCATACCCCCCCTACTCCTCATCTAGCCTTTTAGGGGTACAAACAATAGTAATTGGGGCCTAGTGTGGTTGTGTACGTGTGATATACATACACTTTTTTTGGATCATATTTTCTATTCCGCTATTTAATCAAAAACCTTTGGGGATCAGTTAAATTGGGGGATAGTCTGTGTTGGTACGTGTGAGAGAGATCCACCTTTCCAAGTTTTTGGGGTTCATCTCATACTTCTGAAGATTTGAGGGTGCTGCCTGTTCCATACCCCCCCTACTCCTCATCTAGCCTTTTAGGGGTACAAACAATAGTAATTGGGGCCTAGTGTGGTTGTGTACGTGTGATATACATACACTTTTTTTGGATCATATTTTCTATTCCGCTATTTAATCAAAAACCTTTGGGGATCAGTTAAATTGGGGGATAGTCTGTGTTGGTACGTGTGAGAGAGATCCACCTTTCCAAGTTGTTGGGGTTCATCTCATACTTCTGAAGGTTTGAGGGTGCTGCCTGTTCCATACTCCCCCTACTCCTAGCCTTTTAGGGGTACAAACAATAGTAATTGGGGCCTAGTGTGGTTGTGTACGTGTGATATACATACACTTTTTTTGGATCATATTTTCTATTCCGCTATTTAATCAAAAACCTTTGGGGATCAGTTAAATTGGGGGATAGTCTGTGTTGGTACGTGTGAGAGAGATCCACCTTTCCAAGTTGTTGGGGTTCATCTCATACTTCTGAAGGTTTGAGGGTGCTGCCTGTTCCATACCCCCCCTACTCCTCATCTAGCCTTTTAGGGGTACAAACAATAGTAATTGGGGCCTAGTGTGGTTGTGTACGTGTGATATACATACACTTTTTTTGGATCATATTTTCTATTCCGCTATTTAATCAAAAACCTTTGGGGATCAGTTAAATTGGGGGATAGTCTGTGTTGGTACGTGTGAGAGAGATCCACCTTTCCAAGTTGTTGGGGTTCATCTCATACTTCTGAAGGTTTGAGGGTGCTGCCTGTTCCATACCCCCCCTACTCCTCATCTAGCCTTTTAGGGGTACAAACAATAGTAATTGGGGCCTAGTGTGGTTGTGTACGTGTGATATACATACACTTTTTTTGGATCATATTTTCTATTCCGCTATTTAATCAAAAACCTTTGGGGATCAGTTAAATTGGGGGATAGTCTGTGTTGGTACGTGTGAGAGAGATCCACCTTTCCAAGTTTTTGGGGTTCATCTCATACTTCTGAAGATTTGAGGGTGCTGCCTGTTCCATACCCCCCCTACTCCTCATCTAGCCTTTTAGGGGTACAAACAATAGTAATTGGGGCCTAGTGTGGTTGTGTACGTGTGATATACATACACTTTTTTTGGATCATATTTTCTATTCCGCTATTTAATCAAAAACCTTTGGGGATCAGTTAAATTGGGGGATAGTCTGTGTTGGTACGTGTGAGAGAGATCCACCTTTCCAAGTTGTTGGGGTTCATCTCATACTTCTGAAGGTTTGAGGGTGCTGCCTGTTCCATACTCCCCCTACTCCTCATCTAGCCTTTTAGGGGTACAAACAATAGTAATTGGGGCCCAGTGTGGTTGTGTACGTGTGATATACATACACTTTTTTTGGATCATATTTTCTATTCCGCTATTTAATTTAACTGGGCCTCCATGCGAGACCTGTGTGCCTTGTTGCGCTGTTTTGAGTACTCCACCAACATGGCCAGTGGCAATGACGCCGTTCTCAGCTTAACTATCCCACTTCTATGCCTCCTTGAAAAAACAATTCGGGCGATGATGGAAGAGGATGTGGCACAGGATGAGGAGGAGGAGGAGGATGAAGAGGTAACATTTCCAAGGCTTTCAGGGCAGTCATTCGCAAGGGGCTCCGAGGGTGGGTTCCTGCACACGCAAACGCCAGGGACGCAATTGTCCAGCAGGGGCACAGTTCTGGAGGATGAGGAGGATGAGGAGGAGGAGGAGCTGGAGGAGGAGATGGAACCATGTTCACAGCAGGGTGGCACCCAGGCCAGCTCATGGCCATCACTGGTGCGTGGCTGGGGGGATACAGAGGACACGGACGATACACCTCCCACAGAGGACAGCCTTTCGTTGCCTCTGGGCAGCCTGGCACACATGAGCGATTACATGCTGCAGTGTCTCCACAACGACCGCCGAGTTGCCCACATTCTAACTTGTGCTGATTACTGGGTGGCCACGCTGCTGGATCCCCGTTACAAGGACAACGTACCGTCCTTAATTCACTCACTGGAGCGCGATCGCAAGATGCGCGAGTACAAGCGCACGCTGGTAGACGCCATGCTGCTGGCATTCCCATCTGACAGCGGGGCCACAGTGGAAGCACAAGGCAGAGGAGGAGGAGGAGGAGGTCGCCAACGCAACCAGGGCACCGCCAGCACCTCAGAAGGCAGGGTTAGCATGGCCGAAATGTGGAAAAGCTTTGTCAGCACGCCACAACAAACAGCAGCACCAGCAGCTCAGATGGAACGTCTTAGCAGGAGGCAGCATTTTACCAACATGGTGGAGCAGTATGTGTGCACACGCCTACATGTAGTGAATGACGGGTCTGCCCCCTTCAACTTCTGGGTCTCCAAATTGGGCACATGGCCTGAGCTTGCCCTTTACGCCTTGGAGGTGCTGGCGTGCCCTGCAGCCAGTGTATTATCTGAACGGGTATTTAGCACGGCTGGGGGCGTTATAACAGACAAGCGCAGCCGCCTGTCCAGAGACAATGTGGACAAGCTCACGTTCATTAAAATGAACCAGGCATGGATCCCACGGGACTTTTCCGTACCTTATGCAGAATAGCAATGGATACCGACCTTACCCACCCATTGTTCCATTTTTGCTCTTTCTCACTCTTTTGGGGTGTACCCTCATTTAAAATTTTTGAAAAGAAGCAGTGTTGGCTACCTCGTCCTCCTCCTCAGGGCCAGATTAATGTAGGGGCTATTGGAGCTGCAGCTCCAGGCCCCTACCTTTTATATAGGCCCCGGGTTGGCCATATTCACTGTTACCGCTCTTCTGTCACTTGTAAACACAGAAGTCTGGCTTCTATGCTCGCTTCCCCAGGCAGCACCCTCAGAACCTCCCCACACAGCGTGAAGGCCGGACAAGGAGGGACAGTTGGCGATGCATGGATGTGTTTATGGGCTTCAGAGACAGCATCCCATGTTGAATTAGGCATGCATGGCTGCACCCTTCCTCCTCTGGGTGCATGGCAAGGCACGGCCCTTAAGGCCCTTCAAAATCCTCAGCACCAAGCCCATGATGCTGTTAATCCGGCCCTGGTCCTCCTCCACCGCCGCTTCCACCTACACCGCCCATAGGTGTGCGCAGCCTATTGCATTAAGGTGTGCACCCCAAAGTTGAAATACACATGCATGTGTTTGCCAGCAGGGAGAGTAATGTATCGGGGCCATGTACCTGTAGGCAAGGAGAAATAGAGCAGAGCAGGTCCCAGGGAGATCTTTCCCATCTCCTCACTGGCAATGCTATGTGCCCTAGGTGATTAGGGTGTGCCCAGGCACACCCAGCACACCCTGTGCGCACGCCTATGTCACCGCCACATCCACCACCACCTCAACCTCCCTCCTACTCCATATGGGCCTCGTCCTTCAGAGATGAAGAAGAACATTGTTTTATTTTTCTGTTTTTTTTTGTTGTTTTAAGTTATTTCCCTATCCACATTTGTTTGCAGAGCACTTGCCATGCTCTTAATTACGTTTTGCTGCCATTTGCAGCACTCTAGCCCTTTCCTTTGGTGTTTTAGAGCCATTTTAGTGCCTTAAAGTTCGGGTCCCCATTGACTTCAATGGGGTTCGGTGTCCGGGAAAAGTTCGGTAAAAGTCCGGGACACGGACCCGGACTTTTTTTTAAAGTTCGGCCGAACCCGTCGAACACGGACATCTAGGTGTCCGCTCAACCCTACTCATATTGTAAATTAAGATGTTACTAAACTTACGAAAATTCTCATATGAAAGCATACAACTTCACAAGTGATGCAATATGTTGTATTGCAATGTAATGTATTCTTTTGTTTTCGAGCCTGTGTGGTCCTACTCTTCCCATTTTTCTTCGGAGGAATACTGTACTAAAGGACTAAAACAAATACTAATGAAAATTGTACAATCTGGTATCTTATGGAAAAAATGTTTGTGTTTGTCCCTTCAGATAATTTCGGATGAACTGTCGTGATCTGCTCTCAAAAGCTGTGTACTACGTATGATTGCTTCGAAAGCGGTGTTTTTTGTCAGATTTTCTGATTGTTTTTACTATACTTAAGGGAATGTACACTGAGCTGTGTTCATTTCAAACAACCAATCAAGTGCTAGCAAAATGCCTGTTTTGATAAATACCCTTGCAAATGATTAGGTATTTGAAGTGAACACAGCTTCACCTTGCAGAATGGACACTAACCTTTTAAAACAAGCTTATTTTTGCTAAGTAAACAGCCTGTACTACTTTAGTAAATGAACACTGTTGTCTCTAAAATAAACATTGCTATTTTCTTTTAATTTACTAAATGTTTTACAGTGTTTTCATGTCAGTAAAAGTACTGTCACAGCATCTCATACAGCTGTTTAAAGGCTCTAGAGCTGCGATGGTTACAGTGATTTTCACCGTTAAAGTATAGCTAAAGTCAAAATCTTTTTTTTTCAGTTTTGGATAGAGTACAGAGGGATAAGAGTGCTTGTCAGTTTTTATTGTTCTCTGTGCCCCCGTTAAGGAGATTCATCCTCTCTAATTGTCCTATTTACCATAATTATGTAAAGTAAAGGTAAAAGAAAATTCCAAATTTTGGGTTGTCACCAGAAAACTAATCGGGGGGAAATCTTCCAATGGGAACACTAGTTCTGATGACCTGGGGGTCCCCAAGGAATGCCCTAATCTGCAGGGATGTCCTCTTACTTCCTGTTTGGCTATGGCACAGAGAGTAAAGGGAAATCTCCGCAATGGGACACAGATGGTGAACAAAAAAAAAAACTAACAGGGGTTATAACCCTCCCTTCTCTATCAAAAATGAAAAAAAAAGTTTTGCTTATAATTTTACTTTAACTTACTGTATGATGCTTCTCCCAACTGAGGCAGCAAAATAATAAATGCACTGCTCACACTGTACTGTGCTGTCAGTCTACCCATCACTAACTAATTTATATTTGGTACATACCTGTTTTTTTTATTAGTTACGCATGTATGTAACCCGTTGAATATCAAGTGATTTTTTCAACAATTTCAATCCAACCAAAATTACATATTTCATCACTGTAACATCTATGAGTCTGGTTGTGAGTAAGGTACACTAAACTAAGGATAATTTGGAAGCACCTTTTAAGAACATTATCTAATCAATGCATTTGGAAGAAAATACTAGACAGAATTAGGAACAAAATAAATAAGTCTATCAGTGTACTTTTTTTTTATTTCAACACCTTTTCTACACAAACGTGTAGGTTTTGTTTGTAGCAACTACATTTTAAACAACCAAGCAATAATTTTAGGGTGGAGTTCTTTGAAACATAACTTAGGGCAAAACTTATTTTTAGAATTAGATGAAGTGGAGAGGGATTAGAACACCTGTCAGGTTTTTATTGTTGTCTGTGTCTCCATTAGGAAAATTTACTTTCTCTGTATGTCCTGGTGATTGTCACCCAAAATGTGAAAAAAATCTAAAATTTTGAGTGGTCACAGAATAAGATTAGAGGAGAAATCCTCAAACTGGGGGGCACTAGTTCAATTGATACTGGTGACTAGCAGGGATTTGGGGTGATTTTTTTCCCACTTTTCTTGTGGCTACAGGCCAGTCCTTGCTGTGGGACAGGCAGTAAAGGGAAATTGCCTGAACTGGAAACAGATGGCAAAAAAAAAAAACTCTGACTGGGGGCATGGCCGGATCAGGGAGCATGATGGCAGCTTGATCAGAGAGCTCCGGCACAATGAGGAACAAAAGCAGCCTTTACAGGAGTCCCACACCCACCACAATGTTGGGAAAGCTTGGTAGGAGTGCATCTGCCTCCAGGACACAGAAGGCATCGGGCACCCAAATGAGCCGCAACATCCTGGAGCTCTTCAGGTCACAGGCGCCAGACAACCATGCAGCTTCACAGGCGTCACCACAGGGTGCCAGACAGCCAGTCATCCACCACAGTGTGCCAGATAGCCAGCCACCCACAGACAGGGTGCCAGACAGCCAGCCACCCACAGGCCCTGTACCAGCCAGCCACAGGCACTGTACCAGTCAGCCGCCAACAGGCCCTGTACCAGCCAGCCACCCAAAGCCACTGTGCCAGCCAGCCACCTACCACAGGATGCCAGCCAGCCACCCACCACAGGGTGCCAGCCAGCCAGCCACCCACCACAGGGTGCCAAACAGCAAGCCACAGGCACTGTACCAGTCAGCTGCCAACAGGCCCTGTACCAGCCAGCCACCCAAAGCCACTGTGCCAGCCAGCCACCTACCACAGGATGCCAGCCAGCCAGCCACCCACCACAGGGTGCCAAACAGCAAGACACCCACCACAGGGTGCCAGCGAGCCAGCCATTAAGTATTAAACAAAAATTAACATGTTCAGTACCAGATTTGTGTCAAAAATTTCCTTTCTTTTTTAAAATTTTAAATGTACAAACTATCAGCCCATATTGGCTGATACTGATACGTTGTGACCAAAATATCGGTATCGGTATCAGCCCTGAAAAAAACATATCGGTCTATCCCTACTATCAAGCAAGTTCAACACACAGACAATACACAGCTCCCTCATTTACTGGAGATGCACAGGAATATTGAGGACCTGAACAATAGGGGCCGCAGACACAATATACGGGTCAGAGGTATCCCTGAAACTGTGGAAGCAGAAGCCTTACAATCCACCCTATGTACCATCTTTAATGAGCTACTAGGACGCCCACATGATTCACTGGTCGAGATGGAGAGAGCCCACAGACCCCTCTGACCCAGACCTAGAGACACTGAACCACCAAGAGACATCATTTGCTGTCTGGTGAGGAAATATTACACAAGGCGAGAGAGAGGGGCCATATTACATACAATGCAACTGAAGTAAAGTTATTTCAGGATCTTTCTCAAATCACACTGCAAAACAGACGCGCATTGCACCCTCTCCTGGATGCTCTCAGACACAAAGGCATAACATATAGATGGAAGTTCCCATTCTACCTGTCGGCTACAGTCAGGGGGCGCACCGTTTTGCTAAGAACACCGGAAGACCTACCTATCTTCTGTGAGCAGCCTGATCTCCAACCGGTCGACTTGCCGGAGTGGTAAGCTTTCTACTTCCCGACAGAACCATGGAAACCTATCTCTCACAGTTCATCTCCAAAAGCTCAAAGGCATCGCTCCCGCCGCAGATGTCTGGACCCTGCATCCCCAGCTGCCTGACCCTCTCGCAGAGAGCTGTACCGTGAGGCTGAGGGTCCCTCACCGGGTAACCGTTTAAGTCGCCATGGTCCCAACACAAGAATACAGATAAATACGCACCCCCTGCTTTAGCTTTGTAGCCCTGTTGGCTCACACATTTTGGACATTAACGTTTTGGTTAAATCCTTTATTACATTGTTCCAACTGACCAACCGCACATCTTCCAGTTCCCACTGAGCCCAATTCCAGTCTCCTGAAGGTGATACCCAGGCAAAGGCCGGCCATGACTTTTTTTTTTTTTTTTGAGAAACCATGAGAATAACCATAACAACACCGTTGCTATGTGAGCGATAGGCTTAAACCTATGAAGACATGTGAATGTACCAAAATCTCACAAGAACCCCCCCCTTTTATATATTTTTTTTCTTTCTTTTGTTTTTTGACTAAGCCACAAAGCGATCTTCTGTCACCTGCATATAACTTGAACTGTTGCTCTGTGCTGGTTTGCAATCAGTAGAGAATTATACACTCATATAGATGCTTATCATGCAGATCTCTTTGGTGGCTGGCTGCTTCCAGTCTCCGGTTGGGCTAGGATGTGGGAGAGGCTCTATGCCTTTCCTGGAGAGTGGATTATCCGGAGATGGGCAGTGGAGGTGAACTCAGTACGCATGTTACTCGCAGTCTATTTCATTCCTTCATTTTTCTATTAAAAGCCCTGCTTGATATATCTGTTGACATGTGGACTCCCAGATTCGAAGTACCTTCTACCTTTTGGTGGTGCTCTGTGTCTGGGAGCTTAAGATATGTTCTGGGTGGGTGGGGGCGGGAGATGTCAAATAAGCTTAGGGGCTCGCCTACGGAGAAAATAGTTTGAAGGTTATGTTTTCAAAATATGCTTTATCTTTCTAAAATCTTTCTGAAATCTTTCTAAAATCTTTCCAAAATTTCTAGCTCTAATGGCCACCAAGTATCTTTCTTCCAGAAGATTGGTGACCTCCTGCAATCATTTCAAACAGGTATCCTGATACTAGGTGGGGACTTTAATGTACCTTTGAATACTTGCCTAGATTCCTCCTCAGGTACCTTGGTATTACCATTTAGAGAACTACAACAAATCGCCTCACGATTGCAAAATCTGACATTACACGATACGTGGCGGACACTCTTCCCCAAACAAATACTTGAGACTGGACTACTTTTTGTAGTGGTGGCAGCTTTTGCCGACGATCTATTGTTCTTTCTCTCCAAACCGCAGATATCCATCCCTAAATTGCTCAAAGATCTAACGAGTTTTGGTTACCTATCAAAACCTATAAATCCACTACCTCAAGCCTAATATTTCCCTTCCAAACTCATTGGTCTCCCTATGTAAGGATACTCTCCCATTTTCTTGAGCACCGGACACAATCACCTATCTGGGGTCAGGATACCCACACTTCTTAGTAGTATTTAACATCATCCCAATTATTAAAAAATACAGACAGACTTGCTGAGCTGGCAGAATCTCAACATATCATGGTTCGGGCGTTAAACTCATTAAAATGAATATATTACCCAGACTACTTAATTTGATTCAAACCATTCCGATCACCCTTCCGAATGCATTTGTTTCTATGTACAAACATATATGCTCTACATTCATTTGGAGAGGCTCCCAGCCTAGAATTAAATATGCTAGACTTACCCTACCTAAGGGAAAGGAAAGAGTGGGTTTGCCGAACCTTTTCAAATACTATCTGGCAAGCCACCTTATACACATTGTTGACTGGAGGCTCCATCACCAGGAAAAGGCTTGGTATCCCTGTAAGATGCACAATCCCTCATACCACTCCGCACATCACCTTGGATACGTACCCTGCATCTTCCAAAGTCATTGACTGAGCATCCTCCCATAGACACATCCCTCAAATGCTTCTATATTGCCTGCAGTTTCTTTCTTCATCTGAACCGGTCCTCTAATCCCATTAAGAGCAAATCTGGATCCCCCCCCCCCCCCGGGTAGGGAACCCACATTCCTTCTTAAGGAATGGCCATACAGAGAGATTCTGTCAATGCACTTCTTTGACAAAGGTAAACTCTGCTCACTCCCTCAGATTGAGGACATTTCTACAACAAATCTTATGCACCAAAAATAACTCCCAACACCACTTAATTTTCATCATACATTCCTTGTTGACAGAAATCCCATTGCCAAGTGCTGATACAGCTAGGATCTCCTGGGAGAAGGAACTTTGAGTCTCTCTCTCTGATGATGACTGGGAAACTATAAACGAACATGCACACAAATGCTCTCTCAATGTACTATACAGGAAAATGCTTACGAAATTAGATCCAGATGAATCCCTAACCTGATTAACAAGTTCTACCCAAGCTGTTCCAATCTATGCTGGAGATGTGGGAGTGGGGTTGGGAACATGTTACACATCTGGTGGAGCTGTGACCTGATACAACCATACTGGAGATCTGTCCACGAGACAATATCCCAGATTACATCTTACACCTTAGACTATTCCCTAGCCCAATACTTGCTGCATCATTCATCAATCTCTAAACAAGAGTATTCTAGATCCCTAGCAATGCACATGATTAATGTGGCTCACCTATGTATTCCTGTTTACTGGTGCTCTGCACGCACCCCAACACTAGCAGAATGGTTTAAAAGATTGAACAAAATGTAAGAAATGGAAGAGTTGATACACATAGCACAGGAAAGATTGAATAAATTCACGACCGCATGGTCCTGCTGGTCCCACTTTAAGACCTTGGATTGATACAAAGAGTTGGCTTAATTTTTTCCAGGAGGCTGATGGGTACTTATGTACATATGACCGTGTTCTCACCCCTTCCCCCCTTTACCTGGCCCCTATCCGCATCCATATCCCTCCCCCCTCTTTTTATTTTCTCCTCTTTTCTCTCTCTCTCCTTTTCTTCTTTTCTTCTCCCTTTCACCTTTACTTCTTCTTCACTAGACGTCCCCTCCTCCTCTTAGGTAGCAATATTACTTCTCATACATTGGGTTATTTTTCAATATCATCTGGGTGGTTTACATGATTAATTGTTTAATTGAGAGATTTGCTAATTAGAATGAACTACCTGAAGAATGTGCTGTGTTCTTTTTCTTTATTTCAGATGGTGTTGTATGTGTCCCTCCATCTTTTGTTCTATCATTGTGATTATGTTAAGAGCAAACTGCACTGTATGTTGTTTGTCACGCTTGTTGTAAACTATAACTTGTTTCTTAATAAAACATTTATGGAAAAAAAAACCCTCTGAAATTACCTTTAGCTATAGCCTTACTCTATCCAAAATGAATAAAATGTTTTGCTTCAGTTATATTTTAAATAAAATATATTAGAAGAACGTTTGTGTTCAGTAACAGATAAAAAAAAAAAAAAAAAAAATTACTACAGTTAATTGACTGGAAATTCAATATCTGCCAGCCATGTTTGACATTCTGAAATATCAAAAGACCTTTTTAAACTCCAATTAGCATGGTTCGCCACATTTAAAAGTTCCTTTTACGGTCTTTTTTAAGCTTTGTGATGAATTTTAAGCATTGGTAAAACTGTAAGTGGTGTGGTTTGTTGACACCACAATAAAGCAGTATATTAAAATACAGTAAAAGAAGTGTTTAAACATGAATTGGAAATCGTGCATGTCACTTGATGACATGAAAGGAAACCTAGCTGGACAATTGTGGCATTGTAATCAATATTCGCTTTTAGAAACTATACAACTGACATGTCTAGGCAGAAGTAGCTAAGATTATAGAAATAATGACTTTGTGTCACACAGCTATTACTGCAGATGAGCTAATGCAGCTGTGCATACAATGTAAACACAGTTCACTATTTCCATTTTATTCAGTGTTCAACAAGAGTGCAAATAACGTTTGTAAATTTATACATTATCATTAATTTTGTTCATCCATTAGACCCATGCCAAGGGCCTAATTTACTAAGAAAAAGGAGAAGAAATGATAACTCTCCGTTTAATTACTCCAATGTAGAGTAATTAAGACCTCAATTAGGTGAACATGCGAATGGAGAAAGGCCATAGAAGCCCGCTCAGATGCAATAGTGAATTTTGAATCTGCATAGTCGGGGTCGTGGTTTCATAACTGGCAATTCCTATTCAGCTATGATTATTTGTGTATATGTATGCCAATAAACCATTGTTATATGGGATGTGTTCTATCTCGTAAGCGGCTATTTGTTTTTAATACAATTATTGTGTATAGTTTGTTTTCTTCTTTTGCTAACGAATGCTCTTCTAAATGATTATTACAGTGTATTGTCAGCTATTCTGTAAGGTTACATGTATTTTTTATTTATAGTTATGTATCTCTTATGTGTTTTAACTTTTAGATTTCCAATTAGGAGACTATAAAGTTCTCTAATTATCTATGTGCATTCTTTAATTATACTAAACTTTTAGGCATGTCTAAACGTACTCAACACATTGGTGTAGTGGTCTGAGCTCATGGATAAAGACTACTTAGGTCATGAGTTCTAGTCCCAACCATGCAAACACCCTGTGTGTTTGCTAGGGTGTGATTATTATTTGCACATAGTAATACTTTTGCTAAATTACTTACAATTGCATGCACATGAGCATGCATATTAGGGAAACATCCGTGTAGCTGTGGCAGTTGCAATTAGGTGTTCGCCTAGTTTCAGCATTCACAGCTGAATAAAATGTAAGTATGTGATGGCATGCCTGGGATTTGAACCCATGGTTTGAGTGCTCATAGATAGGAGTGCTAAATACTAAACCATTGAGCCAAGCACACTTGTACCTAGAATATTAAGTAGTACCATGCTTTATGAATTAACATAAAGAAAACTCAAAAATATATTGTGCTCAAATGCAAGATCAGTGTAAAATTGTCAACAATTTGTAGCTGTGACATGCTTTGCTAATATTTATATGTTTCTCTTTAATGTAAGAGAGTTATATCTCTATTATATGTTATGGCAGGCTTGATTATAGATCAAGAGAATCTATATTCTCCTCAAATAGAAAATAAAGCTTAAGTGGTAATGCATTTTCGGGTCGGCCCCGACGAATGTATACTGTATGCGTCATAGCGAACATTTTTGTCCTTTTTTTTTCTGTTGGTGTTCAGAGAGAATTAAGATTTAGTTGACATCTTTCAAGGTTTACCTAGGCCAACAAAAAAGTAATTTTAGCCATGCATGAATCCAACACTGTAGCAGTGCTTTTTTGTTTTGTTTTGTAAATATTTGCATTTATCCCCCATCCTCTATATTACATTCTCTCTACTTTATTAAAATGACTTGCACACGTGCAAAAGAAAATGATTAGGTATGCAGTTAGGTTTTCTACCAATTTGAAGAGGAGCTGAAGAGGTGTAAATAGTTTACACTTCTCCCACATCCATTTCTAGTCTGCAAAAGTAAAACATAATGCAATAAAACAATTTATTATAACAATAATATCAACATTTGGTACATTATTGTACTCGGCCCAAAAAAAAAAAGAAAAAAACACATGGAAATTATGTAACAGCATTTTACAATATGGTTAGAAGGGGGTCCTTCTCAAAAGAGATTACAATCTACAAGGGTAAGACACAAATTATTGCACACACCTTAACATTCACATTATAAAAAAGGAATAAAAATAAGGCTGATAAGAACCATGACAAACATTTTAGGAAAACATCATCAAAAGTTTAAGTGCAGGATAAACAAAACAGACAAAATTAAATCCAAAAAGGTAGCACTAGCAACAGAAAAAAAGACACATACATTTATGGTTAGAGTTAGCAGGAAGCTTTCTTTCCATCTAAACCATAACATTAACTAGATTAACATTAGAAATTGTAAGTCTAAGGTGAGGTTTACAAGTAACTAGAAGAAGATATGGGTCCACAGAGGCTCAAAAAAACTCTAACATGGTCAGACTTGACAAAGACACACAGTTTTAAAACCATGATCACAAAAATAAGCTTTTGAGGGTCACAATGCAAAACTTTTCCAGCAAACAGATCAAACCACAGCCTTAGTGGGGTGTGGGTTGGTCACAATGCACACTATCTCTGTCGCCCCTTTTGTTTGCCATCTCACTCGAGCCCTTTTTATCCACTATCAGACATTCCAACGACATACATGGTGTCACTGTGAACTGTCAGACGCATAAATACGCAGCTTATGCGGATGACATACTTTTTTTCATCCAACAACCTTGTATCTCTTTTCCTGTACTCTTACGAGCCTTCGCAGACTTCCGCCACCTCTCAAACTTCAAGATTAACATGTCTAAATCCGAAATATTAAATATTATTCTCCCCCATACTGAAGCCTCTGCTCTGAACCCACATTTCCCATTTCAATGGTGTCCGGATAAATTGGAATACCTAGGCATTTTTCTAACCCCCCGCTTGGATAACTTATTCCGTCATAACTACATACCCCTATTGAACATGATCAAATCAGATCTTCGGAAATGGTCCTCCTTACATCACTCTTGGTTGGGCAAGACCAACATAGTTAAGATAAAAATTTTGTCTTGTATTCTATTTTTTTTCAAATGTTACCGCTGGGTGTCCCTATTGGGCTTTTTACTATTTTGCAGTCTTTGATTTCCAGGTTTATCTGGCAGGGCAGGCGCCCCAGGATTGCCAGGGCGACGCTTTTTCGTCCAAAGCGTTCTGGGGGACTTGCACTCCCTAGTATCAGGGATTATTTCCGGACGGTCACACTAACCCGTGTGGCTGATTGGAAGTACTCTTTTAGTTCTAAATTATGGGTACAGCTGGAATATGACCTATGTGACAGAGACTTGTCTGCAGTACCATGGATTCCGAGGTCCGCCAGGGCCCTCTCTCCATACACTTCCCCCCTGACCCTATCTACCTTTTCCATCTGGGATTCCATTCATACAAAGTTTTCCTGGAACTACAACTCTCCCTTAATGCCTCTGCTGAACCACAACCACTTCATGCCTGGTAAACTGGATGCTGGATTTAAAAATTGGTCTCCTAAGACTCCCCTCTTGTTATCCCACGTAACCCACTCTAATACTGTGAAACCACTTAGCCACATTTTGGGCTCCAGCCCCGCAACGGTCATGGATCATTGGAGACACAGACAGTTGTCCAGGTTCATAGCTACTCTTCCATGTCTGCTGCGTGACTCCAAGGAATTGAACCCTATTGAGGCGATATTATGCCCTCGGAACCCCCTCCACTCCACCTCGCAGTTTTACAAGGCACTTATCTCATTACAAGGCCAACCCTACCCGGACTTTCTACACAAGTGGGAACTGGATATTGGATCTCAAATTTCCGATGCTCGGAAAGACAAAGTTCTTGCATTGGCTCACATTTCTCTCTCCACCAAGGTGGCAGAATCCAACTACAAGCTATTGTCCCGTTGTTACTATACCCCGCGGAAAATGCACATTATTTCTCTGGCCATCTCACCATTGTGCTGGAGGGGATGCGGAGATACTGCATCGCACGCAAACATCTGGTGGCACTGTTCGGTAATTCGGCCGTTCTGGTTGGAAGTCCTTCGGCTTATCTAAGTCATCACGGAAGTTACTATCCCATCAGATCCCTGGGTTGTTTTGCTGCATGGAACTAAAATGCCGCTCTCTAAGTACAAAAGATCAATGATCCCTCATATGCTTAATGCGGCTAAAGCCCTGATCCCCACCTTCTGGGGCTCACCGACCATTCCCACGATACGTCACTGGCTACGGAAAGTTGATATGACATACCAATTAGAGGAACTTACTTTCAAAGCCCGTGACAAACTAGACCGTTTTCACTCTACCTGGCAACCTTGGTCTTCTTTTAAAAACACTTCATCCTATGTGGCCCTACTCACTGAGGACACCCCCCTTGGTTTATCACCTTCTAATGTAATCCTATCTGATTAAAGTTTTTATTGTTTGGTACATAAGTCGCCCATGGCCTACTTTCCCACCCCTCCTCCCCCCCTCTTATCCCCTTTCTCTCCCAGCTGCTCTCCCCTCTTCTTTCTCTTTCTTTTCTGCTTTTCGCTATCCTTTCGCTTTCCTATAAGTTCTCTCCGACATTTGTTTTATGATGCAAGATGTTGTGTTATCATTATGATTTTTCAGACTTTTTATGACTGGGTGTGCTTGGCACACACTGAGATGTTCATGCACTCATTGATATTGTTCCATAGCTACTTACCATATTTCATGTCGGATTGTACATGTTCGGTTTTTCTTTGTCTTTTTGAAAATGTTTTCAATAAACAGAAATTAAACAAAAAAAATATCCTGGCCTCTTCACAGGCAAAGCAAACCACACTAGTGCAGGCCTTTATATAACATAGGTTGGATTGATAGCACACCTACACCCACCCAGCAAGGGACATGCCCACCAGTGTATTCTGTCTCTCCATGCCATAAGTTCTCACACCTGTGGATCAGGAACACACACTCTTGGCAAAGAAAGAATGCAACAGCATAAGTATCTGTTCAGGGTAAACAGAAAAAAGACAAAAGTCCCAGGCTCTGGCAATGATCAGTGATAACAACGACAAAACTATTCAAGTTGTAAGTTTTTGGGCATGTGGATGATACAAAGAAGGAAATGTCAACTTTGTGTGGTCTGCTTCACACAAATCGTTTCATTCATCATCAGCATACAACATAAATATGAGTGCAGGTTCACACCATACTTATACATTCATATCTGCCCTCAAACACACAGTTCTAGATTTGATGCAAAACCACAGTCGCTTAATTTATAATGTCATTTCTTGATTTTCCATTATATGAAACCCCACAGAAATATAATACCTTGTGAAAATGAAACTAGAACACCAGACAAATTTCTAGCTAAGTAGTGTACTGTTTGTGATTCAAACCCATGACCCCGGTTCCGCATGGCAGAAGTGCTAACCAGTTGGCCAATGTGCTGCCACATCCATGGATCCTCTATCTTTGTGATGTTAAACAGCCTTAAGTCCCTGGGGTGTGACAAGTTAATCAATGCACATGTACCCTGGATGTCCTCAATGCCATTGACCAACCTGTTTCCGTGATATGCCATCTGGTTCCTAGGCTAGTTATGGCTGATTAGTTTTAGCATGCTCCTACTGGACCATCTCTAATTTTGAGGATTTTTGGTTGGTAGGATGCTGCAATTGGTGCTGGTGTGGAATTCACAAGGCTGCTTCTTGTCCTTCCCTGTGGAACACATATGGCAAGATTTGCAATAAAGGTGGAACCCTCATACACCGAAAAAGTACATTTCTTTGGGCATTTACCTATAGGTGGAGGAATTACATCAGTCAGGAGTTCTGTTTCTTGATTTATTCTGTGATATTGTTTGATTATTGGTGCGTGAGTGTAGAATAGTGGTGTTACCCTATGAATTTTGGTAATGACATTTTGATTTTGATTAATGATGTTGGCACACATATTAGATTTTTGTGGTGAAAAAGCTTATCATTTAGAAATAAACAACACACAAAAGTGTTACTCATTTTAAATTTGCATCAACAATGGTACAGGCATACCCCACTTTTAAGTACACAATGGGACCAGAGCATGTATGTAAAACGAAAATATACTTAAAGTGAAGCAATACCTTTTTTCACTTCTCAATGCATGTAAATACACTAGTTCTGTAGGAAATCTTGGTCAGCTTGACGTGACACTGCTCCCAAACTATTCAGGGACACCAAACTTGGGGAGCATGTTAAGGGGGCCCAGGACTATGATATGGTAGATTACCTAGGCAAGCTGGTCGGCAACAAAATAGGATATGTTATATTTCTGGGTCCCCTCTTGGTGCTCCCTAAGTTTGGTATCCCTGTCACTTATGGTTCGGGATCAGTGCCATGTCAAGCTGACCAAAATTTCCCATAGACGCCAATGTTACACAGGGAGCAGTGCCTTACCAAGCTGACCAAGATTTCCCATAGTCGCCAATGTTAAAACCAGCAGCAGTGCCATGTCAAGCAGACCAAGATTTCCTATTGATGGGAATGTTAAAAACCAGGAGTAATGCCATGCCAAGCTGGCCAAGCTGTGTCCATACTCGCGAGTGTACGTAAAGTGAGTTTACCTAAAATGGGGTATACCTGTATTGTGTGTGGGTGGTGAAGACAGCTGTGGGAGTTTCAGTTAAGATGTATGTGAGATGGAGAGCAACAAGTGCATTATCTATCATTTACTTACCTGTTGTCAAACAGCAAAGTGGCTGAGCATGCCCAGTGCAACCAGAGATATGACTCGAACAGCAATGTGTCTGAGCATGCTCAGTGTAACCAGAGATATGGCTCAAATAGCAAAATGTCTGAGCATGCTCAGTGTAACAAGAGATATATCCCAAATGACAAAAGTCCCTGGGCATACACAAT
This sequence comes from Pelophylax lessonae, assembly GCF_965119305.1. Lineage (NCBI taxonomy): Eukaryota > Metazoa > Chordata > Amphibia > Anura > Ranidae > Pelophylax > Pelophylax lessonae. Next base: position 525,647,295 of record NC_138769.1, on the reverse strand, counting down.
GCACATGGCAGTTATCGCTCTCTCTTCATATATATATATATACATATATATCTATATATATATATATATATATATATATATATCTATATATATCTATATATATATATATATATATATATATATATATATATATATATATATATGTGTGTGTGTGTAGAGGGAGAGAGAGAATAATGTCTGTTCTTTAGGAATTCAACAATTCATACCAAAATTCCAAAATTAAAATGTATGTTTTTGTGTAAATAACAGATGTACAATTTGAATCAACGGATGACACTTGCTTTTATATATCTTACGCTCATTTTTGCAGCCGTGTAGGTATTTTTAACATTCGCAAATTTCCGAATTCCCTATAGCGCCTGCTTACACTTCACAAGGCGTAGGATTTTATCTGTTTTTATGGTCTGGGCATGTGAACATGTGCTGCTTCATAGTCATAGGCCAAGGGAGAATTTATCTTTACAACAAATTTATTTTTAAACATCAATTTTTGAAAATGTTTCAAAATAGACGATCTCCAAACAATATACCACATCTTTAGAAACCATTTTTTAGCTATGCTATCATGCTCTAAACATTATTTCCATGTGCAATAGTGGTACTTTTAGCACAACTACTAATTTACTTGCTCGCTAACGTATATTGCCTATAGTGGATCTGCGTTCACGACTACGTTCTACCGCATGTTATACTGAATTCAGTTTAGGAGTAAATCTATGGCGGTTCCGCGTTGTAGAAACTAAAAGTACGCACATTTGCCTACTAAGGCGTTATAGTGAATTAGGCCCTAAGTCTCTGCCTGACACGCTAACTCTTTCTATACACCCTAACACTATAATAATTTTCAAGTTTACTGATAAACTGTATCACACTCGGAGATAAGACCAATAACATGACATATAAAGAGGTTTTCAATTTGTATGGAGGAATGGAAGATTGTTTTTTCTTGGGGGTCATGTAAAAAAAAAAAAAAAAAAAAAAAGGGTTACTCTTTTATATGCCAAGCTTATGTTTCAAAAGTAAGCAAAATCTTTTCTTGTATTAAGAGAGGCATGGACTCCAGAGAGAGAGATATCATTTTGCCCCTGTACAAATCATTAGCAAGACCTCATCTGGAAGTGCAGTTCTGTTTTGGGCACCAGTTCATTAAAAGGATATCGGGAAACTGGATAAAGTGCAGAGAAGGGCAACCAAACTGATAAGAAGCATGGAGGACCTCAGCTATGAGAAAAGATTAGAGTAACTGAATTTATTCTCTCTTGAGAAGAGGAGATTAAGGGGGGATACGATCAACATGTATAAATACATCAGTGGTCCATATAGTTAACTTGGTGTTGAGTTATTCACTTTAAGGGGATCACAGAGGACAAGGGGGCACTCTTTACATCTGGAGAAGAAGAGATTTTATCTCCAAATACAGAAAGGCTTCTTCACAGTAAGAGCTGTGAAAATGTGGAATAGACTCCCTCAAGAGGCGATTCTGGCCAGCTCAGTAGATTGTTTTAATAAAGGCCTGGATTCTTTCCTAGGTACACATAATTTAACTGGATACTAATATTTATACAGTAGGTAAAGTTGATCCAGGGAATATCCAATTGCATGTTAGGGGATCAGAAAGGAATGTTTTCCCCTGCTGGAGCAAATTAGATTATGCTTTACTGTGGGTATAGGATTGTATATACAAGATTGTATATTTTTTTTATTTCCTTCTGTTGGTTGAACTACATGGATGTGTGTCTTTTTTCAACCAGACTAACTATGTAACAATATACCCAAAATTCTACAATAATTTCTTTCATACCCTACCAATGTGCTGATTGTGACTTGATACATATGCACTATGTTGACTTTTGCAGAAAGCATAAAAGTGTATGACACCACTAAAGTGCATATTGATCAGTGCAATAGTAAGATCCCTGGGACATGCTGGCTAAAAAGTATTTTGAACTTTTTGGATTTTTGACAAATTTGATGTATATTAATAATAATAATAATAATAATAATAATAATAATAATAATATTTATAACCATAATAGCGAACAAAATGTATATAATAGGCTAATAATAATTAGTTCAAGAGAATACAGATAAACCTTTTTGTATTTTTTTGCTCCAAAAAAAAAAAAAAAAACGATTTTATCTTTATTTCCGGTTGTACACTTTTCAATAGCATTTAGCTGTCAATACACCTACCTTTTATGCATTGTATTTTATGAAAGTGTCTTTTCATAAAACGCAGTGCTCTTCTTTAGACTTCAATTCAGTTTACTCTTATATATAGGCTGGCCAATATTCAATTTTCTTGTACAATTTTCCATTAAATTTACCAAAACCATATAATATAAGGTCAAGCCTAAACACTTTTAATTTGTCTGCAATCAGGCCGGCCCTTGCACTACATAGTTGAAGGTAAATCTAAGGGGAATTAAATAAGAAAATTGTAAAATGTGTGGCCAGCTTTATTCACATAGAACAGGAATTATAACTTTTTTATTGTTTCAGCAAATTTTGCCATTATAAATGTATATTCAGAAAAATTTAAAAAGGGAGAGCCAGACCATGGCACCACATCCTCAATTTTTATCAAAAAAGTAACATACCAGAAAAAAAAGAAGAGTGTGTTTTCAGGGTACCATTAAACACATACACATGATCAAAATAAAAACATTTTTATTCATACAAATATTATAAATAAACATTAAAAACAGTGATGAAGGGCCTACCAAGTCCACCTATACTTATGTAAGCCCCCAGATGATTAAATACTATTGTTAAAATGTTTAATCCCTAATATTACTGTAAAAATAAAAAATATTTTGTATATTCATTTTATAGTTCTATTTTTTTTCTGTAGTTGAATCAGAATTAAAATAAATAGAAAAAGGAAAATAAAAATATTCTAACAATTGGTACAAGATTGTTATGTGAAGTCTTGTTCTCCAGAGTATAATTGTGTGCTTTGCATCATCACCACTTTGCAGGATTCTCAAGTATGCATGAATCGTGACATTGCTTAACTTTGCTTTGATCCTATATAGCAGTCTAATTATAAGGTACAAAATGTCAAAGTTCTTTTCAGGTTTAAATTTTCTCACCACCATAACATTGTAGATAATATGAGGTTAATTCAATGGTTATTAGTACTCCAGGCATATAGATAAAAAAACTTAATCCACAAATACCATCTTAACTGACTCTACTGATCTTCAAAAGAAATAGATTTTCATACTATTATTGTGTAATTCTTTCATAGTTATGCACGATTTTAAACAATCCCCATGAAAATAAAATAAATAACATGTATAATAACCAAGGCACAGCTGTTAAATCAGCAGATTCAGCTTTTTTTATTTTTGCTGAACTCCAAGTTTCATTTAAAAGCACAAATTCTAGGTATATGGATATATAAATACATTGTTGATAGTGTATCTTAGTGGTTTAATTATATTTCGGTGAGATGTAGTGTAGCAGTGTTAAAAAAAAAAAAGGGAAGAAAACTGTTGCTATTGTAGGGGGTGTTTAGCTTAACCACTTAAGCCCCGGAAGATTTTACCCCTTTCCTGACCAGGGTTTTTTTTTGGATTTTTTCTGGGCGTGACTTTAACGGACAATTGCGCGGTCGTGCGATGCTGTACCTAAACGAATTTCACGTCCTTTTTTTTTTTCCACAAACAGAGCTTTCTTTTGGTGGTATTTGATCACCTGTGCAATTTTGTGATCATGCGCTATAAAAAAAAAAGAGCGTACATTTTGCAAAAATAACAATATTTTTTACTTTTTTTTATATGAAATTCCCCACAGAAAATGTAAAAATCAAAATTTTTTAACATTTTCGGCCAATTTGTTTTATGCTACATATGTTTGGTAAAAAAAATCGCAAAAAGCGTATTTTGATTGGTTTGCGCAAAAGTTATCGCGTTTACTAACAAAGGGAAAGATTTTTGTCATTTTTGGTGTTTTTTTTTTAACGAGTAATGGCGGCGATCTGCGATTTTTTTGCGGGACTGCGACATTGCGGCGGACAGATCGGACCCTTGACTGACATTTTTGACACTTTTGGGGTTACCAGTGACATTACTACAGTAATCAGTGCTATACATATGCACTGTTACTGTAAAAATGACACTGGCAGTGAAGGGGTTAACTGTATTGGAGAGGGAGGGGTTAAGTGTGTCCTAGGGGCGTGTTTCTAACTGTGATGGGACATGTGTACTATTGTAAAAACAGAGATCAACGGTTCTACATGGTAGAACCGTCTGATCTCCATTTTTACACAGGGGAGAATGACAGGCGGCTTGTTTACATAAGCCGCCTGACTTTCTCCCTCTCTACCGACGATCGTAGTGTGACCGGCGGACATCGGGTCCACCGGTCACACGCGCGGACTCCTCAGTGAACGGGGTGGGCGCGCGCTCTCCCGCTATTGGCTCACAAGCCGGTCACAGGCTAGCGATGTAGATCTACGTCACTCTGCCTGGCCGGGGCTGACTGCCGCAATAAATATACTGTGCGCAGTTGGCAAGCGGTTAAGGGTAGAGCCTACCAGTGAGCTGAGCCCGTGCCAGTTGTGCCATTCAAGGGCTTTTTGGCCCACTTTTATTAACCACTTCAGCTCCGGAAGGTTTTACCCCCTTAACCACTTGGCTACTGGGCACTCAAACCCCCTTCCTGCCCAGGCCAATTCTCAGCTTTCAGCACTGTCTCACTTTGAATGACAATTGCACGGTCATGAAACGCTGTACCCAAATGACATTTTTAATATTTTTTTTCAAACAAATAGAGCTTTCTTGGTGATATTTAATCACTACTGGGGTTTTTTATATTTTGCTTAACAAACAAAAAAAGCCCAAAATTTTGAAAAAAAAAAACAAACAAAACTGTTTTTATAGTTTGTTATAAAATTTAGCAAACAGGTAATTTTTCTCCTTCATTGATGTGCTCTGATGAGGCGGCACTGATGGGCCCTGATAGGCACTGATAGACTGCACTGATGGGCACTGATAGACTGCACTGATGGGCACTGATAGGCTGCACTGATGGGCATTGATAAGGCAGCACTGATAAGGCAGCACTGGTGGGCACTGATGGGTGGCACTGATGGGTGTCACCATTGGGCACTGATGGGCAGCACTGAAGGGCACTGGTAGGTGGTGCTGAAGGGCACTAATAGGCGGCACTCATGGGCACTGATGGGCACTAATATGTGGCACTGATGGGCGCTGATATGTGGCACTGATGGGTGGCACTGATGGGCAATGATAGGCACTGGTAGGTGGCACTTATGGGCAGCACTCTTGATGGGGCACTGAGTGGCACTGATAGGTGGCACTGGTAGGCACTGATATGTGACACTGGTAGGTGGCACTGGTGAGCACTGATAGGTGGCACTAGTGGGCACTGGTAGGTGGCGCTGGTGGGCACTGGTAGGTGGCACTGGTGGACACAGATGTCCCTCTCTTCTTCAGGACTGATGTCCCTCTGACAGCAGCGGCTATCAGCTTTTTGTTCTCCTCCCACTGACAGCATGAGAAGAAAAAAACAGCTGATCGTCGGCTGCTGTTTACATCACATGATTAGCTGTCATTGGCTGACAGCTCCTGGAGCTGTCCTCCTGGAGCCTCTCAATCTGACTTTTTGAGAATCCTGGGGGACATACCCGTTCCCAGCTAAGTGTATCACTATGTCACACTATGAATAACAAGCAAACCCCTTTTCCTTGCGCATCATGGCAGCATACAATGGATTGTGGCTCCGCCTCCAAAACCTGATAGGACTGGTTAACCATAAATCAAAGACAGACCCGGCTGCAGAATTCTCCTTTTTGTCCTCACCTGATCATGACTGGAGTCGCAAGGTATCCCTTACCATTTGTCGCCCCAGCCAGGTTTAGCCTCTCCTGGGTGGAAGTGGGCAACACATGGTAGGTGTTGCTCTGGGATCACTGTGCTCCTTATGGCACTCACCTGGGCTTTGGCTTTCTCCTTCTCAGTGTTACTCTAGGACAGTGATGGTGAACCTTGGCACCCCAGAGGTTTTGGAACTATTTCCCATGATTCTCATGCACTCTACAGTGTGGTTGAGCATCATGGGAAATGCAGTTCCAAAACATCTGGGATACCAAGGTTCGCCATCACTGCTCTAGGATCACTGTGCTGTTTATGGCATTTCACCTTGGCTCTTCCTATCACCTTCTCAATGCTTGCTCTGGGATCACTGTGTCATGCTATTTTTCATTTCATTCTGCTGCTTTGCTCTATTTCTATGGGGAATGCTGCCCAGTCAGACCACCCATTGCTTTTAAGGTATACAGATTAGGTAAGTAGTGGAGATTGAGAAAAAAGAGAGCCAATATCTACAGCCCCGTAAAGACCTCAAGATGGAGGAAGCCCTCTAAAGGTCAAGACAAGTCACCATCTAAGAGCAGACATCCAGGCAATGTTGATCAGGATCATCATCTCACCACTAATTATCATTGTTCCCTGTTTACAAACATCACAGGTTACCAGCCCTAATAGTTGCTGCATTTGTTGTGGAGAGGCATTGCCTGCCAAGATAATACATTCACCATGTAAGTGCAGACATCCAGACAACGTTGATCAAGGTCATCATCTCACCCTTCATTATTATTGCTCCCCATTTACAAACACCACAGGTTACCAGGCCCAGGTTGTGAAGTTCGTGGTGGAAAGTCATTGCCTAACAAGCCATTATGTCAAGTCCGCTTGGAGGTGACAACTGACAAAAAAGGGTATGTCTGGAAAGTAGCTTCCTTGATTAAAGAATCGGCCAAGGAGTTGATACCTGAAGACTGTACTTCCTAGTCAGTGGCTGAATTGCCTAGCACTTCCAACCAGAGCTAGTAGGTGGGGTTCAAATTAGACACCTAGAGGAGGTAATCCAGGAAGAATGGAAGGGGTCAGAGAAAAAGGCCTGTATACATAGGTTGTGAAAACTGTATACCCTAAAAAAGCTAAAGGTCAACCTGCTGCGGTCTCCTCCGATGGTGGATGCATCATTATTGCAGCTGGCAAGACACGTCACCTTGCGGTTGTGTTCAAGGAGGCTCTAGTCCAAAAATTAGACCCAGCTCTGAAGTGTTCCTACGTACTGTAGCATCTGCAGATGCCTGCAGACCAGCAATAACCAGCCCATGTGCTGAGTGTGTCCAATTGAAGTGTTTTCATAATTATCAACCAGCTTCTGCACCTACAGGACTTGGCAGAATGTGACTGGGTCTGCATCCCTTTGGACGTGATTTCCTGTTCCAGTGGATGCCCAAAATCTGACTTGTATCTCCGTGCAGACCTCTGGGAAAATCTGTGAGCCAATCACTCAAGCAGGAAATGATGTTTCAGGGGGGCGTCCTGTACACATTCTGTGTACAGAACATCTCCAGATAGCCATATTGCCTTGCATTTTACAGAGAATTACAGCGCTGTAGACTGAAAAGGAAAGTGGATTTACCCTTTAAAGAAGCTCTTTTGGAGGATGTGAAGAGACAAGGTGGTAACAGCTTTGTAAGAGCTGAAATTGGCAGGAGATTCTGCGGCGGATGTGTCAGTAGACGTCAACTGATATTTTTCAAGAGCGGTGTTCCCCGCAGTCACGACAAGGAGGGCATTATGGCTGAAGCCATAGTCGGCGGATCCCACCTTAAAAATAAAACTGATGCAAGATACCAGACATTGACAATGGATCCATTCTATTTGAGAGTAGACCAGATACAGCCATCCCAAGGGTGACCACTTGCAGGTCAGGGCGAATATCATCTGACAAAAAACGGAAAAAATCAGAAAAGGTCCAGCATACAGGCGGCAACTCCCGAGAAGATTCAAGGAGGCAAATGCCTATGGACCGGGAAAAAGATTAGTAAAGGAACTGGAGAAGTACCCAATCTTCATTTTTGAAGCCTTTAAAATCGAACGCACTTGTCTTAGAAGAACAGCGAAGTCCTTTTAAGGGTGCACTCATCCAGGGGGTGCCTGTGTAAAGCTTTGCAAACACACCTGGATGGATAATATTCAGAAACAGTGGGCCATATAAGCTATATTGGTGTGACATTGGTGGACGTTTAATCGATGCCCACCTTCCGATCTCTTCCAGCCAGCCAGGCTACCAGATTTGATGGAAAAGTGTCAAATTCTGGTCCAGTTAGTAGCTAGATTAAATGAAAAATTAGCAATTGTGAAGGTTCCAAGTGTCCAGAGGAGGTGAGGATTGGGTTCCCCTCTGTTCCTAGCACAAAAAAAAAAAAAAAAAATCAAAATCAGGTAATCTGTGCCCAGTGCTAAACTTGAAAAAACTCAACAAGCACAGAAAGTTGGAGCCGTGTAAGATAGAGAACCTCCAATCAATTCTATTATTGATAAATCTGGGAGACTGGATGCTCTGTAGGTTTATCAGACACCTAACTACTTGTCCCAATCCATCCTCAATTCCTCTACCAGTTTTAGAGCTTCCCCCTTGGTCTGTACACCTCTCCCAGGACATTCACAAATGTCTTACTGTCCGCAATAGCGACAGGAAGAAATTCAGGAGAACTTCCACAAGGGAAGATTCGTCCTCTGATAGAGAAGGTCAAGAGTGCTTTGAGAGTGAAGTCTCTTCCAGCAGAAAAGTGCCTGAGTATCCTTTGTTCTTTGTAACTGACCAATTGTTGTTTTCGAATGGAACATTATCACATCAGACCCTAAACAGAAAGGTTGGGGGATGCATTTCAAAGAGCAGGCTGCTCAAGGTTCTGGGATGTTCAGCTTATGAGGCAAAGTATTGAATGCTCTCCAACTGTGCGCAGTGTTCAAAGTCCTTCTGTCATTCACTCCTTTTATGAGAAAAGCAAAAGTCATACTGTGCCTATACAGCAGTGGAAGGGTATAATTCGTAGGCAGTCAGTGGAACTTCCTTTATCAATAATTGCAGTTATACCATTTTGGCTTAGGAGGCTCTAGTGTCTCTCTCTTACAGTTGAGCACTTAGTCACCACTGCCTCTGCCAGTTATAACGGATCTGCTCTCTCATGGCCAGTTTTGCCATCCAGCTCCAAGAGACTACATTTGATGGCATAGAAGTTGAGAGGCAGACCCTACCAAGTCAAGGGTGCTCAGTACAGGCAGTGGCTAATTTGTGTCAAGCCGGAGAGGTTCCCATGAATAATTCTTACCAGAGAATATGAGTAAGTTATTCAACTTTCACACAGCAAAAGCCTGAAGTCCTTTATCACCTAAACCAGCCAAGATTCTGCAGTTCTTACAACTGGGACTAAACAGGGGCCTAGGTTCAAATATTATAAAAGTTCAGCCGTGTCTGCACTTACAGGGGTTTAAAGAGTCCTTAACCCTTTAATGATGCAATTCTTAAAAGGCTTGCATGAAGTTATAGACCTGCCTGGAAACCATTGTTCCCTATGTGGGACTTGCTTATGGTCCATTGCTATCCTACAGAATTAGTTACACTCTGCAATATATAACCCCGAAGACCATATTTCTGGTTGCAGGGTGTCAGAGCTGAAGGCTTTGTACTCAAAGAGCCTCACCTAATGTTCTACCCAGACCGAATAGTCCTAAAACGCCAGACTGCTTTTTATTCACTTTAATTAGGAAATCAATTTACCATCTTTCTTGGTTAAGCGAGAGAACCACATCCAGAACTTGGATGTCCTGCTTGGCAGCTATATTTTCATTCAGGAAAGCTGAAATCTGTGCTTGGTTCTGGCATGGCTTAGGACAGGGTCAGTCAGCATCAACCAGACTTGTATAAAGTACTCGAAATTTCTACTTGAGTAAAAGTACAAGTGCTCAATCAAAAAGTGACTTGAGTAGAAGTGGAAGTGCTCGCAGAAAAAGTTACTTAAGTAGAAGTACTAAAGTATTCAACATTTTTTTTACTTAAGTATTGCAAGTAGTTTTTTCAAAAAATTTGCTACTTAAGTACTAAAAGTAAAAAGTACCAGTAGTTTTGAAAAAAAATTTCTACTCAAGTACTGAAAGTAGAAGTACAAGTACTGTGTTATGTAGTTATTAAAGAAAGAAGTCAAAAGTTTGAACATCATATTTTTTTTTTTTATTATTTCAAATGATTTATTCAAATGATTAACCTGTGTTTGTTAGTAGTTTCTTGATGCACTTTAAGCGCTGTAGCACCATTTATTTGTTTGTTTCATATTTTCTTTTTATTGGAAAGATTTGGTATAGCAGCTTTTATTATACACAGCCTTTATTTTCGTATGCGCTGATTTACAAATGACATTATACACATTTTTTTGAGCTTTATGCAACCTGCCATCTACTGTTCTGGCAGTGGTAATTTTTTTAAAAGTAACGAGTAACTATGCAGCACAAAAAAAAATACTTGAGTAGAAGTATTGAAATCATCGAAAAAATGTAGTGAAGTAAAAGTAGAAGTAGGAGAAAAAAATTCTACTCTAGGAAAGTACAGATACCGCATTTCGGTACTTAAGTACAGTACTTAAGTAGTTCTAATTCGTTACTATACATCTCTGGCATCAACATGTACAGTCACCTCCTAGATTGTTAAGACAATTAAAAGAGCCTACTGTTCACAAGACCCTTCTGTTCTGGACTTAAGAGCACATTCAACTAGGGCAGTGCCAGCTCTGTGGACAGAGCAGTGCGGAATGTTTCCTGAGGCTATTTGCAAGTCAGCAATATGGTCCTCCTAGGAGACCTTCATTAAACTTTATTAGGTGAACCCAGCTCACAAATACTGAGGTAAAGGAAGAAAAATACTAACCCACAGCATTTATTAGATTGCATTTATTATGTCACGACACCAGATGTGATGTGCCCAACTGGTAGATTTTAACAACAAATACCAAGGCCTCAACTAAAAATCACAAAAAAAAAGAAAAAAAAATGTCAACATTACAAATGACACCACAACCTCACAATGAACAAACAGTAATGGACCGAATATTTGAAGCTTCTCCTACATACCCAAGCCATAGCTTGCCACCATAGACCAACCTCATCTCTGCCTCACTTTCAGTAAAGGAAAACATACAAAGATTACCCTCTCTCAAGTAGGCCTTGGGTTTCCTGAGGAACCTTCTCCAAAAGAACTCCCACCTAAGGCCCCACCACCAATCAAAGGGAGATCCTAGAGGGGTCAGGGAGGTCCCCTCTCCTTTGTTTAGGGCCGATCCATGGAAAGCAACATAGCTGCCCAGACTCTCCATGCCAATCAATAGGTAGCAGTTTAAATGGACAGGGCAGCAAGTATTTAGTCATTGTTTTATCCACCGGAGGCCACGTTTTATGCAGGAAACAAGCAGAAAGATTGTAAGCCTTATATAAAAACAGGGTATGTGAAGCTGTTGACTTATTTTTTTCATCAGTGGTCTCCATGCTCAGGCCATGATGCTTAGGCTGCTGCTGTTATACTGGTCCTCATCAGAATAAATGTATAAAAATAATTCTATTTTTCTTTATCTATAGCAAATTCCATATTCACTGCTGTGGTAGTGCTCTGCTATGGCACCCCTATTTTGCTAGAAAAAACTCGAGAACCATTTCAATTTCTATTGATGTTATTCTTTTGATTGATGGCCTACTTGATCAGCATGAGGATGATGTTGACTCATATGGGGCTTTTATGATCTGGAAAAAAAAATGAATAATTAATCTTCAGTTTCCCCCTCCCTATCTAGTTGCCTTGGGAGGCTGACCTTTGAAAGCATTGACACTGACCTGTTGTCAGCAACAGGTGTGACCAGAAATGTGTGGACTGACACAGAGAATATCAGGCACAATTAAGAGCCGGTTCACACTGGGGCGACTTGTCAGGCGACTTGGTCGCCTGACAAGTCGCCGTTGGTCGCCTGCCATAGATTAGCACAGGACCCGTTCTAATAGGAGCGACACAAGTCAAAGAGAGGCATTGAATGGATTGGCTCGTAACACCAGTATCGTCATTAAGCCCTCCGACAAGGGGGGCAATGTGGTACTGATGGATAGATCTAAATACGAACTAATGTGCCTCAAAATCTTATCAAACACAGAGTGGTATTCCATCATCCCTTTTGAGAGGATCCAGGACTTTTCTAACAGATATCGGTCTATTATATTGGATGCCTACCATCAAGGCATAATTCCCCACGACACGTACCTCTTTTTGAAGGTACAGTGGCCTATTATTCCTACCTTCTACGCACTCCCCAAGGTTCACAAGAACCTTGGGGATCCCCCTGGGCGCCCCATAGTATCAGGGGTGGGATGCAAAACAGAACCTGCAAGTCAATTTGTTGACAGTCATTTGAGACCTTTGATTTTGGGGCTACCCTCATATTTGAAGGACACCCTGGACCTATTAAGGGCGGTTGAAGGCATTGTGGTTCCACCTGGAGCATTATTGGTCGCAATAGATATCGAGGCCTTGTATTCAAGCATCCCCCATTCTAGGGGTATTGAGGTGATTTCCTCCTTTCTCTATGAGCAAGACCAATCTGAATGGCCTATGGCAGATTTCATCATTATCCTATTGGATCACATTCTACGATCGAACGTGTTCCTATTCCAGGATGTCGCCTACCTCCAGGTACAGGGCGTGGTGATGGGGACCTCATGTGCCCCATCTTACGTGACCCTGTACCTGGGGGGGTGGGAGAAATCAGTGTTCCGTGATGAGGCTTTGTCGATGTACCTGCGCCACATTCTTTTGTGGCGCAGGTACATCGATGACGTTTTCATCATTTGGACTGGGAGCATAGGGGAGTTGCGCCAGTTTATGGACCTGATAGCCGATAACACCTTCAATTTAAAGTTTACTATGCAATACAGCTTGGAAAGTCTTCCATTTCTGGATACCAGGCTGTTCGTGGATGAGGATCGATTGCTCCGCACTACCTTGTACCGCAAGGAAACTGCGGGCAATACGATCTTGCATTATACGAGCAGCCATCCCCGTCCCTTAATTAACAGCATTCCATTTGGCCAGTACCTCCGTCTTCGGAGGAACTGTGCCAGGGACGAGGATTTAGAAATGGAAGCTGCATCCCTGAGAAAGAGACTCAAAGCTCGGGGATACAGTAAAAAAGTTCTTCGGAAGGCCTATAATAAGGCAAAGGCCTATACAAGAAATGAACTAATATTCAACTTTGGGAAAAAGACATCAGGTTCTGGTACAACCAGACTGGTTACCACGTATAATGACCATCACTCGCAGATTCGAGCAATTATGAGGCGTAACTGGCATTTCCTGACAGATGACAGGATAGTGTCCAACTATGTTCGCCAATACCCAGAGCTAGTTTTTCGAAAATCGAAGTCACTTCGTGACTCTATGGTGCATAGTCATCTTCGGCAGGTACAACAGGGTGAGGATCGGACACGTAGAGGTACTTATCCATTTGGCCAATGCGACATCTGCCCTTGGATACAGGCAGGTCCAACCTGTACCCTTCCGAATGGCTCTATATATAAACTTAACTGTTATGCAGATTGTCAAACGATTGGAGTAGTATATATTGCTCTCTGCGAGTGCGGCTCATTTTACGTGGGCAAAACGAAAAGGTCCCTGGCCTGTCGAGTGAGGGATAGGAATGAGCGGACACCTAGATGTCCGTGTTCGACGGGTTCGGCCGAACTTTAAAAAAAAGTCCGGGTCCGTGTCCCGGACTTTTACCGAACTTTTCCCGGACACCGAACCCCATTGAAGTCAATGGGGACCCGAACTTTAAGGCACTAAAATGGCTCTAAAACACCAAAGGAAAGGGCTAGAGTGCTGCAAATGGCAGCAAAACGTAATTAAGAGCATGGCAAGTGCTCTGCAAACAAATGTGGATAGGGAAATAACTTAAAACAACAAAAAAAAAAACAGAAAAATAAAACAATGTTCTTCTTCATCTCTGAAGGACGAGGCCCATATGGAGTAGGAGGGAGGTTGAGGTGGTGGTGGATGTGGCGGTGACATAGGCATGCGCACAGGGTGTGCCGGGTGTGCCTGGGCACACCCTAATCACCTAGGGCACATAGCATTGCCAGTGAGGAGATGGGAAAGATCTCCCTCGGACCTGCTCTGCTCCATTTCTCTTTGCCTACAGGTACATGGCCCCGATACATTACTCTCCCTGCTGGCAAACACATGCATGTGTATTTCAACTTTGGGGTGCACACCTTAATGCAATAGGCTGCGCACACCTATGGGTGGTGTAGGTGGAAGCGGCGGTGGAGGAGGACCAGGGCCGGATTAAGAGCATCATGGGCTTGGTGCTGAGGATTTTGAAGGGCCTTAAGGGCCGTGCCTTGCCATGCACCCAGAGGAGGAAGGGTGCAGCCATGCATGCCTAATTCAACATGGGATGCTGTCCCTGAAGCCCATAAACACATCCATGCATCGGCAACTGTCCCTCCTTGTCCGGCCTTCGCGCTGTGTGGGGAGGTTCTGAGGGTGCTGCCTGGGGAAGCGAGCATAGAAGCCAGACTTCTGTGTTTACAAGTGACAGAAGAGCGGTAACAGTGAATATGGCCAACCCGGGGCCTATATAAAAGGTAGGGGCCTGGAGCTGCAGCTCCAATAGCCCCTACGTTAATCTGGCCCTGAGGAGGAGGACGAGGTAGCCAACACTGCTTCTTTTCACAAATTTTAAATGAGGGTACACCCCAAAAGAGTGAGAAAGAGCAAAAATGGAACAATGGGTGGGTAAGGTCGGTATCCATTGCTATTCTGCACAAGGTACGGAAAAGTCCCGTGGGATCCATGCCTGGTTCATTTTAATGAACGTGAGCTTGTCCACATTGTCTCTGGACAGGCGGCTGCGCTTGTCTGTTATAACGCCCCCAGCCGTGCTAAATACCCGTTCAGATAATACACTGGCTGCAGGGCACGCCAGCACCTCCAAGGCGTAAAGGGCAAGCTCAGGCCATGTGCCCAATTTGGAGACCCAGAAGTTGAAGGGGGAAGACCCCTCATTCACTACATGTAGGCGTGTGCACACATACTGCTCCACCATGTTGGTAAAATGCTGCCTCCTGCTAAGACGTTCCACCTGAGCTGCTGGTGCTGCTGTTTGTTGTGGCGTGCTGACAAAGCTTTTCCACATTTCGGCCATGCTAACCCTGCCTTCTGAGGTGCTGGCGGTGCCCTGGTTGCGTTGGCGACCTCCTCCTCCTCCTCCTCTGCCTTGTGCTTCCACTGCGGCCCCGCTGTCAGATGGGAATGCCAGCAGCATGGCGTCTACCAGCGTGCGCTTGTACTCGCGCATCTTGCGATCGCGCTCCAGTGAGTGAATTAAGGACGGTACGTTGTCCTTGTAACGGGGATCCAGCAGCGTGGCCACCCAGTAATCAGCACAAGTTAGAATGTGGGCAACTCGGCGGTCGTTGTGGAGACACTGCAGCATGTAATCGCTCATGTGTGCCAGGCTGCCCAGAGGCAACGAAAGGCTGTCCTCTGTGGGAGGTGTATCGTCCGTGCCCTGAAAGCCTTGGAAATGTTACCTCTTCATCCTCCTCCTCCTCCTCATCCTGTGCCACATCCTCTTCCATCATCGCCCGAATTGTTTTTTCAAGGAGGCATAGAAGTGGGATAGTTAAGCTGAGAACGGCATCATTGCCACTGGCCATGTTGGTGGAGTACTCAATACAGCACAACAAGGCACACAGGTCTCGCATGGAGGCCCAGTTATTGGTGGTGAAGTGGTGCTGTTCCGCAGAGCGACTCACGCGTGCGTGCTGCAGCTGAAACTCCACTATGGCCTGCTGCTGCTCGCACAGTCTTTCCAGCATGTGCAAGGTGGAGTTCCACCTTGTGGGCACGTCACATATGAGGCGGTGAGCGGGAAGGCCGAAGTTACGCTGCAGCGCTGCCAGGCGAGCAGCAGCAGGGTGAGAACGCCGAAAGTGCGCACAAACGGCCCGCACTTTCTGCAGCAGCTCTGACATATCGGGGTAGTTTTTAAGGAACCTCTGCACCACCAAATTCAGCACATGCGCCAGGCAAGGGATGTGCGTCAAACCGGCTAGGCCCAGAGCTGCTATGAGATTTCTCCCATTATCGCACACCACCAGGCCGGGCTTGAGGCTCGCTGGCAGCAACCACTCATTTGTCTGCTGTTCCATGCTCCTCCACAACTCCTGCGCGGTGTGTGGTTTGTCCCCCAAACAGGCAAGTTGTAAAACTGCCTGCTGTCGTTTACCCCTGGCCGTGCTGAAGTTGGTGGTGAAGGTGTTAAGCTGTCCGGATGAGGAGGCGGTAGAGGATGAGGAAGCGGAGTAGGAGGAGTTAGGAACAGGAGGCAAACTGAAGCGCCCTCCAATCCTCGGTGGTGGAAGGACATGCGCCAAATTGCTATCCGCCTCAGGCCCATCCGCCACTGCATTTACCCAGTGTGCCGTTAGGGAGATATAACGCCCCTGACCGTGCTTACTGGTCCACGTATCGGTAGTTAGGTGGACCTTGGCACAGATGGCGTTGCGCAGTGCACACCTGATTTTTTCCCCCACTTGGTTGTGCAGGGAAGGGATGGCTTGCCTGGAAAAGTAGTGGCGGCTGGGCACGACGTACTGTGGGACAGCCACCGACATAAGGTTTTTAAAACTGTGCGTCTCCACCAGATGGAATGACAGCATTTCAAAGGCCAATAATTTTGAAATGCTGGCATTCAGGGCCAGGGATCGCGGGTGGGTAGGGGGGTACTTCCTCTTCCTCTCAAGTGTTTGGGAGATGGAAAGCTGAACGCTTCCACGGGACATTGTGGAGATGGTTGTTGGTGACCCAGGTGGTGGTGTTGCTGACAGATCGTCTGTTTGCGGGGTGGCAGGTGCCGGTATCACTACAGATGTGGCTGGAGCGGCCGAGACTGCAGCAGAAGAGGAAGCAGGATGAGCCAGAGACGTTTCTTGGTTTTGAAGGTGTGTACTCCACTGCAGCTCGTGCTTTGCACTTAGATGCCTGATCATGCAGGTTGTGCTCAGGTTGAGAAGGTTTATGCCTCGCTTCAAGCTCTGATTGCACAGGGTGCAAACCACTCGTGTCCTGTCATCAGCACATTTTCTAAAGAACTTCCACGCTAGAGAACTCCTTTGAGCTGACTTTGGTGCGCTCGTTCCCTTGCTGCGTTGGGCAGTAGCGGGCGTAGTGTCTAGGGCACGGCCGCTCCGCTTCTGCACCCTGCTCCCTCTTCTGCTGTGCTGGTGGCTCTGTGCGACCACCGCCTCTTCCTCCAAACTACTCAGGTCACCTGCATGACGTTCATTCCATGTGGGGTCGAGGACCTCATCGTCCTCCACATCATCTTCCACCCAGTCTTCACCCCTGCCCTCCTTGTCGGTCTCCACAATGCTGAACGCCGCAGCAGTTGGCACCTGCGTTTCGTCATCATCGGAGACGTGCTGAGATGATCCTTGCATGTACTCATCTTGAGAAATAAGTGGTTGGGCATCGCTGCACTCAATCTCTTCCACTTCTGGGGCAGGGCTAGGTGGATGGCCCTGGGAAACCCTGCTGACAGAGTCATCAAAAAGAAGAAGAGACTGCTGTATGGCTTGGGGCTCAGACTGCTTGCCTGATTTGCAAGGGGGTGAGGTGAAAGACGGTTGGACATCGGCTGCAGGTGCCAACTGTGACCTTTCTGCAGTAGACTGGGTGGGAGACAATGTGAAGGAACTGGAGGCACTGTCAGCAGCAAACCAATCTACTATCGCCTCCACTTGTTCTGGCCTCATCACTTCTAGGGGCGTATGATGCCCTACCAAATACTGATGCAGGTTCTGTCGCCTACTCACACTTGAGGAAGGTGTTTCACTTGTGCGTGTAGCTGGCACAGATCGACCACGTCCTCTCCTTGCAACAGGAGCTCTACCAGCAGCACCACGACCCAGGCCACGGCCCTTATTTGACGGTCTCCTCATATTTCTGTAATTTAAGATCTTGCCCTAGAAAGGTTTTTATTGAATAGCGGAATAGGAAATATGATCCAAAAAAGTGTATGTATCTCGCACGTACAAAACCACACTAGGCCCCAATTACTATTGTTTCTACCCCTAAAAGGATGGATGAGGAGTAGGAGGAGTATGGAACAGACAGCACCCTCAAATCTTCAGAAGTATGAGATGAACCTCAAAAACTTGGAAAGGTGGATCTCACACGTACCGACACAGACTATCCCGCAATTCAATTGATCCTCAAAGGTTTTTATTGAATAGCGGAATAGGAAATATGATCAAAAAAAGTGTATGTATCTCGCACGTACACCACCACACTAGGCCCCAATTACTATTGTTTGTACCCCTAAAAGGATGGTTGAGCAGTAGGAGGAGGAGTATGGAACAGGCAGCACCCTCAAATCTTCAGAAGTATGAGATGAACCCCAAAAACTTGGAAAGGTGGATCTCACACGTACCGACACAGACTATCACGCAATTTAATTGATCCCCAAAGGTTTTAATTGAATAGCGGAATAGAAAATATGATCAAAAAGAAAGTGTATGTATCTCACACGTACACCACCACACTAGGCCCCAATTACTATTGTTTGTACCCCTAAAAGGATGGTTGAGCAGTAGGAGGAGGAGTATGGAACAGGCAGCACCCTCAAATCTTCAGAAGTATGAGATGAACCCCAAAAACTTGGAAAGGTGGATCTCACACGTACCGACACAGACTATCACGCAATTTAATTGATCCCCAAAGGATTTAGTTGAATAGCGGAATAGAAAATATGATCAAAAAGAAAGTGTATGTATCTCACACGTACACCACCACACTAGGCCCCAATTACTATTGTTTGTACCCCTAAAAGGATGGTTGAGAAGTAGGAGGAGGAGTATGGAACAGGCAGCACCCTCAAATCTTCAGAAGTATGAGATGAACCCCAAAAACTTGGAAAGGTGGATCTCACACATACCGACACAGACTATCACGCAATTTAATTGATCCCCAAAGGTTTTAATTGAATAGCGGAATAGAAAATATGATCAAAAAGAAAGTGTATGTATCTCACACGTACACCACCACACTAGGCCCCAATTACTATTGTTTGTACCCCTAAAAGGATGGTTGAGCAGTAGGAGGAGGAGTATGGAACAGGCAGCACCCTCAAATCTTCAGAAGTATGAGATTGTGTTCACTGTACCCCACAAAGATTGTGTTCACTGCACCTCAAAAAGGATTTTGTTCACTGCATCCCACAAAGATTGTGTTCACTGCACCCTAAAAGGATTTTGTTCACTGCACCCCAAAAAGATTGTGTTCACTGTACCCCCCAAAGATTGTGTTCACTGCACCCCACAAAGATTCTGTTCCCTGTACCCCACAAAGATTGTGTTCACTGCACCCCACAAAGGATTTTGTTTACTGCACCCCAAAAAGATTGTGTTCACTGCACTCCAAAAAGGATGTTGTTCACTGCACCCCAAAACGGATTTTGTTCACTGCACCCCAAAAAGATTGTGTTCACTGCACCCCACAAAGGATTTTGTTCACTGCACCCCAAAAAGATTGTGTTCACTGTACCCCCAAAGATAGTGTTCACTGCACCCCACAAAGGATTTTGTTCACTGCACCCCAAAAAGATTGTTTTCACTGTACCCAACAAAGATTGTGTTCACTGCACCCCACAAAGGATTTTGTTCACTGCACCCCAAAAGATTGTGTTCACTGCACCCCAAAAAGGATGTTGTTCACTGCACCCCAAAAATGATTTTGTTCACTGCACCCCAAAAAGATTGTGTTCACTGCACCCCACAAAGATTGTGTTCACTGCACCCCACAAAGGATTTCTTTCACTGCACCCCAAAAAGATTGTGTTCACTGTACCCCCCAAAGATTGTGTTCACTGCACCCCACAAAGGATTTTGTTCACTGCACCCCAAAAAGATTGTGTTCACTGTACCCCCCAAAGATTGTGTTCACTGCACCCCACAAAGATTCTGTTCACTGTACCCCACAAAGATTGTGTTCACTGCACCCCACAAAGGATTTTGTTCACTGCACCCCTAAAAGATTGTGTTCACTGCACCTCAAAAAGCATTTTGTTCACTGCACCCCAAAAAGGATGTTGTTCACTGCACCCCAAAAAGGATTTTGTTCACTGCACCCCAAATAGATTGTGTTCACTGCACCCCACAAAGATTGTGTTCACTGCACCCCACAAAGGATTTTGTTCACTGCACCCCAAAAAGATTGTGTTCACTGCACCCCAAAAAGGATTTTGTTCACTGCACCGTAAAAAGTATGTTGTTCACTGCACCCCAAAAAGGATGTTGTTCACTGCACCCCAAAAAGGATTTTGTTCACTCCACCCCACAAAGATTGTGTTCACTGTACCCCAAAAAGGATTTTGTTCACTGCACCCCAAAAAGATTGTGTTCACTGTACCCCCCAAAGATTGTGTTCACTGCACCCCACAAAGATTCTGTTCACTGTACCCCACAAAGATTGTGTTCACTGCACCCCACAAAGGATTTTGTTCACTGCACCCAAAAAGATTGTGTTCACTGCACCCCAAAAAGGATTTTGTTCACTGCACCCCAAAAAAGATGTTGTTCACTGCACCCCAAAAAGGATTTTGTTCACTGCACCCCAAAAAGATTGTGTTCACTGCACCCCACAAAGATTGTGTTCACTGCACCCCACAAAGGATTTTGTTCACTGCACCCCAAAAAGATTGTGTTCACTGCACCCCAAAAAGGATTTTGTTCACTGCACCCCAAAAAGGATGTTGTTCACTGCACCCCAAAAAGGATTTTGTTCACTCCACCCCAAAAAGATTGTGTTCACTGCACCCCACAAAGATTGTGTTCACTGCACCCCAAAAAGGATTTTGTTCACTGCACCCCAAAAAGATTGTGTTCACTTCACCCCACAAAGATTGTGTTCACTGCACCCCAAAAAGGATGTTGTTCACTGCACCCCAAAAAGATTGTGTTCACTGCACCCCACAAAGATTGTGTTCACTGCACCCCACAAAGGATTTTGTTCACTGCACCCCAAAAAGATTGTGTTCACTGCACCCCAAAAAGAATTTTGTTCACTGCACCCCAAAAAGGATTTTGTTCACTGCACCCCAAAAAGATTTTGTTCACTGCACCCCAAAAAGGACGTTGTTCACTGCACCCCAAAAAGATTGTGTTCACTGCAGCCCAAAAAGATTGTGTTCACTGCAGCTCACACACAGAAAAATGGATGTGGATCACTGACACCTGCCTATCTCCTATCCCACACCACACAGCAATATCGATTGTAGTTTGTAGAACACAGTTTCCCTAAAATTCAGCAGCAGCCTCTCCCTAACAGGATTGAGAAGAGATCGTAGATCGGGACTAAGTGCAGACCCCACACAGCAATATCGATTGTAGTTTGTAGAACACTCTGACCCTAAAATTCAGCAGCAGCCTCTCCCTAACAGAATTGAGAAGAGATCGTAGATCAGGATTGAGTGCAGACCCCACCCCCCACACAGCAATATCGATTGTAGTTTGTAGAAGACACTGACCCTATAATTCAGCAGACTGTATCCCTAAAATGCCTACAACTCGCCCTGCCTAAACACTCCGACCTGTCCCTCAATTCTATCCGGACACAAATGGTTTTTTCCTGCCTGTCTTTCCCTAATCAGCAGCCAGCACGTTGATGTGTGCTCTGTCCCTGATCTAAGCAGCAGAATGAAGACGCTGCGGCTGCCTGGAACTTATAAAGACTTGGTCACATGCTTCAGACGGCCAATCACAGCTACTGAGACATTTGCAGGCATGGCTGGGATGGCTTAAGGCACACCAATTAAACGATTGTTGATTGGCTGTTGAAAGCCCGCCATGAAAAGAGCGCCAAAGCATGCAAAACCCGGAAATAAAACGTCCGAACACGGATTTTTACCCGAACGTACAGTAAAGTGTCCGTGTCCGTGTTCGGGTACAAAAAATCCAATTATTCGGTACGAACACGAATAATACAGTCTGTGTTCGCTCAACACTAGTGAGGGATCATTTGTATTATATGGAGGTGGGATTGGTGTACACTCCCATCTGCAAGCATGTAGGCAACCATCATAACTTCAAGCCTGAAGTAGTCAAATTTCATGTTTTGGAGGTGGTGAACCCCAACATTCGGGGAGGAGATGTAGACAATAGAATTTTAAAATTGGAAGCTCGATGGATTTATAACCTACATGCCACAACCCCTCCAGGTTTAAACTCAGTTATTTCATACCAACCTTTCTTAAAATAAACTACAATTTCATTGGCCAAAAAATCCCTAATCCGACTTTTTTCCTTCTGCCTTGTTCCCTGCTCTTTCCTCCTTGGTATGGGGTTTTTTTTTTTTTTTTTTTTTTTCTTTTTGTCCTCTCTAAGCATGTCATTAATGACTTTGTGTAAAATTATCCATTTTTATGTTTTGGAATACCTTATTATGATTATTTGCTGATTGTCTTCAATATTTTTCTTCATGTGCATGCTTGTGGCTTTTTGTGCTTATTGGACTGATGCCCGGATGCTGGCTGTGCGTTCCAGACCTGAGGGACCTAGGGATCTACATGGAGACCTATTAGGGAGGTGTTCGGGCGCAAAGCCGGTGAGTATTGGTCATCTGGCTCCCGGCTTTGGTCAATTCTTTTGACCAATGAGGAGATTATCTTTCGGGTACTCTCCAGTCCCGGATATATACCTCCACATTTGTTGCGCCCGCGCCGTAGATGACGTGGCTTCCGGTCTCGTCACTTCCGGCGGAGTCTGAGTACTTCCGCCGGAGTTTGGCGCGATCTTCCAGCCACGTCACTTCCAGTGGAGCCCCATACTTTAGGGGGAGGGCGGCCGGTGCTCAGACACGGCTGTCTCTCCCCCTCAGGCTGTGCGTTCGTCCAAAGGGGGGGGAACCTTTGTTTTTCCTCCATCAAGACTCATCTGGGCACGGGGTTTACACCCCCAAACAGGATTTTCAAGACGGAAGCAGTGGGGATTCAGTGTTACTCACTGGGTAAGTGGGGTGGTTTATACTTCTTTTCCCCTCCCGTCTTCACCCCTGGTGGGCATTTGTTCTTATCGGGTAGAATTGTCTAGGGCAACTTGGATTAACCATGTCCAATTATACACGGATATACGTTTGCAAGCCTTTTTTATGGTTATTTCTTATAGCAAGATGTGCTATGGATGTATTGTGATGCAGATGGCTATACACAGTCTCCTAGGTGTTGTGGGGGCCCCTCCTTCCCCTTTCCCTCCCCCCCTCCCCATTTCCTCTTCCCCTCCCTTTCTCCCCCCCTCTTCCTCTTTTGGTCTTTTTCCCTCCCCCCTCCCCCTTTCCCCTCTCCTCCCCCCTCCCCCTTTCCCCTCTCCTCCCCCCTCCCCCTTTCCCCTCTCCTCCCCCCCCTCTCCCTCCCCCCTACATCAACTGTGATGTTACATCAAGTTGTCTTCACGCCTTTCATTTTTTCCTTTGGTTATATTCAATAAATTTTTTTTCTCAGATGGTATTCCACTAGTACGCCCGGGTCTGCTTGGTGGTGAGGGAGGCTACCTCTCTGAATGCACCCTGACGGTACGGGACTCGGCATCTTTCCTGGGCTCCCTGAGTGAGGGGTTTTAGGGTTGAGTTACCCTGATACCCTCGCCCGGTTGCATCCCTCCTGCATGTGGCCCTGTATGGTCGATAGCGCAGCCAGCATTTCTGGTCTCTTGTTCAAGCACTTTACAGCACAAGCACCTTGGTGAGCATCAAATAATTTTGTAGTGAACACGTGCTCAAATGTTCATATGTGTTTATTATCTTTTCCTGTGAACTTTTGTAACTTATGATTTTTTCTTTCTATGATAGTTAACCAAGGATCAACAAACGGTCTTCGATAAAGCGCCATTCTATGCGAAACGCGTCAGACCGATCCTATCTGGTTATAAACAATGTCAATTGTACTGTGTTTGTCTTTTTAAAATGTCATGTGTGGAGTTGGCTCCATTTTTACATTTATGAGTGTTAATCACTACAATAAAGTTTACATTTTTATTACATTGTTTGTTCTATTGCTGTTTACAGCGGTTTTGATGCTCCAAACTAGTTGGTTGTGACAGTCTCCTTACCATCCCTTTTTTTGTCTAGAGGTACAGTGGGGGCTGGTTCCCCCTCATGGGGTGACGTCCCACTGTCCCTTCTTACATTTGTTCCAACAAGTCGCTCCGACTTAGAAAAAGGGTCCTGTACTACTTTGGGGCGACCTGGAGCGACCTGCATTGACTTCAATGATATGAAGTCCGTGCATGCCGCTCCAAGGTTGCGGTGCGCGCTGTGCACCGCGACTTCACAGGTCGCCCCGGCAAGTCGGATCGCCTCAGTGTGAACCAGCTCTAAAGTGTAAAGAATATAATTTATTTAAAAATAAGTGAATAACACAAATGTAAACGCACCTCCAGAAAACTACAACTGTGTAAATCAAACGAGATAACCAAACAATAGTGACACATAACCAACAACTGCTCAAACCAAATATATACAGAAAACAGGATAAACGAATCGTAATTTAACAGAGCAGGGGGTCATACACGGGAGATCAAGCAGATGGAGCTGGGAACAAGACAGAAGAGGGAGAGGGTTAAAGGAGACGGAGTAATCAGGAAGAAAGGAAGGAAGGAAGGAAGGAAAGAATCAGGCTGCAGGGTCAGGATCAGAGTCCAGGATCAGACTGCAGGTATACAGGGATGCAGGTCAGGCGCAAATGGAGACAACACCAAGGCAGTGAGGAAGAGCATGCACAGGGTTTAAATACACTTCCTGCAACGGCAACCAGCATCAGGTGATGACTGATTGCATGAGATGTCAGCTTCTGGCTGCTGAGAGACACCCGCTGGTGAACACTGGAACTGCAGCCTATGGATCTGGGAGCTACAGTGCCACCAGCAGGTGGGCTCTTTCCTGACACCTGTGATGTTGCCGAACCCCAAAAATAGAATATATATAAAATATTTATATTGTTACAACCTTTGTTGACTGTAAAAGGTGTGCCACTGAATACCACCTCATTCATGAGTTCTCATCCCCCAAATTCGATCGGCAACTGACACTTTCAGGAACAAGAATGTATTAACAGATTGGTAGGCCAAGCAACAGGAAAGGTGAGTATCTCCTACCTAGGTTAGAGGCAGGAACCACTGAGAACTGTACAGGGCCCAGGAAATTGATATTCCAAGAAGTGTCAGTTTCCCATTGCACTTTATTTAACAAGAACATATAACAGATTGGTAGGCCAAGCAACAGTAAAGGTGAGTATTTCCTACCTAAATGTACAGGTAAATAGGCATTAATAAAACATGTTCACTGCAAAGTCATTTTAACATTTGTCTCCTTTCTTTATAGCTGGGCAAATTGTATGCTTGGTTACTAAGATCAAACGGGAGTGAAATATATTTGGAATCTAAAAAGTGGATATGTGCTTTCTGTTTTTACTGATTTGCATATAATTGTTGTTTTAGTTACTGACTAATTAGTAAGGTAAAGTAAGAATTGCAGCTCCCATATTTATATCCTCATGGGTTTCAACTGAATATTGCACTTTTTATATGCTCCCCACTACATAGCAATTATGTTCAAATTACCTAATTTTAGCACATTGTTTATGTCTGTATTTTTTGGTACTCTTCAGACTTTTGCCAACTTTAGTTTCTGAATTTCCACAGAATATTCAAAGACAGGGGCGTGGCCGGCATCCTGAGGTGATGGACACTTAGTTCTGAGCTCTGGATGAGCGGTATTGTTTAGGCGGCTCACAGCGATGGGGAAGGTGGCAAATTCATCCCTAGACACCTCTACTATTACCCCACAACTTTACTTTTTACATGGGGAAACACAAGTCGCGGGAAGGACCCCGCAAACGTATACATTTCTTCAGTACAGCAGGGCCTCAGAGGAGTCAAAATGGCACCAGCCCCACAGCACTGCCACACAGACACACAGCAGCGTCTGCTGCTGTGTCTCATGAGACAGATTCCTTAAGGCAGGAATATACACAAGAGGGGAATGGTCACCCTGGCACATTTATTTTCCAGAGCCCAGTGAAAGCAAAGAGGGAGCTGGACATTACAACTACTCAAGTGAGTACCTCTCCCTCCTGTATAATTACTCCACCTGACACAAATCTCTTTGGGGATCAACTGGACGCTTTTCCCACTTCTGGCCAGCCCATAATTGATTCCACAATGAAGGATATGCTTATTACACTTTTGGGAGCTTTGCAACATGACATGTCAAGCTTTATGAAACAAACTAAAGTTGGGTAATAGGGTTGATCAAGTGGAATTTAATATGAGTGATTATGCTCAGGCTCACAACGTATTAGTAGATGCCCATGATGCTCTGTTGGATGAAATGCGCACCATGAAAATAAAAATGGCGGACTTGGAGCACCGCTCCCTCCGCAACAATATTACGTTTCGCGGCATTGCTGAGTCGGTTCCTGCGGCGGAACTCCATTCCTATCTACAAAAGATGATTGCTGAACTCCTCCCTGATGTGCAAGGTCAGGATTTGACAATTGACAGAGCTCATAGGCTCCCTAAGCCGTCCTTTTTGCCTGAAAAAGTACCTAGAAACGTCATTGCTAAAATATATTTCTTTCATGTGAAAGATCGCTTCATGCAATATGCAAGACAACGTACCTCCCTGCCTGAACCATATGCAGGTATCTCACTCTAAACAGATCTTCCCCAAGCCACTGTAGTTGGCAGCAAAAATCTTAACACCATCACAAAAATCCTGCGCAACAATAACATCAAGTACAGGTGGAAGTTCCCTACTAAACTTGAAATTGAAAGGAACAACAGGACCTTTTGGATTTCTGACCTGGATGATGGCCTCCTCTTAATGAGAAAATGGGGACTACTCCCCCCAGAGGATGATGAAGTAATCGCGGACCAACCCTTTCAAGCGGGCAATTCGGGTCGCTGACCCTCCTACCACACCATGCTGACGTTCCTCCGCCCTGGAATTATAACAACGAGCTCTCTGGGCCCCTACTTGACCGTACTCCTTTGAGTTGCTTTTCCCCTCCTAAATTGACAGATCCCGTCCGGCTGGACTATTGATCTTAACCCCTTATGGATGCGTATAGGATTCGCCTGTACAATGGGCCACTGGAGGCCCTCCGTTGCCAGGGCGGCTGCCTGTATGTTCAAAGTTTCCCCTTTTTTGTTGTCTTATTATTCTTTTTATTTTTATTTCATCAGCAAACCTTTTGTTGGTGCACCGTGCACTTCTTTATCACCTGACGTGACTTTGTGGCACTCCCTTTGTATACTTATTCTATTGTGTTGCCATGGTACTGAAACTAGTATCTCTTAATACAAAGGGGCTAAATAGCCCACACAAAAGGAGATCTCTTTGGAAAGACGCTGTTAACAAATGAGCAGATATTCTATGCGTACAAGAGATGCACTTCACAGCATTGAACCCACCTAAATGCTCTCACAGATCTTTTCCACATATTTTTCAGGCAAACTTTTCTAAAAAACAAAGGGGTGTCCTGATGGCATTCAGGGACACTCTGTCCTTTCACTTACTGGACCTAGTTATGGATGTCAACGGCCGGTTCCTGATTGTTGTGGCAACCGTCAATAACATTACCTATACCCTGGTCACACTATATGCTCCTAATACACATCAACAAAAGTTTGTTCGGAAAGGGATAAAGAAGGTGAGATCAGTCCAGAGAGGGTATGTTCTTCTTTGTGGAGACTTTAATATCACCATGGACCCATCTATAGATTCCACAGCTAGAACTCGCAAGAAAAAGTTGGGTCTGGCTCCCTATGTTTTTCAAGAGGACTTCCACGATCCCTGGAGGTGTTTGAATCCCACTGGACGGGATTTCACTTTTTTCTCTAATTCGCATTCCTCTTATTGCAGAATCGAGTATTTCCTGGTTGATCGTAAGCTGTTGTTGAAAGTATCTGATGCAACAATTGATAACATTTCCTGGTCTGACCATGCGCCGATCACTCTTGAGATCGCGGATGGTCACCCCAGGTTCAATACCTCTTTATGGAGAAATAATACCTTTTTGCTGGCTGATCCGACTTGCACTTGAATTGGAATTGAAGGTCCACCTTCAGGAGTTCTTTTTCTTCAATGCAGGGGGCTCGTTAAATATATTTAATCTATGGTTTGCTCATAAGGCATTCATTCGGGGATTGCTAATACAGATGAATGCAAGAGTTAAATGTAAAAAACACAATATATATAGTCTCTTCTGGCAGAGATTGCTCGGCTGGAGAATTTACATAAAATTAATTTACAGGACTCAGTGCTGACAGAACTCACTAAGGTTAAATCTGATCTTAGATTGGCCCTGTTAGATAACCATGATAGGTATATCCTGAAATTAAAAGCATCCTCCTATTCGCAGAGAAACAAAGCAGGGAAATGGTTAGCCAGACAGTTGCAGCAACAACGTACTAGAACCCGGATCTCCCAACTGGCTCATCACGCCAAAGGTACCTTGGCTATTAGCCCACATGACATAGACTTTAGCGATTACTACTCCTCATTGTATAATTTTCGGGGGGACCCTGGTGTACATTAGCCCTCTCTAGAGGAAATTAACACTTTCTTGGACAAATTGATGTTACCCGCAATAGATGCATCGACCTTAGAATTAGTAAATAGACCTATAGACCCTCAAGAAATCATCAAGATAATTAAAGATCTTCCTTCCCATAAAGCGCTTGGTGCAGACGGCCTGTCCTCAGAATATTATAAAGCGCTCTCTGACATTCTCCCTCCTCACTTGTCTAATCTTTTTAATAAAGGCAGTCTCCACCGAGCAATTTCCCAAGGAAATAATGGAAGCTATTATTATTACTCTACCAAAACAGGGGAAAGACCCCACTCTCCCTCAACACTATATCTTTACTAAATTCTGATGTGAAGATATACGCAAAGGTACTCGCAAATAGGCTCTTGTAAGTTACCCGACTCTTATAAGTCCTGAACAGGTCAGCTTTGTTAAAGGCAGGCAAGCACCGGATGGCACTAGGAGGATGATTAATTTAATTCACCAGGCTGGGACCCGTCAATTGCCTTCCGTGCTCCTTAGTTTGGACGCAGAAAAGGCTTTTGATAGGGTCCATTGGCAGTACCTTTACAGAGTCTTATATAAATTCGACATTTCAGGCCGGCTTTACTCTGCCATAATGACCTTATAAAAAAACCCTTCTGCAAAGGTATTTACCTCTGGTTCTTTATCTAGTTAGTTTTTTTGACCTATCCAAAGGCACCCGACAGGGCTGTCCATTGTCCCCAATCATATTTACTTTAGCCATCGAACAGTTAGCCGCAGCTATTAGAGCAGACCCTCTTATTAGTGGGATAACAATAGGTAACCAGGAGCACAAAATAGGGCTTTTTGCAGAAAATTTTATTCTGTCGCTTTCCGATCCACAAACATCTCTCGCCCAAGTTCAACAAGTAATAGACACCTTTGGCCAAGTATCGTACTACAAACTTAACACGACCAAATGTCAAGCACTCACACTTTATTTAACCCAAGATAACTTGGCCCATTTGAAAGCTCAATTCTCCTTTCAATGGGAACATAGCACCATTTCCTACCTAGGCATCCAGCTGACACCATCCACCTCTGAACTATATGAGGCTAATTTCCCACCTCTACTCCGTAACATAGAACATGATATGAAGCAGATAAATAAAGCACAATTATCCTGGCTAGGTAAAATGGCTGCATTTAAGATGCAGCTTCTTCCCAAACTCTTATATTTTTACGCAAACTCCCAATATCACTACCATCTAGTTTCTTTGCGAAATGTAATACCCTTCTTAGGACCTTGATATGGTCTGGCAAAAGACCGAGAATAGCCCTTAAAACGCCGGTGAGCCGGAGAACCCGCGGAGGCACGGGGCTCCCCAACATCCCCTTCTATCATACCGCCTCACTCCTTGACCAAGTGCAATATTGGCTACAGGAACCACCGGATAAACTTTGGGTTTTCATGGAGAGATCCCTACTAGTGCACCAGGATCTAGGGGCACTGTTAGCTGCCTCATCCTTGTCCTCCTCGACCCACCGCATCCAACATCCTACTATTATGGCCACACTAACTGCCCGGCGATCCTTACTGCCATTCGCCATCAGACCCTTGAAAGGCGTAACTTAGATATTCCATTGGGGGCTTACGAATAGATCATTCCATCCTTCTCTACGTTAGATTGGAAAAAGAATGGCCACAACTATTGGCTCAGCGTTAAGGATAGCTCTCTCCCGGCAGACTGCTTTAAAACCGCACAAATTTGCCATTTTCACAAAACTAACAAACTTCGCCTTCCAGTTTTCCATCCCTGCTACAGCATGGGACTTGCTTAGGGGCCATGCTATATCTGGCTTACAGGCTTTTTTTTTTTTACAGCTTGTATATGAACACCCAAGCACCTTCATTGGGCCCAAGTAGGACTAAATGGGAATCTGATCTCCAATTGACCTTTACAGATTCACAATGGCATAAGCCCATCACGGTGTAATGTTCTGGTACCTCTGGTACCCTTATTTCCACATTTCTATCTTAATATTGCGTCCCATCTTGCTATCCAAATGGGACGCATACACCTTTAAGGGCAATGACATCATCGCCGAGCGCCGCTATGAGCGGCTATTTCAATCGCCGGCTTTCTCTCACTCATTGCTCGTTCAAACCGCATGTTCACCGCACCTTCTCTTGTGAAGCTGGAGCTGCTGGCTATTCCTTTTGCCTGAACTGAACCGGAACCTTGCTGCCGATCCGTATCTCGCTACTGGATCACCTCTCACTACTGAACTTTGTTACTACTACCTATCTAGTGATAAGTACCCCACAGGGGATTCCTTACTAACCTGCACTTCTACTGTCATCTACTGCATATACCAGGACTATCTCTATCTAAGCTATTTCCTATCATCTGCATAGACTGTTAGCTCTTGGGACTACCATCAACTATCCTTGCACTAGGTTACTCTGTCTTGTATACTCCATCTGCTGTCCCCTACCATCTCCACTATACTTGACATTAGAACCTATCTGCTTACTACCATCACCTAAACACTCTCCTAATACTACTCCTAGGTGCTCACCATACTATAGCCTGTCTCTCACCTATATACTCTCACATATTCCATCCCTCCATTAACATCAGATTGAGTGTATGTATATTGCATAAACAGGCTGTGCACAGTGATGAAGTCCTGAGAGTTGGATATGTTTGTTCAACAGAATCTCTACACGACTACTGAGTGTGACAATTCTGCAGCTGCAAATCCATCCACTAACAAAAACGCATGAGCGTTACAGATTGAACGAGCCTTAAAAAAATTATGGATTCAGCAGAATTACCCACTCAGGTACTACAATTAAAACAGCAAGTAGATGCATTGATCCTTGCTCTTACAGAGGTAAAAAACGAAAATCAGGCTTTAAGACAGCAGGTTGGCCGTCTCTCGCAGCTTTCTGTTGCTCAGCCCCATGAGCCTAAGATAAACCCTCCTCTAGTGTTTACTGGTGATCGGAGTAAATTTTGTGAATTTAGAAACGCATGTCGATTGCTTTTTTTGTTAAAACCTCTGACCTACACCACTGACCAAATTAAAGTCTGTACCATTATCTCCTATCTGACGGGTGAACCCCGGGCCTGGGCAGACGCTCTCTTTGAAAAAGATGACCCACTCCTTAACTCCTATCCTTTATTCCTAGCGCAACTCGCTAGTTTATATGAAGACCCCAATAGGCAGAGTACTGCTGATACCCAATTGAGGGCTTTAAAACAAGGAAGGAGACCTGTTGAAGATTTCGTGGCAAATTTCAAAAGATGGTCCCCTGATTCAGGGTGGAACGACACATCTTTGCGAACGCAGTTCAGACTCGGCCTATCAGAGGCCGTTATAGACGAGCTCGCCCGAGCGGATTTACCTGGCACTTTGGATGGCCTGATGCAGACCAGTATCAATATTGACAGACGACTGCGAGACAGAAAGGCTGAGAAGATGGGCTTACCATTTTCCAGTCCTTCTCGGATGTCGCCTGCTGACCCTACTCCTATGGAGGTAGGAATGATACGCCCACCTTTGACCCTTTCCGAACGTGCCAGGAGGAAAACCGAACTTCTCTGCATGTACTGCGCATCCTCGAATCATTTGATAAGCGGCTGTCCCCTTGTCCGCAAAAAAGAGGGTGAGTGTTCAAATGTCTTGCTAGAGGGACTAACAACTTCCTTTTCTAATCCTTATCTTTTTGTTCAATTGACATTGCAGTGGGACCAAACTAGGATCACCACCAAGGCTATGATCGACACTGGATCTTGTGGAAACTACATTGATACTTGTTTTGTCTCCTTAAATAAAATACCTATTGTTCCAAAACCCAAACCTGTCTCTGTTAGTTTTATTAACGGTACCCCTTTATCCTCCGGTCCCATCACCAATCAGACACAGGCACTCCTTGTAACTGCTGACAAGTCTCATGTGGAGACCACCACCTTTGATGTATTAACCTCACCACATTTTCCCATTATTTTGGGACTTCCCTGGTTACACATACATCAACCAATCATCGATTGGAAAACAAGAACGCTAGCCTTCTCTTCTCACTATTGCGAAACTACGTGTAATCTCCCCCCATATGGTAGGATCCTGTCTGTGGTGTCGGATGACATTATACCAAAATGTTATCAGGATTTATCGGAGGTTTTCCTTGAGAAAAACGCTCAAGTGTTGCCTCCCCATAGGGACTATGATTGTTGTATCGATCTACTTCCTAATAGTAAGTTGCCTTTCGGTCACGTCTATCCTCTTTCACAAGATGAACTCTCTCATCTCAAGGAATATCTGGATGAAAACTTGGCAAAAGGATTCATCCGACCTTCTACTTCCTCCACTGCTGCTGGACTCTTCTTTGTCCGCAATAAGGATTCTAGTCTTAGGCCTATCATTGATTTCAGACAATTAAATACCATTACAATAAAGGATCGTTATCCTTTACCTCTTATTCCTGAACTTATCGAACAGGTGCGCGGAGCTTCCTACTTTTCAAAATTGGACTTAAAAGGGGCATACAATTTAATTCGAATCCGTGAGGGGGATGAATGGAAGACAGCATTCAGAACCAGATATGGACTGTTTGAGTACCTCGTGATGCCATTTGGGTTGTGTAATGCTCCCGCAGCCTTCCAACGTTTTATAAATGAGATATTCAGAGACTTGCTTGATGTTTGTGTTGTAGTATATTTGGACGATATACTTATTTATTCTCATTCCTTACCTGAGCACATAAAACATGTAAGACTAGTGTTGTCAAGACTACTTGCACATAACTTATATGTTAAATCAAAAAAATGTTTATTCCATAAAGAGGAAGTACTATTCTTAGGATACATTATATCTAAAAATGGAATCAAAATGGACATGAGCAAAATATCCTGCATTCTGGATTGGCCTGTGCCAACCACTCGCAAAGCATTACAAAGGTTCCTCGGATTCTCTAACTACTATAGGAAGTTCATTAAGAACTTCTCTGCGATTGTGAAACCTCTCACACAACTCACAAGCACAAAAAAATCATTCAAATGGTCAGAAGAAGCAAATGGAGCTTTCTGTCTGTTGAAATCAAGCTTTACTTCTGCTCCCATACTACGCCATCCAGACCCATCCCTTCAATACATCTTGGAGGTAGATGCGTCAAATATGGCAGTAGGAGCAGTTCTCTCACAACGACCAACAAACACCTCACCTCTTCACCCAGTTGCTTTCTTCTCAAAGTCATTAAGTAGCCCCGAGGTGAATTACCCAGTAGGTGAGAAAGAGTTGCTAGCCATAAAACTGGCACTAGAGAATTGGCGACATCTACTTGAGGGTACTCAATTGCCAATCCTTATATATACTGATCACAAAAACCTTCAATACCTTCGGACTAATAGAACTCTTTCCCACCGGCAGGTACGGTGGTCATTATTCTTTTTGAGATGTAATTTTTTAGTAACCTACACACCTGCAGACAAAAATAAAAAAGCGGATGCGCTTTCACGATTAGCCGAGAATGATTGCACCGAGGTTCCCTCAGTTCCTATAATACCACATGAACGTATTGTCGGCGTCGTTCGTTTCCTGAAGGAGGAGATTTTGCACAGCATAGGACTGGATTCATCTCCACCACAACTAAATGCTGACGCAGAAGGCTTCCTTTACTACAACGATAAATTATACATACCCCCTACTATGCGAACCAAGATCTTGGAATTGTCGCATGATGTACCTATGGCAGGACATATGGGTATGACTAAAACTTTCAATCTACTTACTAGGCAGTTTTGGTGGCCAGACATGAAGACAACCGTAAAAAAGTTTGTTTCATCTTGCGATATCTGTGCAAGGTCTAAAATTGACAATACGAAAGCATCGGGTCTACTTTGTAGTTTACCAATACCCCAGGTTCCTTGGGAAGTGGTATCCTTAGACTTCATAGTGGAACTACCACCTTCCAAAGGATTCAACACCATCTTAGTGTCAGTGGACCATCTGACCAAGATGGCACATTTCACTCCTATCCGAAGACTACCTTCATCCAAACAAACAGCGGAATTACTTGTGAAACATGTCTTTAAGTTACATGGTATTCCAAAAACACTGCTGTCTGACCGTGGTTCACAATTCATCTCAAAGTTTTGGCTAGCTCTATGTCAGATACTACGAATAGAGCGTAAACTTACTTCTCCTTACCACCCTCAGACCAACGGACAGACAGAGAGAGTTAACCAGTGCATTGAGCAATATCTACGTTGCTATACTTCATATCTACAGGACGATTGGGTGGATCTCCTCCCGCTGGCGGAATTCGCCTATAACAACGCGACCCACAGCACTACTAAACAAAATCCATTCTACTTAAATTATGGGTTTCATCCCACACTCCTTCCACCACGTATTTTGCCATCAAGTAATCCAGTGGCATCTGATTATCTTGCCCAGATAAAGGATTCCCTGGGATTACTCAACAATACCATCTCACATGCTCATAGCCAACAAAAGAGGTACTACGACCT
The DNA here is from genome assembly GCF_965119305.1 of Pelophylax lessonae. Classification (NCBI taxonomy): domain Eukaryota; kingdom Metazoa; phylum Chordata; class Amphibia; order Anura; family Ranidae; genus Pelophylax; species Pelophylax lessonae. Next base: position 525,612,288 of record NC_138769.1, on the reverse strand, counting down.
CCGTAGGAAACCCTCTCCCCAATATGCCATTGGGGATCTTGTCTGGCTTTCTACAAAAAATCTGAGATTAAAGATCCCTAGTAAAAAACTTGGACCTCTATTCTTGGGACCTTTCCCAATAAAGAAGCTTATTGGAAAAGCTGCAGTACAACTTACATTACCAAAGCCCCATGTTCCTAACCAAGGAATAAGGCCTACCATATCACCTCCACCTCCTGTACAAGTTGAAGGTGGAGAAGAATTTGAGATAAAGGAGATTCTGGATTCCCGTATCCATAGAAGAAGACTCCAATATCTAGTACGATGGAAGAACTATGGGCCCCAAGATGACACCTGGCTGGATACCTCAGATATACATGCCCCTAGACTGATTCGCAATTTCCACTTGAAATACCCGGAAAAAACAGTTCTAGAGGCCTTCCGGAGCCGGCCTTAAGGGGGGGGGGTACTGTAATGTTCTGGTACCTCTGGTACCCTTATTTCCACATTTCTCTCTTAATATTGCGTCCCATCTTGCTATCCAAATGGGACGCATACACCTTTAAGGGCAATGACATCATCGCCGAGCGCCGCTATGAGCGGCTATTTCAATCGCCGGCTTTCTCTCACTCATTGCTCGTTCAAACCGCATGTTCACCGCACCTTCTCTTGTGAAGCTGGAGCTGCTGGCTATTCCCTTTGCCTGAACTGAACCGGAACCTCGCTGCCGATCCGTATCTCGCTACTGGATCACCTCTCACTACTGAACTTTGTTACTACTACCTATCTAGTGATAAGTACCCCACAGGGGATTCCTTACTAACCTGCACTTCTACTGTCATCTACTGCATATACCAGGACTATCTCTATCTAAGCTATTTCCTATCATCTGCATAGACTGTTAGCTCTTGGGACTACCATCAACTATCCTTGCACTAGGTTACTCTGTCTTGTATACTCCATCTGCTGTCCCCTACCATCTGCACTATACTTGACATTAGAACCTATCTGCTTACTACCATCACCTAAACACTCTCCTAATACTACTTCTAGGTGCTCACCATACTATAGCCTGTCTCTCACCTATATACTCTCACATATTCCATCCCTCCATTAACATCAGATTGAGTGTATGTATATTGCATAAACAGGCTGTGCACAGTAATGAAGTCCTGAGAGTTGGATATGTTTGTTCAACAGAATCTCTACACGAGTGTGACAATTCTGCAGCTGCAAATCCATCCACTAACAAAAACGCATGAGCGTTACACACGGTCAACTATAAACTGTCAAAATGTATTAATCATTGGCAACAATTTCTGAAAATATACCATGGATGGTACTTAATGCCTCATAGGTAGTGTTGAGCGAACACGGACTGTATTATTCGTGTTCGTACCGAATAATTGGATTTTTTTTACCCGAACACGGACACGGACACTTTACTGTATGTTCGGGTAAAAATCCGTGTTCGGTCGTTTTATTTCCGGGTTTTGCATGCTTTGGCGCTCTTTTCATGGCGGGCTTTCAACAGCCAATCAACAATCGTTTAACTGGTGTGCCTTAAGCCATCCCAGCCATGCCTGCAAATGTCTTAGTAGCTGTGATTGGCCGTCTGAAGCATGTGACCAAGTCTTTATAAGTTCGAGGCAGCCGCCGCAGCAGCGTCATTCTGCTGCTTAGCTAAGGGACAGAGCACACATCAATGTGCTGGCTGCTGATTAGGGAAAGATAGGCAGGAAAAAACCATTTGTGTCCGGATAGAATTGAGGGACAGGTCGGAGTGTTTAGGCAGGGCGAGTTGTAGGCATTTTAGGGATAGAGTCTGCTGAATTATAGGGTCAGTGTCTTCTACAAACTACAATCGATATTGCTGTGTGGGGGGTGGGGTGAATCTGCACTCAATCCTGATCTACGATCTCTTCTCAATCCTGTTAGGGACAGAGTCTGCTGAATTTTAGGGAAACTGTGTTCTACAAACTACAATCGATATTGCTGTGTGGTGTGGGATTGGAGATAGGCAGGTGTCAGTGATCCACATCCATTTTTCTGTGTGTGAGCTGCAGTGAACACAATCTTTTTGGGCTGCAGTGAACACAATCTTTTTGGGCTGCAGTGAACACAATCTTTTTGGGCTGCAGTGAACACAATCTTTTTGGGCTGCAGTGAACACAATCTTTTTGGGGTGCAGTGAACAAAATCTTTTTGGGGTGCAGTGAACACAATCCTTTTTGGTGTGCAGTGAACACAATCTTTGTGGGGTGCAGTGAACAAAATCCTTTGTGGGGTGCAGTGAACACAATCTTTTTGGGGTGCAGTGAACAAAATCCTTTTTGGGGTGCAGTGAACAACATCCTTTTTGGGGTGCAGTGAACACAATCTTTTTGGGGTGCAGTGAACAAAATCCTTTGTGGGGTGCAGTGAACACAATCTTTTTGGGGTGCAGTGAACACAATCTTTTTGGGGTGGAGTGAACAACATCCTTTTTGGGGTGCAGTGAACAAAATCCTTTTTGGGGTGCAGTGAACAAAATCATTTTTGGGGTGCAGTGAACACAATCTTTTTGGGGTGCAGTGAACACAATCTTTGTGGGGTGCAGTGAACACAATCTTTTTGGGGTGGAGTGAACAACATCCTTTTTGGGGTGCAGTGAACAACATCCTTTTTGGGGTGCAGTGAACACAATCTTTTTGGGGTGCAGTGAACACAATCTTTGTGGGGTACAGTGAACAGAATCTTTGTGGGGTAAAGTGAACACAATCTTTGGGGGGTACAGTGAACACAATCTTTTTGGGGTGCAGTGAACACAATCTTTGTGGGGTGCAGTGAACACAATCTTTTTGGGGTGGAGTGAACAAAATCATTTTTGGGGTGCAGTGAACAACATCCTTTTTGGGGTGCAGTGATCAAAATCCTTTTTGGGGTGCAGTGAACACAATCTTTTTGGGGTGCAGTGAACAAAATCCTTTGTGGGGTGCAGTGAACAGAATCTTTGTGGGGTGCAGTGAACACAATCTTTGGGGGGGTACAGTGAACACAATCTTTTTGGGGTGCAGTGAACACAATCTTTGTGGGGTACAGTGAACAGAATCTTTGTGGGGTGCAGTGAACACAATCTTTGGGGGGTACAGTGAACACAATCTTTTTGGGGTGCAGTGAACACAATCTTTGGGGGGTACAGTGAACACAATCTTTTTGGGGTGCAGTGAACACAATCTTTGTGGGGTGCAGTGAACACAATCTTTGGGGGGGTACAGTGAACACAATCTTTTTGGGGTGCAGTGAACAACATCCTTTTAGGGTGCAGTGAACACAATCTTTGTGGGGTGCAGTGAACAACATCCTTTTAGGGTGCAGTGAACACAATCTTTGTGGGGTACAGTGAACAGAATCTTTGTGGGGTGCAGTGAACACAATCTTTGGGGGGTACAGTGAACACAATCTTTGTGAGGTGCAGTGAACACAATCTTTGTGGGGTGCAGTGAACACAATCATTGTGGGGTGCAGTGAACTCAATCTTTGTGGGGTACAGTGAACACAATCTCATACTTCTGAAGATTTGAGGGTGCTGCCTGTTCCATACTCCCCCTACTCCTCATCTAGCCTTTTAGGGGTACAAACAATAGTAATTGGGGCCTAGTGTGGTTGTGTACGTGTGATATACATACACTTTTTTTAGATCATATTTTCTATTCCGCTATTTAATCAAAAACCTTTGGGGATCAGTTAAATTGGGGGATAGTCTGTGTTGGTACGTGTGAGAGAGATCCACCTTTCCAAGTTGTTGGGGTTCATCTCATACTTCTGAAGGTTTGAGGGTGCTGCCTGTTCCATACTCCCCCTACTCCTAGCCTTTTAGGGGTACAAACAATAGTAATTGGGGCCTAGTGTGGTTGTGTACGTGTGATATACATACACTTTTTTTGGATCATATTTTCTATTCCGCTATTTAATCAAAAACCTTTGGGGATCAGTTAAATTGGGGGATAGTCTGTGTTGGTACGTGTGAGAGAGATCCACCTTTCCAAGTTGTTGGGGTTCATCTCATACTTCTGAAGGTTTGAGGGTGCTGCCTGTTCCATACCCCCCCTACTCCTCATCTAGCCTTTTAGGGGTACAAACAATAGTAATTGGGGCCTAGTGTGGTTGTGTACGTGTGATATACATACACTTTTTTTGGATCATATTTTCTATTCCGCTATTTAATCAAAAACCTTTGGGGATCAGTTAAATTGGGGGATAGTCTGTGTTGGTACGTGTGAGAGAGATCCACCTTTCCAAGTTGTTGGGGTTCATCTCATACTTCTGAAGGTTTGAGGGTGCTGCCTGTTCCATACTCCCCCTACTCCTCATCTAGCCTTTTAGGGGTACAAACAATAGTAATTGGGGCCCAGTGTGGTTGTGTACGTGTGATATACATACACTTTTTTTGGATCATATTTTCTATTCCGCTATTTAATCAAAAACCTTTGGGGATCAGTTAAATTGGGGGATAGTCTGTGTTGGTACGTGTGAGAGAGATCCACCTTTCCAAGTTGTTGGGGTTCATCTCATACTTCTGAAGGTTTGAGGGTGCTGCCTGTTCCATACTCCCCCTACTCCTCATCTAGCCTTTTAGGGGTACAAACAATAGTAATTGGGGCCCAGTGTGGTTGTGTACGTGTGATATACATACACTTTTTTTGGATCATATTTTCTATTCCGCTATTTAATCAAAAACCTTTGGGGATCAGTTAAATTGGGGGATAGTCTGTGTTGGTACGTGTGAGAGAGATCCACCTTTCCAAGTTGTTTGGGTTCATCTCATACTTCTGAAGGTTTGAGGGTGCTGCCTGTTCCATACCCCCCCTACTCCTCATCTAGCCTTTTAGGGGTACAAACAATAGTAATTGGGGCCTAGTGTGGTTGTGTACGTGTGATATACATACACTTTTTTTGGATCATATTTTCTATTCCGCTATTTAATCAAAAACCTTTGGGGATCAGTTAAATTGGGGGATAGTCTGTGTTGGTACGTGTGAGAGAGATCCACCTTTCCAAGTTGTTGGGGTTCATCTCATACTTCTGAAGGTTTGAGGGTGCTGCCTGTTCCATACCCCCCCTACTCCTCATCTAGCCTTTTAGGGGTACAAACAATAGTAATTGGGGCCTAGTGTGGTTGTGTACGTGTGATATACATACACTTTTTTTGGATCATATTTTCTATTCCGCTATTTAATCAAAAACCTTTGGGGATCAGTTAAATTGGGGGATAGTCTGTGTTGGTACGTGTGAGAGAGATCCACCTTTCCAAGTTTTTGGGGTTCATCTCATACTTCTGAAGATTTGAGGGTGCTGCCTGTTCCATACCCCCCCTACTCCTCATCTAGCCTTTTAGGGGTACAAACAATAGTAATTGGGGCCTAGTGTGGTTGTGTACGTGTGATATACATACACTTTTTTTGGATCATATTTTCTATTCCGCTATTTAATCAAAAACCTTTGGGGATCAGTTAAATTGGGGGATAGTCTGTGTTGGTACGTGTGAGAGAGATCCACCTTTCCAAGTTGTTGGGGTTCATCTCATACTTCTGAAGGTTTGAGGGTGCTGCCTGTTCCATACCCCCCCTACTCCTCATCTAGCCTTTTAGGGGTACAAACAATAGTAATTGGGGCCTAGTGTGGTTGTGTACGTGTGATATACATACACTTTTTTTGGATCATATTTTCTATTCCGCTATTTAATCAAAAACCTTTGGGGATCAGTTAAATTGGGGGATAGTCTGTGTTGGTACGTGTGAGAGAGATCCACCTTTCCAAGTTGTTGGGGTTCATCTCATACTTCTGAAGGTTTGAGGGTGCTGCCTGTTCCATACCCCCCCTACTCCTCATCTAGCCTTTTAGGGGTACAAACAATAGTAATTGGGGCCTAGTGTGGTTGTGTACGTGTGATATACATACACTTTTTTTGGATCATATTTTCTATTCCGCTATTTAATCAAAAACCTTTGGGGATCAGTTAAATTGGGGGATAGTCTGTGTTGGTACGTGTGAGAGAGATCCACCTTTCCAAGTTTTTGGGGTTTATCTCATACTTCTGAAGATTTGAGGGTGCTGCCTGTTCCATACCCCCCCTACTCCTCATCTAGCCTTTTAGGGGTACAAACAATAGTAATTGGGGCCTAGTGTGGTTGTGTACGTGTGATATACATACACTTTTTTTGGATCATATTTTCTATTCCGCTATTTAATCAAAAACCTTTGGGGATCAGTTAAATTGGGGGATAGTCTGTGTTGGTACGTGTGAGAGAGATCCACCTTTCCAAGTTGTTGGGGTTCATCTCATACTTCTGAAGGTTTGAGGGTGCTGCCTGTTCCATACTCCCCCTACTCCTAGCCTTTTAGGGGTACAAACAATAGTAATTGGGGCCTAGTGTGGTTGTGTACGTGTGATATACATACACTTTTTTTGGATCATATTTTCTATTCCGCTATTTAATCAAAAACCTTTGGGGATCAGTTAAATTGGGGGATAGTCTGTGTTGGTACGTGTGAGAGAGATCCACCTTTCCAAGTTGTTGGGGTTCATCTCATACTTCTGAAGGTTTGAGGGTGCTGCCTGTTCCATACCCCCCCTACTCCTCATCTAGCCTTTTAGGGGTACAAACAATAGTAATTGGGGCCTAGTGTGGTTGTGTACGTGTGATATACATACACTTTTTTTGGATCATATTTTCTATTCCGCTATTTAATCAAAAACCTTTGGGGATCAGTTAAATTGGGGGATAGTCTGTGTTGGTACGTGTGAGAGAGATCCACCTTTCCAAGTTGTTGGGGTTCATCTCATACTTCTGAAGGTTTGAGGGTGCTGCCTGTTCCATACTCCCCCTACTCCTCATCTAGCCTTTTAGGGGTACAAACAATAGTAATTGGGGCCTAGTGTGGTTGTGTACGTGTGATATACATACACTTTTTTTGGATCATATTTTCTATTCCGCTATTTAATCAAAAACCTTTGGGGATCAGTTAAATTGGGGGATAGTCTGTGTTGGTACGTGTGAGAGAGATCCACCTTTCCAAGTTGTTGGGGTTCATCTCATACTTCTGAAGGTTTGAGGGTGCTGCCTGTTCCATACTCCCCCTACTCCTAGCCTTTTAGGGGTACAAACAATAGTAATTGGGGCCTAGTGTGGTTGTGTACGTGTGATATACATACACTTTTTTTGGATCATATTTTCTATTCCGCTATTTAATCAAAAACCTTTGGGGATCAGTTAAATTGGGGGATAGTCTGTGTTGGTACGTGTGAGAGAGATCCACCTTTCCAAGTTGTTGGGGTTCATCTCATACTTCTGAAGGTTTGAGGGTGCTGCCTGTTCCATACCCCCCCTACTCCTCATCTAGCCTTTTAGGGGTACAAACAATAGTAATTGGGGCCTAGTGTGGTTGTGTACGTGTGATATACATACACTTTTTTTGGATCATATTTTCTATTCCGCTATTTAATCAAAAACCTTTGGGGATCAGTTAAATTGGGGGATAGTCTGTGTTGGTACGTGTGAGAGAGATCCACCTTTCCAAGTTGTTGGGGTTCATCTCATACTTCTGAAGGTTTGAGGGTGCTGCCTGTTCCATACCCCCCCTACTCCTCATCTAGCCTTTTAGGGGTACAAACAATAGTAATTGGGGCCTAGTGTGGTTGTGTACGTGTGATATACATACACTTTTTTTGGATCATATTTTCTATTCCGCTATTTAATCAAAAACCTTTGGGGATCAGTTAAATTGGGGGATAGTCTGTGTTGGTACGTGTGAGAGAGATCCACCTTTCCAAGTTGTTGGGGTTCATCTCATACTTCTGAAGGTTTGAGGGTGCTGCCTGTTCCATACTCCCCCTACTCCTCATCTAGCCTTTTAGGGGTACAAACAATAGTATTTGGGGCCTAGTGTGGTTGTGTACGTGTGATATACATACACTTTTTTTGGATCATATTTTCTATTCCGCTATTTAATCAAAAACCTTTGGGGATCAGTTAAATTGGGGGATAGTCTGTGTTGGTACGTGTGAGAGAGATCCACCTTTCCAAGTTGTTGGGGTTCATCTCATACTTCTGAAGGTTTGAGGGTGCTGCCTGTTCCATACTCCCCCTACTCCTAGCCTTTTAGGGGTACAAACAATAGTAATTGGGGCCTAGTGTGGTTGTGTACGTGTGATATACATACACTTTTTTTGGATCATATTTTCTATTCCGCTATTTAATCAAAAACCTTTGGGGATCAGTTAAATTGGGGGATAGTCTGTGTTGGTACGTGTGAGAGAGATCCACCTTTCCAAGTTGTTGGGGTTCATCTCATACTTCTGAAGGTTTGAGGGTGCTGCCTGTTCCATACCCCCCCTACTCCTCATCTAGCCTTTTAGGGGTACAAACAATAGTAATTGGGGCCTAGTGTGGTTGTGTACGTGTGATATACATACACTTTTTTTGGATCATATTTTCTATTCCGCTATTTAATCAAAAACCTTTGGGGATCAGTTAAATTGGGGGATAGTCTGTGTTGGTACGTGTGAGAGAGATCCACCTTTCCAAGTTGTTGGGGTTCATCTCATACTTCTGAAGGTTTGAGGGTGCTGCCTGTTCCATACCCCCCCTACTCCTCATCTAGCCTTTTAGGGGTACAAACAATAGTAATTGGGGCCTAGTGTGGTTGTGTACGTGTGATATACATACACTTTTTTTGGATCATATTTTCTATTCCGCTATTTAATCAAAAACCTTTGGGGATCAGTTAAATTGGGGGATAGTCTGTGTTGGTACGTGTGAGAGAGATCCACCTTTCCAAGTTGTTGGGGTTCATCTCATACTTCTGAAGGTTTGAGGGTGCTGCCTGTTCCATACTCCCCCTACTCCTCATCTAGCCTTTTAGGGGTACAAACAATAGTAATTGGGGCCTAGTGTGGTTGTGTACGTGTGATATACATACACTTTTTTTGGATCATATTTTCTATTCCGCTATTTAATCAAAAACCTTTGGGGATCAGTTAAATTGGGGGATAGTCTGTGTTGGTACGTGTGAGAGAGATCCACCTTTCCAAGTTGTTGGGGTTCATCTCATACTTCTGAAGGTTTGAGGGTGCTGCCTGTTCCATACTCCCCCTACTCCTAGCCTTTTAGGGGTACAAACAATAGTAATTGGGGCCTAGTGTGGTTGTGTACGTGTGATATACATACACTTTTTTTGGATCATATTTTCTATTCCGCTATTTAATCAAAAACCTTTGGGGATCAGTTAAATTGGGGGATAGTCTGTGTTGGTACGTGTGAGAGAGATCCACCTTTCCAAGTTGTTGGGGTTCATCTCATACTTCTGAAGGTTTGAGGGTGCTGCCTGTTCCATACCCCCCCTACTCCTCATCTAGCCTTTTAGGGGTACAAACAATAGTAATTGGGGCCTAGTGTGGTTGTGTACGTGTGATATACATACACTTTTTTTGGATCATATTTTCTATTCCGCTATTTAATCAAAAACCTTTGGGGATCAGTTAAATTGGGGGATAGTCTGTGTTGGTACGTGTGAGAGAGATCCACCTTTCCAAGTTGTTGGGGTTCATCTCATACTTCTGAAGGTTTGAGGGTGCTGCCTGTTCCATACTCCCCCTACTCCTCATCTAGCCTTTTAGGGGTACAAACAATAGTAATTGGGGCCCAGTGTGGTTGTGTACGTGTGATATACATACACTTTTTTTGGATCATATTTTCTATTCCGCTATTTAATCAAAAACCTTTGGGGATCAGTTAAATTGGGGGATAGTCTGTGTTGGTACGTGTGAGAGAGATCCACCTTTCCAAGTTGTTGGGGTTCATCTCATACTTCTGAAGGTTTGAGGGTGCTGCCTGTTCCATACCCCCCCTACTCCTCATCTAGCCTTTTAGGGGTACAAACAATAGTAATTGGGGCCTAGTGTGGTTGTGTACGTGTGATATACATACACTTTTTTTGGATCATATTTTCTATTCCGCTATTTAATCAAAAACCTTTGGGGATCAGTTAAATTGGGGGATAGTCTGTGTTGGTACGTGTGAGAGAGATCCACCTTTCCAAGTTTTTGGGGTTCATCTCATACTTCTGAAGATTTGAGGGTGCTGCCTGTTCCATACTCCTCCTCCTACTGCTCAACCATCCTTTTAGGGGTACAAACAATAGTAGTTGGGGCCTAGTGTGGTGGTGTACGTGCGAGATACATACACTTTCTTTTTGATCATATTTTCTATTCCGCTATTCAATTAAAACCTTTGGGGATCAATTCAATTGCGAGATAGTCTGTGTCGGTACGTGTGAGATCCACCTTTCCAAGTTGTTGGGGTTCATCTCATACTTCTGAAGATTTGAGGGTGCTGCCTGTTCCATACTCCTGCTCCTACTGCTCAACCATCCTTTTAGGGGTACAAACAATAGTAATTGGGGCCTAGTGTGGTTGTGTACGTGCGAGATACATACACTTTTTTTGATCATATTTCCTATTCCGCTATTCAATAAAAACCTTTGAGGATCAATTGAATTGCGGGATAGTCTGTGTCGGTACGTGTGAGATCCACCTTTCCAAGTTTTTGGGGTTCATCTCATACTTCTGAAGATTTGAGGGTGCTGCCTGTTCCATACTCCTCCTCCTACTCCTCATCCATCCTTTTAGGGGTACAAACAATAGTAATTGGGGCCTAGTGTGGTTGTGTACGTGCGAGATACATACACTTTTTTTGATCATATTTCCTATTCCGCTATTCAATAAAAACCTTTGAGGATCAATTGAATTGCGGGATAGTCTGTGTCGGTACGTGTGAGATCCACCTTTCCAAGTTTTTGGGGTTCATCTCATACTTCTGAAGATTTGAGGGTGCTGTCTGTTCCATACTCCTCCTACTCCTCATGCATCCTTTTAGGGGTAGAAACAATAGTAATTGGGGCCTAGTGTGGTTTTGTACGTGCGAGATACATACACTTTTTGGATCATATTTCCTATTCCGCTATTCAATAAAAACCTTTCTAGGGCAAGATCTTAAATTACAGAAATATGAGGAGACCGTCAAATAAGGGCCGTGGCCTGGGTCGTGGTGCTGCTGGTAGAGCTCCTGTTGCAAGGAGAGGACGTGGTCGATCTGTGCCAGCTACACGCACAAGTGAAACACCTTCCTCAAGTGTGAGTAGGCGACAGAACCTGCATCAGTATTTGGTAGGGCATCAAACGCCCCTAGAAGTGATGAGGCCAGAACAAGTTGAGGCGATAGTAGATTGGTTTGCTGCTGACAGTGCCTCCAGTTCCTTCACATTGTCTCCCACCCAGTCTACTGCAGAAAGGTCAGAGTTGGCACCTGCAGCCAATGTCCAACTGTCTTTCACCTCACCCCCTTGCAAATCAGGCCAGCAGTCTGAGCCCCAAGCCATACAGCAGTCTCTTATTCTTTTTGAGGACTCTGTCAGCAGGGTTTCCCAGGGCCATCCACCTAGCCCTGCCCCAGAAGTGGAAGAGATTGAGTGCAGCGATGCCCAACCACTTATTTCTCAAGATGAGTACATGCAAGGATCATCTCAGCACGTCTCCGATGATGACGAAACGCAGGTGCCAACTGCTGCGGCGTTCAGCATTGTGGAGACCGACAAGGAGGGCAGGGGTGAAGACTGGGTGGAAGATGATGTGGAGGACGATGAGGTCCTCGACCCCACATGGAATGAACGTCATGCAGGTGACCTGAGTAGTTTGGAGGAAGAGGCGGTGGTCGCACAGAGCCACCAGCACAGCAGAAGAGGGAGCAGGGTGCAGAAGCGGAGCGGCCGTGCCCTAGACACTACGCCCGCTACTGCCCAACGCAGCAAGGGAACGAGCGCACCAAAGTCAGCTCAAAGGAGTTCTCTAGCGTGGAAGTTCTTTAGAAAATGTGCTGATGACAGGACACGAGTGGTTTGCACCCTGTGCAATCAGAGCTTGAAGCGAGGCATAAACCTTCTCAACCTGAGCACAACCTGCATGATCAGGCATCTAAGTGCAAAGCACGAGCTGCAGTGGAGTACACACCTTCAAAACCAAGAAACGTCTCTGGCTCATCCTGCTTCCTCTTCTGCTGCAGTCTCGGCCGCTCCAGCCACATCTGTAGTGATACCGGCACCTGCCACCCCGCAAACAGACGATCTGTCAGCAACACCACCACCTGGGTCACCAACAACCATCTCCACAATGTCCCGTGGAAGCGTTCAGCTTTCCATCTCCCAAACACTTGAGAGGAAGAGGAAGTACCCCCCTACCCACCCGCGATCCCTGGCCCTGAATGCCAGCATTTCAAAATTATTGGCCTTTGAAATGCTGTCATTCCGTCTGGTGGAGACGCACAGTTTTAAAAACCTTATGTCGGTGGCTGTCCCACAGTACGTCGTGCCCAGCCGCCACTACTTTTCCAGGCAAGCCATCCCTTCCCTGCACAACCAAGTGGGGGAAAATATCAGGTGTGCACTGCGCAACGCCATCTGTGCCAAGGTCCACCTAACTACGGATACGTGGACTAGTAAGCACGGTCAGGGGCGTTATATCTCCCTAACGGCACACTGGGTAAATGCAGTGGCGGATGGGCCTGAGGCGGATAGCAATTTGGCGCATGTCCTTCCACCACCGAGGATTGCAGGGCGCTTCAGTTTGCCTCCTGTTCCTAACTCCTCCTACTCCGCTTCCTCATCCTCTACCGCCTCCTCATCCGGACAGCGTAACACCTTCACCACCAACTTCAGCACGGCCAGGGGTAAACGACAGCAGGCAGTTTTACAACTTGCCTGTTTGGGGGACAAACCACACACCGCGCAGGAGTTGTGGAGGAGCATGGAACAGCAGACAAATGAGTGGTTGCTGCCAGCGAGCCTCAAGCCCGGCCTGGTGGTGTGCGATAACGGGAGAAATCTCATAGCAGCTCTGGGCCTAGCCGGTTTGACGCACATCCCTTGCCTGGCGCATGTGCTGAATTTGGTGGTGCAGAGGTTCCTTAAAAACTACCCCGATATGTCAGAGCTGCTGCAGAAAGTGCGGGCCGTTTGTGCGCACTTTCGGCGTTCTCACCCTGCTGCTGCTCGCCTGGCAGCGCTGCAGCGTAACTTCGGCCTTCCCGCTCACCGCCTCATATGTGACGTGCCCACAAGGTGGAACTCCACCTTGCACATGCTGGAAAGACTGTGCGAGCAGCAGCAGGCCATAGTGGAGTTTCAGCTGCAGCACGCACGCGTGAGTCGCTCTGCGGAACAGCACCACTTCACCACCAATAACTGGGCCTCCATGCGAGACCTGTGTGCCTTGTTGCGCTGTTTTGAGTACTCCACCAACATGGCCAGTGGCAATGACGCCGTTCTCAGCTTAACTATCCCACTTCTATGCCTCCTTGAAAAAACAATTCGGGCGATGATGGAAGAGGATGTGGCACAGGATGAGGAGGAGGAGGAGGATGAAGAGGTAACATTTCCAAGGCTTTCAGGGCAGTCATTCGCAAGGGGCTCCGAGGGTGGGTTCCTGCACACGCAAACGCCAGGGACGCAATTGTCCAGCAGGGGCACAGTTCTGGAGGATGAGGAGGATGAGGAGGAGGAGGAGCTGGAGGAGGAGATGGAACCATGTTCACAGCAGGGTGGCACCCAGGCCAGCTCATGGCCATCACTGGTGCGTGGCTGGGGGGATACAGAGGACACGGACGATACACCTCCCACAGAGGACAGCCTTTCGTTGCCTCTGGGCAGCCTGGCACACATGAGCGATTACATGCTGCAGTGTCTCCACAACGACCGCCGAGTTGCCCACATTCTAACTTGTGCTGATTACTGGGTGGCCACGCTGCTGGATCCCCGTTACAAGGACAACGTACCGTCCTTAATTCACTCACTGGAGCGCGATCGCAAGATGCGCGAGTACAAGCGCACGCTGGTAGACGCCATGCTGCTGGCATTCCCATCTGACAGCGGGGCCACAGTGGAAGCACAAGGCAGAGGAGGAGGAGGAGGAGGTCGCCAACGCAACCAGGGCACCGCCAGCACCTCAGAAGGCAGGGTTAGCATGGCTGAAATGTGGAAAAGCTTTGTCAGCACGCCACAACAAACAGCAGCACCAGCAGCTCAGATGGAACATCTTAGCAGGAGGCAGCATTTTACCAACATGGTGGAGCAGTATGTGTGCACACGCCTACATGTAGTGAATGACGGGTCTGCCCCCTTCAACTTCTGGGTCTCCAAATTGGGCACATGGCCTGAGCTTGCCCTTTACGCCTTGGAGGTGCTGGCGTGCCCTGCAGCCAGTGTATTATCTGAACGGGTATTTAGCACGGCTGGGGGCGTTATAACAGACAAGCGCAGCCGCCTGTCCAGAGACAATGTGGACAAGCTCACGTTCATTAAAATGAACCAGGCATGGATCCCACGGAACTTTTCCGTACCTTATGCAGAATAGCAATGGATACCGACCTTACCCACCCATTGTTCCATTTTTGCTCTTTCTCACTCTTTTGGGGTGTACCCTCATTTAAAATTTTTGAAAAGAAGCAGTGTTGGCTACCTCGTCCTCCTCCTCAGGGCCAGATTAATGTAGGGGCTATTGGAGCTGCAGCTCCAGGCCCCTACCTTTTATATAGGCCCCGGGTTGGCCATATTCACTGTTACCGCTCTTCTGTCACTTGTAAACACAGAAGTCTGGCTTCTATGCTCGCTTCCCCAGGCAGCACCCTCAGAACCTCCCCACACAGCGTGAAAGCCGGACAAGGAGGGACAGTTGGCGATGCATGGATGTGTTTATGGGCTTCAGAGACAGCATCCCATGTTGAATTAGGCATGCATGGCTGCACCCTTCCTCCTCTGGGTGCATGGCAAGGCACGGCCCTTAAGGCCCTTCAAAATCCTCAGCACCAAGCCCATGATGCTGTTAATCCGGCCCTGGTCCTCCTCCACCGCCGCTTCCACCTACACCGCCCATAGGTGTGCGCAGCCTATTGCATTAAGGTGTGCACCCCAAAGTTGAAATACACATGCATGTGTTTGCCAGCAGGGAGAGTAATGTATCGGGGCCATGTACCTGTAGGCAAGGAGAAATAGAGCAGAGCAGGTCCCAGGGAGATCTTTCCCATCTCCTCACTGGCAATGCTATGTGCCCTAGGTGATTAGGGTGTGCCCAGGCACACCCAGCACACCCTGTGCGCACGCCTATGTCACCGCCACATCCACCACCACCTCAACCTCCCTCCTACTCCATATGGGCCTCGTCCTTCAGAGATGAAGAAGAACATTGTTTTATTTTTCTGTTTTTTTTTGTTGTTTTAAGTTATTTCCCTATCCACATTTGTTTGCAGAGCACTTGCCATGCTCTTAATTACGTTTTGCTGCCATTTGCAGCACTCTAGCCCTTTCCTTTGGTGTTTTAGAGCCATTTTAGTGCCTTAAAGTTCGGGTCCCCATTGACTTCAATGGGGTTCGGTGTCCGGGAAAAGTTCGGTAAAAGTCCGGGACACGGACCCGGACTTTTTTTTAAAGTTCGGCCGAACCCGTCGAACACGGACATCTAGGTGTCCGCTCAACCCTACTCATAGGCTGTCTAAAATCTATCCCACCTCCAGTGCGTTGTGTTGGAGACGGTGCAATAAGGTAGGAACACTGTATCATATCCTTTGGGATTGCACCTTTATTCAACCCTTTTGGAAGGAAGTGGAGGTTTTGCTTGGAGTTTTTCTGGGCATGACCTTCTCTATCTGGCTGGATTTGGCTCTTTTGAACTTGGGAATAGATCTGATCCCTCCAAAGTACCAGACTATAGTACTCCACATCTTGTTTGCTGCTAGATTGACCATCACTCACCACTGGAAATGACCTGAGTCACCAAAAATTCAGGAACTTACTTCACGGGTAAACACACAATGTCATTTTGAGAAGTTACTAGCTGTTAAAGATCATAGAATGCCTATCTTTAGCAAACAATGGATTCACTAGTAAAGCATCCTAATGCCGCTCCTGGTCTCAAGCCCAATTAGCCTTCTTTGATTTACCACCAAAGAGTATTCCCTTTACTTTACCTTTCATATATTCTCTGTTAGTATTACAAATAACATCTTGTAGAACTATGTACATGTCAGTCTATTAAATGGGGGTTGAAATTGATTGCTTAATGCTGTATTGGCTTATCTTCATGGGCATGAAGTTAGATTGCTTTACTGCACCTATGTACTACTGGCCATAATATCAATGTTTTATGAGTTTGCTTTCCTCTGTTATTATTATGATTTCCTTTCCCTGTTTGTTACTATTTGAAATAATCTTAATAAAAACTATTTAACAAGAATATCCAAAGATATAGGGATCTTAGTCTGGGGCATTTTGGCACTGGATGAAACATTGCATAATAGTGATGAAAGAAAAATAATCCCCCAATTTATTTTCCTAAAAGGAAGTGGTGAGTGCAAAAAAAAAATAATGGGATCAGTGACCGTGTAGTCTCACTCAATCTTTCTCTTGGTGCCAAAATCTATGCACATACTGTATGTTCCTTCGCATTTATTTTAGACAATCTTTTTTACAGCCAATTATTACAGTTATTAGGCCAATTAAACATGTTAAAAAGTGGCAATTACATCCTCCACATTTGAAAAAACATTTAGGATGGTAATAGTATTGAATATCTTTTGCAGACTCTTTATAGTGGAATAGTGTACCACAACTCCAATGTCTGCCAGATCTTTCTGGAGGGATCGTGCACTCAAACGTGGGTTTTGAATTGTTTTTCTCACAATCCTGCAAGCTGTTCTGTCTGATATTTTTCTTGGTCTTCCAGATCTTGCTTTCTCTTCCACTGTTCCTGATGACTGCCATTTCTTAATTACATTCCGAACAGAGGATATTGGCATCTGAAAACGCTTTGCTATCTTCTTATAGCCTTCTCCAGCTTTGTGAGCTTTCTAGACAACTTAGAAGATCCCATGGTGCTGATTGTTGGGGCAAGGTCAGATGAGTCTGGGCATTTAAAACCTTTGAGATTGACATCACCTGGTCTTCCCAGACGATGATTGAGAACAATCCATGACACTGGCAGGTCTCAGCCTTGCAAAGGGGGCAGTGCATGCTATAAATTCTGCAGGGTGCCCAAACTTTTGCAGACGACATTTTTTTGTTTTCTGTAATTTTGAAAGTGTCAATGATGGAAATAAAATCTAACTTTTGTTGACCTATTATACAAATGTCTAATCTGTAATTTGATGCCTTTTGGAGATTTTTCCATCTTTCCTTGGCTTCTTTATGCACATTAATACAAATTTTTACCTGGGGTGCCCAAATTTTCGATCCCCACTGAACATTCACATCCATCTTTCTTTTACCCAGTTATGTGGTATCGTGCAAGCTGACATTGGCACAGCTGAACTTGGGACTTGGATGTAATGTGCTACTTAGAGATTCAGAAGAAGAACACAGTTCGGGTGCACTGAGATGATTTTGTTATATTATATTTTTACTTTGATAAAATGCAGCCTTTTTCTTACCTGTTATTCTACAAAATATTTATCTTCAAAATTTAGATGTAATTATTGAAAACCACTCAACTAATTAGCTATGCATGTAGGGCCAAACCACAACATAACCCCTGTAAGAAGGAGGACCACCCTCTACAAAAAAGAAGGGTAGGGGCCTCATGATCCGCAGGGAAAGGGACTTTTAATGTGACGATAAATTAGGGGAAAAACCAGAGCTACATTTGTATAAAATGATTACTTTATGATATCACATTAAAATAAAGTGCCATCCAGATAAAATCATTTGTTGAAATACCAATAGAGTGTTGAACAGTCAGTTTATAGATATTGCAAGCGTGTGAAATCAACACGTTTCACTATATTAGCTTCCTCAGGATTTCCACCTAGCGATGGACACTGCAATAACAAAAACATTTGACAGAAAACAAAACTAAACACAAATGCAAAGAAAATATATATCTACAGCAGTATATAATTAATGAACCTGAATCTTTTTATTTTTTTTCTCCTTTAACAGAAAATAATAATGATATTAATAATGCTAAGAAAAAAATAAAAAAAATGGAAAAACTTTAAGGTCATTCATGGGGGAACAGTGGGAAACAGCAGGGGGTCTAGCGACCATCATGTAAGCTCTAACCAGCAGAGCCCTCTAAATCCTCCTGTATTGAATTGTATTGTAACTGTATTGTCTTCCCTTATATTGTAAAGCGCTGCGCAAACTGTCGGCGCTATATAAATCCTGTATAATAATAATAATTTCAACTACAGATAGCCATCACAAGAACATACCAATAAAAATCAGACCCCCCCCCCCATTATTTTTGTATTGTTTATTATATTTCCTTTCTTACTTTTTTTTTAATCCTTTATTTTTTGTGTTTTGGTGTTGTTTTTTATTTATTTATTTATTTATTTTACTTAGGTCTTTGGTACTTTTATCTCCCTTGTTTCAGAATATAGTGGTTGTTTTTCCAAATGGTGGGTATTATTTTTATGGAATGGTTCCCCTTTTTGCAATGAAGAGTGGGTCTTGCTGATCTTGCTGGTTTTGCACCCCCCCTTCTTTTAGATTTGCCGGTATTTTTGTATGATGGCTGTTGATCCTGCTCAATACAGGATTTGCTCTTTAGGTGTACCATCATGGTGCCTCTTACCCGGGTGGGGGATGGCAAAAAATGGCGACCGTTATCTGTTGCCATTCACCTTCACACTTAGGGTGCACCAGGATGGCACTTCATATTCCACCTACATAGGTGTTCAAAGATGGTGGTCGTGACTACTACCAGTTTTGGCAGGAAGTGATGTAATTTTCTGGTCTTTGGCTAGTATATGAATGCTAGTGTCAGAGCGGCGGGGCGTGGGGGACCAGTAGTCAGCAGCCTATTTCCCATAATTTGAGGAGGTTTTTAGTGATGCTTTCTAGCCTCAAGTTTTCTGTTTGATGAGACAGACGACAGTACTGGTGGATATATTGAGATCTGGTATGTGGATAGTTCTACTCCTTCTATTCAGTTCTGAGAGGTTAATCATTTTATTTCAGATTTAAAGTCATACAGAGTCTTTGTTCTTGTATGTTTTTGTTTGTTTATTATATGGTGTGAAGTCCCCACATGCTGTGGAGATCTTTATCTCTTACACCCTTTTGCATTGGATTTTAAACCCCCCTCCCCCTTGTACAAGGGTTTGTGACTCAACCTGAGACTAATAAGTTGTGTGTTTTTTTTTTTTTTTTTTGCTGTATATACAGTACATATATATCTTTAGATCTGTGGAGCTAAATGATCTATGGCTCTGTTTATGTTTTTTGAAGGTTTGTAAATATTTTTGTGATACCTTTATTTTTTCTATCTGACACTTCGGAAGTTCAAACTTGATCTTTAGGACTGCACATCTCTTTATGGACAAACTAGGGTGGGCTCTATGATAGTCCATGTCTTCTTGACAGTCTGTTTTTTATGGGTAAGTTCTTGTGACGGCTATCTGTGGTTGGAATGATGGTTACTAGGCCCCCTGCTTTTTCCCACTGTCCCCCCCATGAACAACCCCAAATGTTTTCTAGTTTTTCCTTCTTATTATTATCATTATATTATCATTTTTTTTTAAAGGAGAAAAAAAATAAATAAAAAGATACATTTTTTTTCTCTCTGCCCTGTGTCTTTCCTGGTTAATGCAGGTTCAATAGTTGTGTACTGCTGTAGATATATATTTTAATTGCATTTGTGTTTTGTTTTCTGTCAAATGTTTCTTTATTATTGCAGTGTCCATCGCTAAGCCAAAATCCTGAGGAAGCTATTAGAGTGAAACGTGTTAATTTCACGTGCTTACAATATCTGTATACTAACGCTATGTTCAACACTCAATTGGCTTTACAACACATAATTTAATCTGGATGGCACTTTATTTTTAATGTGATATGTCAAATGTTTTTGTTATTGCAGTGTCCATCGCTAGGTGGAAATCCTGAGGAAGCTAATATAGTGAAACATGTTGATTTCACACGCTTGCAATATCTATAAACTGACTGTTCAACACTCTATTGGTATTTCAACAAATGATTTTATCTGAATGGCACTTTATTTTAATGTGATATAATAAAGTAATCATTTTATACAAATGTAGCTCTGGTTTTTCCCCTAATTTATCGTCACATTAAAAGTCCCTTTCCCTGCGGATCATGAGGCCCCCACCCTTCTATTTTGTAGAGGGTGGTCCTCCTTCTTATAGGGGTTATGTTGTGGTTTGACATGTTATTCTATGGGATGGTGCCATTATGAGGACAAAAATATTTCTTGTATCTCTGTCTGGTCCACATCTTCATCTTCATTATTATGCATGTAGTGCAACTGAATAACAGTTCTATGTGGATATATTTTTTGTAGCTGGCTGTAAACACTTTAATTCAGAGCTATGTTTACTTATGGCATAGCAACAGTCTTTTATGGATAAATAAAGAATCATGGGGAGTAGTGTTGGGCAAACAGTTTGGTCTGAACTGCTGGTCAGGTGCAAGGCTTTGCCAATTAGGGCACAGAGCACTAGCAGAGCCCTGAATGGACAAAGTGATGATGACTTTGTTCAATCACAGCTCAGTGCTTGGGCCAAACGGTTTGCCCATCCCTACTGGATAGACCTTTCCATTATTTTTCAAGAGAGATCTTTAAAGTGCAATCTAGGCACATATTTTTCCCACCAAAAAAGAGGGCGCAATGCCATTCTTCCACAGAAAGGAATATATGAGGGAAAGTCAACGCATTGCAAAAGACAAGGTTCTGCTTCATTAGTGCAAACCAGGACCAAGACCAGGCCCTGGGAAAAAGGTGGTAGGTGGTCTGAACCTGCGGTTCCTCTCGTACTTAGCAGGATTACTATCGCGACAACACATCATCAGTAGGGTAAAACTAATCTGAAAGGATTGTGTCCCACAGTCAGCAGGATCAGAACCAGAAAGAAAAATGATGGGGATTGTGAAAGGATCATTTGGTTACTATTTAACCACTTGCCGACCGCCGCACGACTATCTACGGCGGCGGTCAGCCCCTCACAGGCAAAGTGACGTAGGTCTACGTCGCTCGCCTGTGAGGGTTTAGGGAGCGAGCGCGCGCCGCCGGAGGCGCGCTCCCGCTCCCGCGTGGTCACGGACCCCCCCGCGCGTGTGACCGGCGGACCCGATCGCCGCCGGCCACTCTGCGATCGGCGGGGGAGAGGGAGAAAGTCAGGCAGCTTGTGTAAACAAGCTGCCTGTCATTCTCCTCTCTGTATGAGAGATGATCACATGGATCTACTATGTAGATCCATTGATCACTCTGCATACAGTTGAAGCCACAGCCAATCACAGTTAGAATCACGCCCCTAGGGACACACACAGCCCCTCCCTCTCAAATAAAGTTAACCCCTTCACTACCAGTGTATTTTTACAGTAACAGTGCATATATATAGCACTGATTACTGTAGAAATGTCACTGGTAACCCCAAAAGTGTCAAAAATGTCAGTCAAGGGTCCGATCTTTCCGCCGCAATGTCGCAGTACCGCAAAAAAAATCGCAGATCGCCGCCATTACGCGTTAAAAAAAAAACAACAAAAATGACAAAAATCTTTCCCTTTGTTAGTAAACGCAATAACTTTTGCGCAAACCAATCAAAATACGCTTTTTGCGATTTTTTTTACCAAACATATGTAGCATAAAACAAATTGGCCGAAAATATTAAAAAATTTTGATTTTTACATTTTTTTTGGGGGGAATTTCATATAAAAAAAAGGGAAAAATATTGCTATTTTTGCAAAATTTACGCTCTTTTTTTGTTTATAGCGCGTGATCAAAAAATCGCACAGGTGATCAAATACCGCCAAAAGAAAGCTCTGTTTGTGGGAAAAAAAGGACGCCAAATTCGTTTAGGTACAGCGTCGCACGACCGCGCAATTGTCCGTTAAAGTCACGCAGTGCCGAATCGCAAAATACCCTCTGGTCGTTTAGCAGCCAAATCCTCCGGGGCTTAAGTGGTTAATATTATTAATAAATAGGTAATATTTAATATTATTAATAAATAAGTAAAAGCATCAAATACTTTCTTGCACATGGTAGGCTATATAAATATATTTTTAAACAAACAGCTTGCAGCTAATTATGCACTGCTTCTTTATAAAGCAGTTGCCAATTTGTCATGTATAAATCAGAAAATGCAAGCTAGTACTTGTGCTTATTGTCTCGAAGGAAGTGGTGAGTCAGATGCAATGTGAGTTGCTTCTATTTCATATCTAGTTTTTTGACAATAACACTTTTTTATTGATAGAATAATAGTGTATGGGGGACACTTGTTAACTCAATGAGCAAAGATTACGCCTGCAATATAGTAGTTATATTTGGATTTTAGGGTGTATGTAAAGTCAAAATCTTTCTTTTGGATGAGGTTAATTTTTTATTTATGTATGTATTTATTGCTGGCTGTGAGATATTTACCTTTACTTTTGTCTCAGAGACAAAGCAGCAAGAGAAAGAAAGTATTTTTGATGTGAAGTCAAGGTCTTGTTCATGAAGTTTTAGCAACAGTGTCTTCTTGTGTTTACTTCTGGTTCAGGGCTTGCTCCACATTCCCAGTCTACTTTATCATCATTATGTCTATTTTGAGTATTCTCATATAGGGGTTATTTACTAAAGCTAGCAAAAGCAAAATTAGTCACATTTCTGCATAGAAACCAATTTGCTTCTAACCTCTTCTCGTTCAATTAGGCTTTGGTGATAAAACCTGGAAGCTGATTGGTATCTATGCAGAATTGTGACTACTTTGTAAATAAAACCCATAGTGACAAAAATAAGACACTGAATTTAGAAGCATACTTTATGATAAGCTATGGCAAGGTTGAGAAACAAAAAGTATAGCACAGAGCAATAAAATGTGTACACACACAACAGCCAACATCACAAGTAAAGAGGCTTGAAGACATGCCAGTGGTATTGCAAACATACATACCATTAGGAAAAGATAATAAGACAATAATAAGCATTTTTAGTTTCAGCTTGAACAACCCAGTTAGTATGTAAATAGAATCTAGCAGTAGAATCATTATTACTCAGGCTTGTTGGGTCACATTTTACAAAAACGATGATCAATCCAATTATTCCAAGTGCACATAAATTTAACATGACAGTCATTTTTAATTGAGAACATTTTTTCCTGTTTGAATTGCTGATTCACATAACTGATGACATCTGCAACTCAGGTGGAGAAGAGGAATTCCAGTTATATGTGATATTGAGTTTAGTTGTGTAGAGGATGTGAATGATAATTGTTCTATGCATATGATGAGGATCATCCACATTGATATGCAATAGACATATTTCTGTTCAAAAGGCTTTATTGAAAGCTGAAAGGATACCGTAAAAGAGGTATTTCAACAGAAAGCCTTATAGGTAGTGAAACCAATTACAAATTATGCCTAAAAACTTGGCGCCAATTGGATCTCAGGGATCTGCAGTGTCATAGAATGTGACTAAGGGAGCCCGTGTCACCAAATTCTCATCAGCATTTAGAGGATTACTGAACTGAAATGTTGCAAGCTTGTACAGTTTGAGATACCATCTATGAATTGCTTTCTGATGGAGTTCCCAATGGTTGATGCATTGCATGGCCTTATAGGAAATGCTAATGGATTTTTTCAACTTATCCTTGGGGAAAATTTTACCATTGTGGGGGTTTTGACAAAGTGGTATTTTTCACCTAGTTTGTAGTGGAAGAAAGAGATACCCCCAACGCTTGGTAAAGTTAATACATAGAACATAAAAATATCTATATCCATATGGTATATACATTGTATTTGGTCGTGATGGAATATGTGAAAATTTCTGTAGTGTTCTTGCTGAGGGAGGTTGTATTCCCTCTTGAAAGTCCTTGGTGGGTGTTAATTTGGATTGTGCAGCTAGATCCTGACTTGTGTTAATAACCATATGAGACCAGATGTACAGGTTGAGATATGGGATATGTAGTTCGAGGTGATCTATAGTAAGCTGGATAGTATATAGGGGTGAAAATATGGATGTTAGGGTAGGTAACAATTGTAGAATGCTCTGAATGGCCTGTAGGATAGTGGGAATTGAATAGTGTCTTACCTATGAGTCAAACCGGTAGGGGAGTGTGTAAATGTTTTTGTGGGAATATGGAATTTTCTATGATAGACCATACTTTGTCAGGGTTGTGTCTCCACTGTGACTGGTCAAGTAGTGAGGCCAGATAGTAGGACATCCCTTGATAAAGTCACGTGGGTAGTGACGCAACGCGCGTCGGGAAGAGCCGGGTGACGTCACCTCCGTGTTTACGGCCGTAGCCGGAGGTTCTACAGTGTATTGCTTTTGCTCGTTTGTTGCTATTTGATTGTAAGTGTATCTTTTATTGTAATTAAACTGGTTTTGAAGTTACTGCACCATGGGCGTCTCATTTTATATCCTATGAGGCGGAACGGCTTAGAGTGAGCATATTGTGCAGCTGAAGATCGTTACTGCATTGGGAGATCGATGTACTGTGAACATCAGTGATTACATGCCTGCAAGAGAGGAGAGAGGTCGGAAGCCCATTTCAAAGGAAAGCAATCGGCTTGATTGGATTACACACATGTGCAGATAGTGTGTGTGGGAGGTAAGCGGCCACTACACACCTGTTTGTTGGAGATTGGATCGATATCCAGATTATTGATGTTATATTTTACGATTGGTTGATCCTTTGAAGATTTATTTCATTCATCTTTGATTGTATATTGGACACTGTGGGATTTTCTCAGATACTTATATTTTTATACACAACTTTTTATATGAATTGTTTTATGAAATATTTTTAGGAATTTTTTCATCACATATCAGTCATCAACGATTATATTGATCATCGCCCTTTTTCATCGATTGTATTGATTGTGTGATTGCATTATATATATACATTTCCTTGGGATTATCACATTATTTATTTATTTGAGGACTTTATTTATGCACAGTCTTTTCAGAGTCATCCACTGAACATACAGTTTTATATTGAGGATTGATTTTACTTCGATTTTTGGCATCAGGTTTAATCACATAGAGCACTATCCACAGTGGTGGACATCGTTATTGTCACAGAGTGTATCACATTTATTTATGATTTGAATTAGCGCCGATTTTCTACACCATACACAGATAGTAATTGTATAAGTTGGGTAAGGAAGGGCCCTGGCTTTTTTGAGCCTGGCTAAAAGGGAATATAAACATCTACAAGTTTTTATTTTTCTATATATGATTATAGAGTTATGTACATAATTTAATAAAAAAGTTGTGAGGCATGGTTATGGAGATTGTTCTGAAGAGCTATAGGATTTTATGAAGCTCCTGCCTAAAGGCAGCTAATCTACTTCCTTAAAAGTGATTAAAAGTGACTTTTTAAAAGGATAGCGTACAGCAAAACGTTTGGAGACCACAAAGGGTATCTCTGGTTGTTCCCATTCTTTACAGGAAAACCTGTCAAAATAAGTCACATAAGGAAACACCTTCAGGGTGTAAGGGGACTTATGCGTACCAAACAACACAGCCACATCCGTGGCTACATCAGCCACATCCTCCATTTTTAAAGTCTCACACACTGCAGTGATAAGTGTGCCTACCAGCTTTTTTATTCGCTGCTACAACCATGGAGGAATTATCCTCACTATCGGATGGATATGGGGGTGTAATATTAAGCCCCCCAGGATGGCTGCTTCCACAGTGGCATCAGGCTCAGAATCAGATGAGACAGACTGAGCAGGGGAAGGCGGGAGATGCTTCCTCCTGGGCCTCTGCACACATGGACCACTTGGGCCACTTCCACCTGGGACACTAAGAACTGCAGAACCACCGTCAGTGCAACCATGGGAAGCTGGGGTTCCGAAGGACCTGCCACCTGCATGAGGGGGTCAATGGGGGAGATGTGACCCTGAGGCTCCATAAGAAAAGAAAGACCTTGCAGAACAAAAATGATCTTTTGGCACCACTAAAGGATCCCCCCAAAGCTCAGGGTACCTATCAGCAGAGAGAGAAATAACAGGGACCCCCAGGTTCTCATCCCTCTGACCAGAGGATTGCCAAAATTCGGACCCAGCAACACCATGGACATCATCCTTTTTCATATGTCCCGAGTACAGGAAGAGGAAACTGAGTAGGAAGAGGAGGAGCTTCGACATCCCCACGAGGCTTGGGTCGTCTCCAGCGTCTCCAGGACTAAGGGAAAATGGCCGTTGTGACATCATCGGGCTACACAAACATGGCCGCCGGCCAGAGACCAGTCAAACCAAGGGAAAATGCCCACCATGACATCATTGGACCGCCGGCAGCTCGAGATGCAAAAGCATGCTTCCAGAATCTTCCCTGTTCCCTCTGCAATGCTGCGCCCTCTGCAAGGGACCTCCCTGAAGGTACTTTACTTCCACAGACAGGACATATATTAGGGGAGACTCTGCTGCGCACTCTTCACTGGGACCCCCTGCATTACTCCTACACTGCAACTAGTAGGGCATGCACTTAAGGGTCTCCTACACTAGGATCTCTCCATTCTACCAGGGCTCCATTCTACTCACTATCACAGGACCCTTACAGGAGGGGGTAGCAGTGCAGACCCCAGGGGTCTCCGCTGCATCCTCTGCCCTGGGAACCCCACCAGACTCCAGGTCCACAAAGGGAGTGGGGGAAGCCCAGCTCAATGAGGGATTTCAGGATGGGAGGAGGTAACCTGCAGGAAGATCCGACCGTCCCTGGAGGTTACCTGCGTCCACTCCAAAAAAACATCAAAAGGGGAGAAGGGGGACTGTACTTACCTTTCCATGGTGTGGGTAATGCTCCAGACAGAACTCCTCACCACCGAAGTAGGGGAGCTGCCAGCCAAGGGACCTCTGCGACTCAGACCTACGCCCGGTCATATGCGACCCTGTGAGACATTTAACTCCAAATTCAGCCTCTGTCCATGAGGCTATGTTGCAGCCAACCTAGCATGTAGCTGTGGTCTGCACACGCTCCCTGGCTGGAAAGACCACTGGATCTAGATTAGCCAGCCCGTCGCCCAGCCCGGCAGTTGATTATAGATCTCCCAAGGGAAAAAACAAAAAAGATGTAAGGAAGGAGAAATAAATTGCTAGGACCAGAGATCTCAACTGGGAGCCTAGGTCCTCCTGACTAGACAGATTAAAACTGATTACCTACAGCAGAGAGTGGGTTATATACCAGCTAAGGATGGCCCATTTGTGTAGCCAGGTGTTTTTTGTTCTGCCTAGGTCTATTCCTGGAGGAGGCAATATAACCCAGTAGTTATGATCTATGGAGCACTTTGTCCGTCGATGAACGAAAGAGAAAGTAATCCTTGTTTAATGGAGCTACTGTAACTCTCTAAAGCAGGCCATATGATACATACATCCAGTCAGTGGATGGACTGTCAAATTCTCTAAAACGCCTTTGGAGATGGCTTATGGTAGAGAAATAAACATTCAATTCATGTGCAACAGCTCCGGTGGACACACCTGTGAGGTGGATGGATTATCTCAGCAAAGTGCTCACTAACACAGATTTATACAGATTTGTGAACAATATTTAAGAGAAATAGGCCTTTTGTGTACAAAGAAAAAGTGTTAGATCTTTGAGCTCAGCTCATGAAAAATGGGGGCAAAAACAAAAGTGTTGTGTTTATATTTTGTTCAGTATATATATGACAGCTTCCAAATCACTGATACTATGGCTGCTCTTTGCCTAGTTTAACCAATAACCTATTTTTGGCCATTCTAACCTTGCTGGTCATAGTTCAGTGCAATGTAGTGCATTATGCTTTAAAAGAAAATTTTCCTGGGTGAACCTACTTGTAGGCAGGGAGTGGTTGACACTACCCCAGCAGGGAGGGAAACAGTTAATCTGTTTACCACATTTTCTGCTGAGCTCTGCCTCTACCTTCCTGTGCTGTAAACAAAAGTAGGGAGGGCTCTGTCCGCAGTCAGTCTCAGCCTGGATGGGAAGGAAATACAGACAAGAACCAGCATGTAGGAAAGCCTTGGGGGAGAAGAGCCTGAGTCTAAAAAGGGGAAGAGAATAAAGGATATCAAGAACGTAGTAAGGTACCAAGGATGCTAGGGCAATGTCTGCACTTTAATCCGAACTGTTACCCGCGAGTGTCATCAAATTAATTTATTCTTCAGTAAAGCTTTTTGAAACTTCGCCTTTGATTGGTCTGTAATTACTAAAGGGGGGCAATGTAAGCACATATAATCTACAGTTCCCGTCACTGTACACATTGGGGTTTGAAGACAAAAGTATAAGAGTTAATACAGTGTGGAGACATAAGTCATTATCAAAGGTAACAAAGGTTTCTCAAGCAACGTGTCATTAAGCGCTTAAGTTGGATACACACTATCCAACTTTTGTGGTTAGATTTCCTTCAGATTTACCTTTTCTATGTAGTGCAAGGGCCTGCCAGATTGCATACAAATTGAAAGTGTTTAGGTTTGACCTCATATTATATGGTTTTGGTAAGTCTAAAGGAAAAAGTCTTCAGAAAATCTTATAGTGTGTATGGCCCATTACATGTGGCAGATGAGATAGCCTCTTACAGCAAGGGAGATGTTGTCACTCAGCACTCCTTCAGATGCGATTCATCTCCCATAGCAGCGAGCAGGCCTGCACTACCGGGGCCCTTCGTCCTGTACACAAGTATGGAAGAGAAAAAGTTAAGTGAAGTGCAGGCATGAAGTCCATGCTATGTGCACAGCAGGACCCCATACTGTTACTGGGAATGAAGTAGTGGTGAATCACTAGTCAGGTGGAGAGGGCATTGGCTCTGCGTGTCCCCCCTAAATGTACAAGTGACCATGTTGGTGTATATCACATCAAAAGAGTTTACTAGAGTTCATTCATGGTTGTCATCTACCAGAGAAGAAGAAGAAAAAGACGTTGAGTTTCTATTCTAGGACGAGTGTAAATTTTGCTAGGCGCAAGCTTCCCTTTTTTTTTTTTTTTTCAAAACAGTCTTACTTTAGAACAGGTATAGTGTAACTTATAATAACAGCAACAACAATTTTTGAGGTCCACTAAACATGAGTGACCAATACTGCAGTAACAAATAGTGTCTAAGCACAAGCAGTCCAACAGCAATGAAAATGACAATGAGCAGCTTTGCCCAATCAATGTGTAGAATGCACTGTGCAGCACTCAGTATATTGAACGGTGTTCGTCAAGACGAACACCCTGCGAATTCTGGTGTTCGGTGAATGGCCGAACAGGTAAATGTTCGGTCTGAATTCATGCTCGGGCCAAACTGTTCACCCATCCCTACAAATAAACAGGTATCATCATGTGTTTTCATACTAACTTATCCAGGGATTCCACTGTTTGAGGTATCTAGGAAATGTATCAGTTCTCATAGCCAGTAAATGTTCATATACCTAATTGGTTTTAGGAATCTCTATAATTTCTGAAGGATTAGAGAGTGTGATTTCTTCCATCTCCTAGTGATGGTAGCCTTGGCTGCCATGAGTATATGCGAGATTATCTTTCCTTTTATGGTCAGAGCTTTTCTTTATGTAAGTTTAGGCTTGTTGGGGACAATGGATTTTAAGCGTGTGTCCTGTAGTAGGATGGATCAGTCTTCAGTCCAATCACTCTTTTTTCCAGGGTTCCCCATGAACTTATTCTTCTGTAGGGCATCCAGGACTAGTTGGAGCTGTAGATGGCTTTGCCAGTCCCTGCAAAAATGAAGATGATGCCATCTAGATATGCTCCTAATTATTTTTTTATGGGATCTCAGGATTTTGTCCATTGATCTTTGAAAAGTGGTCAGGGCACATTGCAACCAAAATAGCATACTAGCATAAGGAAAAAAAAAACCCTTCAGAGTAGCAAACGCTGTTTTTCTTTAGCATCTTTGCAGAGTGGGATCTGTCAGTAACCCTTTGTCAATTCAAAAGTGGTAATTTACCAGGCTGGACCTAACCTTTCAATTAATTTGTCTTCCCCGGGCATTGGACACACATCCAGTTAGGTGACTTAATTCAATGTTCCAAAGTCATTGTCTGTGTGGGTCTGCGAGAATATCTTACTCAATTACATTAGTTACACCTGGGAAGTCTGAGAAAACTATTGATTTTGCTGAAAGAATTCCCATAACTGCGGCTTTTGAAGGGGGAAGAACGTTTCTCATATAGTTTTACTTTTTTAATATTGGTGTCAGGATGTTCCTGAACAGTCTGATTCATTGTCAAAGCTTCATTTTCTTCCATGGTTTGATCAGGTTACCAGGATAAATTTTGTAGGGATTTCTTCTCTAAGGGCTGGTAAATAATACTCTCTACCTTTTTAACTATCTTAAGGGGACCTTGCCATTTGACTATGGAAATAATGTTTGCCATTCAGTCCTGACTTTCTGCATAAAATTTTCAACTACATTCTAAGAGGGTGTAGATTCTTGTTTCCATGTCTCTTTAACCACATACAGTATTCCACAGCAGAGTTGTCAGTAAACTATTTCAGAAGGTGAAAACCCTGTGGTTTACTGTGAAATCTTCCATATGGCAAACAACAAAGGAGGCAGTAAACAATACTAACTGTGACCGTCTTTGTTAACCACTTTCTTAAGCATCCCCTTTTTTACTGTTCCACTAGTCCATCAGATTGCTCCAGGGGTGCTTAACATTTAACAATTTGCAGAGCTCCTCCATAAACATTGAAATAAACTGGGTCCTTTGGTTGGTCATGATCTCAGACAGGAGACCTGTTCTCGTGAGCATTTGAAACAACTCCCATGCAATAACCTTGAATTAGGCATTTCTTAAAGCAATCACCTCTAAATATTGGGTTACATAGTCAAGGACTACTAAAACATGATGGTGTCCCCTAGATGACCTAACTAAGGTGCAAGTCAAATCCATGGCTATGTAATCAAAGGGTCCCTTGATATTTGGAAGTAGTATCAATAGACTCTGACAAATGGGTGCTTGGGCAGATACTTGACAAGATGTGCAGGATTCACAGAAGCTCCCTGATTTTCAGTATACCCCAGGCCAGTAAAAATGTTGCAAAACCTGCTTCAATGTTTTAGCATCCACAAGATAATCCTCAAATACAAAAGTAACAATCTATGCCTAAAAGTTAGGGGTATCACCAGTTTTTTAACTATTTTGTCATGCTCCTTGGTGACTATATGTAACAAGATGTGATTCACAGCAAAATGGGGAACACCACATCTGCTAGGTTGCTGTGGCTAACCATTTAACACTGTGACTTGGCAGGGAGCAGAGTGGAGTCATCTTATCAATATTTTTCTTAAAAAAGACCTCCTAATCTAGTAGGTCTAGTTCAGAGGAGGAGGCCTTCTAATCCTGCAAACAGCAGCAATAGACAAGGGTCGGTCTCTGCAGGTTTACTTCTCTCCTAAAGAACATCAAAATCATTCTTAAGCTGAAATGTGGAATTAAGCATTTCATCATACAGTTCCTCCTAATTATTGGAGATTACCAGGACCTTCAAAGTTTGTTCATATCCCAGAATTTGAGGCAGTCTCACCCCTCAAAATTTCATGTTGCAGACCATGCTTCACTCAAACCTTTGGTGAGGCAGTTCCCATCAGGATTGACAGGATTACAAGAGCTAATGGATAGTCTTTCAAATCTTCATGATACCCATTCATTCTCTAGGTATCAGCTTTCCCACAACTTGTTTGGTCACAGCTTGGTAACAATACTCTCAGATTTGAGGAATACAGAAAACCCCTGGTCACATACAGGTTTAGTCTTGCAGTTGCATGCGGATTTTTGGCCCAAGTCAAAGAATGCCTGCTGGTATTGAAAAGCAGAAAAAGGGCCAATTCATCTACCCTTGGGCAGCCCTTCTCCCATGACAATCCACTCAAAAAGTGACAGAAAAGATCCCCCTGAGGAAGGCACATAGTCCCTTGTGTCGTCACACATAGGGGAGGAGCCAGGCGAGTGTCTGTGATCAGAGGCTTACCACAGCGGCTCAAACACTGCATCGGATCATACAGAAACAGGTGCATGCTCGGCCATCCGTCATCCCATGCCATTTGAACATACTCTGCATGAATAGAATGGTGCACTCTAGCACCCATAGCATGTGAGTGGAATTCATTATTTTAATAAAGTCGTTTTCATCAGATATTATTTGCACTATGGATGTCTGTTTTTTCTCCTATATGAGACAACAGCTGATGTTATACACCTAATATTGGGAGTCTGGTTCGAACAAGGAACAAAGGAGATTGTAAATCACAACCCTGTGAGGGTATATCTGCATATTTGGACCAAGCTTAATTGCAAGGTCACATTCAGTGAGGCTAGCACCCACCCTTTGGGGGTCACGAGAGTGGAGGTGACGCACCTGACAAGCCACTATTATATTTTTGTATCACAATCCATCACTGGTGATTGGGACTGTCTGATTATTCATTTTTGGAAAGAACTCCTCACATTTGATTTTCAGATATGCTTCAGTGATTTAGCACCTAATCACATGAATTTGCATTGTTTGATTTACTATTGGCCCATCTATGTTTTATTAATTACATTTATTTATTCATTTATTTATCTATATTTGACTTAGTTCACAATTTTTGGAAGGAACCCTTCACAATTGTTTTCATATATGCTTTAGCGATTAAGCACTTATCGCACGAATTTGCATTGTTTGACATATTTTTGTCCCATTTATGACTTATTAATTATTTTATGTATATAATATTTATATATTTCACTTAGTTCACTATTTCATGTACACCTTTTAGGACACTGCGCAGTACGTTTTAGATTATATTTACTTTTCCACACTCAGTGATTAGGGAGTGATTAATGCAAGCTGCAGTCTTTTATGCCCAGTACACACGATCCGAAAATCGGACGACGTTCCGTCCGTTTTTGTTTGGTTGCTAGGAACTCTCAATTATATTCGCAAATGGGAGGTTACTTACGATACAAATTTTCTCAGACGATGATTCAAAAGCTTCCGGTATGTGTAACCACGCTGTAGCGTGTGAGGGGACTACTGCTCATGCGCTGTCTACTGCTCACCATTTTCTTCGGACGAACAACATACTGATAATACGAGTATCGTACGATGTGTTATAATATGATCAAAATTTTTATGCTTGCACGACCGGATAAGATCGGGCGAACTGTCGTGATCGCCTCTCGTAAGCTGTGTACTAACGATCAGATTATCGTCCGATCTTTTCACAATTGTTATTTTTCGTCCGATTTTCGGATCGTGTGTATGGGCCATTAGGCATAGTTGCTCACAGAATCCCCTATTGTATTATAGTCTAATCACCTTATCACCTGATAGTAGTACTATGGACGTCTTTGCATTTTTGGAAAATAGAGATTTGATTGCATATTTGCTTCAGTGATTTAGCACCTAATCACATGAAGTTGCATTGTTTGTTTTACTATTGTCCCATCTATGTTTTATAATTATGTTTATTCATTTATTTATCTATATATTTCACTTAGTTCACAATTTTTGGAAGGAACCCTTCGCAATTGTTTTCATATATGCTTTAGCGAATAAGCACTTATCGCTAAAGCATGATAATGATTTGTTAATTATTTTATTTATATAATATTGTCTCACTTAGTTCACAATTTCATGTACACCTTTTAGCACACTGGGCAGCACTTTTTAGATTATATTTAGAAAAGCTTCAATGCTGTCTGCAGCATTCATTTTTTGTAGGGCCCTCTGCACAGCTTTTTGGCGGCCATCTGGCATACCAAACTGATCTTAGAGCCATACGGCTTGCTTGTCATTGCATTCTGTAGGACAGCAATCTGTACAGCAAGCAAGCAGTTAAGCTGGATACACACTATCCAACTTTTGTGGTTATTTATATATTTCCTTCAGACCAATATATTTCCTTCAACCAATTGTGGGGATTAGGTGGAAAATAAGCATCAGCACTACAGTCTTGTGAAATCAAAGACCAGTTTAATGTATCCAAAAAACAACAGAAAATGTCTTTCTTCAGCAAATGGATACATTGAAAAGTCCAAGCCCAGGACTCCCGGTTCCAATGCCACATGAGGAGGAGGTGAGCAGATTCAGCTTCCACTGCACACTTCTCAAAATCTTGCCCTACAAGCCAGGTTCCTCTTTTGTGGAACATTCTACCATCTCCACTACTTTCTGGGACCCCCATGGATCATTTTGTGGAGCGATCCCACAACCAATCCATCTTGTCCACACTGCAGCCCTCAGGAGATACAGCAGCCGTGGCAGCTAAGATGGCTCGACACAGAGGCCCCTGACCCTGTTTCTCCCACGGCATCGCCCCGGCTGGTGTAGCCCTTCTTATATCCACTCTGGCAGCTACAGTAGACACTGCTGTGCAGAAGGGATTGGAGCAGCTGCACCTAGAATTCAAGGCAAAGGCTCAGAGGCTCTCACATGCAGAGGAGAGTATCTCCTCTCTGGAGGTTGACAGCACAGCCAATTCTGCTACCCTTGCACGTCTTTCTAACTCTCACAGGGATATTTGGGAAAAGCTCGAGGATCTGGAAAATCGATCACGAAATAACCTGCGCATATTCAGGCTTCCAGAATCATTCTCCTCCACACAGCTCACTGATCTCTGTGCCAGAACCATCCCTGAGCAACTGGGCCTCCGCATTCTCTGCATTGTAGAGCATGCCCACCGTATTGGTCAGCAACAGGATCAACGCAATAAACTCAGACCTGTCATTGTCTGATATCTTAATTATGCATACAGGAATGCTATCCGGCAGAAGTTACGTTGCTCTTGTACCCTATTAGTTGAGGGTTCAGACCTGCTGCTTTCCGCCAACTATTCAGTGGAGGTAGTGAAGCAACGCAAAGCCTTCTCTGCGATTTACTCAGAGAACTCAATGCTCTACCAGATACATATCAAGTTTACCCTGGACTATCAGACGGTTCTGCATGTTCACTCCCTGACTGGGAAACAACTCACCTTTACCTCCCCTGAAGATGCAGAGCACTACCTCAACAGCAACTCTGACATGGATACAAATCAGCAAACCCCAATAACATCAAAAATCCTTTTTCAGTCTCAACACCAGCGTGGCCCCTAAAAACCTCCATACAAGCGAGGCCGCTTTGCTAATCTGGCTAGATGTTCAGAAATCCGCTGACATGTTCCTGGTTTTCATCTGCCTCTAGAGTTCTTATGAGAAGTGGTTACTGCACCTTCTTCCTCATTTTTATAATTTGTTGTATGTTAAAGTCTCTAATTGTTGCACTATTGTTGCGCTAGTCAATGCTCGCTACACCTTTGATTCAGTGTTCTTACTGTGGCCTCCTATGAGCCTGTTATTATGGGCCAGTGCTTGCTCAGCGGGATGAATCCCGGGCTATATTTATTCCCATCCCTCCACCCCCCAAAGTTCCTTTTTCAGCGCTTTGAGAGGAGCATTTAACTGGCGGGAGCTCTGCTTAGGTGCTTAGGAGCTTTACATGTGGAAGTTCACAATGTATTTTTGGTGAATTTTCCACCCTATGATTTGTTTATCAGTTTATTTTTTATGTTTGGGTGGTTTACCTGTGTTGTCTCTATACCCTCAGATATTTCTCATTGCATTGGTAATAATCAGCTGGAAGAATCAGAAGGCCAGTCTATACGCTATCGCTCTTCTACTCCCTGCCGAAACAGACATGGCTTCTCAAAGTGATGGGAATCACCTAAAGATTATTTCCTGGAACGTCAAAGGGCTACGTTCACCAAGTAACCATATGCGAATCCTTAGACATCTGAAACATCTCCGAGCATATGTGGTGCTCCTCCAAGAGACCCATCTGTCCACATTTATCACGCCTCCATAAATTATGGGTGGGTACTGTATATGGCTCATCAGCACTAGGCCATAATGCTGGAGTGGCTATCTTATTACATGAAAATGTGATAAAAACCATTCGACTCGATTGGCCACAAAATGACACTGCATTTGTCATTAGTCTCCAGTGACATTGCTATCACCAACATTTATGCCCCTAACTCTCCTGATGTTCCCTTTTTTCAAGACATGGTGTCCTGGATACTACAAGCTCCCGAGACCCTTCACTTAGTCGGCGGGAATTTTAATTCTGTTATGCACTCATTAGAAGATCACTCTAGTGATAGATCCCGCTTGCCACGAGACCATGTTTCCCCGGTAACAGGACCCACACTATTGGCCCAGTCCATCTCATCTATGCGGTTTGTAGATGTTAGGCGACTAGCCCACCTAATTGATCGGGAATTCATGGTTTTTCTTCCCTGCATAACTCCGTCTCCTGTATTGATTATTTTGTGGACTCCCTGCGCTTGTTTCAGAGTGCACCAATACAGCAAAAAGTGACATGGTGATCCCTAATCACAGCCTAATTCTTGTCAATTTTCTTAATGCCAAACCCTCTCCCCCCTCGCCCATTTGGCATTTTCTTTCTTACTTAACCGATAATGAAGATGTTTGTTGAATGCTCTGCGACGCATGAGCACTAACGGAGCACACATCACTGATCCAAATCTTTTTTGGGAAGTTAGTAAAGCTTTTGTAACAGGTAAAATTATTTCATATACCTCCCAATTCAAAAGACATTCCTGGCAGCAATTTTAATAGGCTAGTGAAGCTTTGCGTTTAGCACATGAAGCCCAACACAGAATTGCACTTTGGATACCATAAAAAGCCTGGCAGCTGGCCAAGTGTTCCTTTGACTTGTGGGCAGAGCAACAAGAAGCAGCTAAGACATCCTACTGTAACCTATGCTTTCACAAATTCGGTAATAAAGTGGGCAAACTTTTAGCCAAACTTTGTATAGGTGCTAGGCGGCCCACATATATTTCTGCTCTAAAAAATGCCACGGGCTCTCTGGTTACCTCTCCTTCAGAGATTAGTAAACTATTAGCGGACTACTACACTTCCGTTTATTCTGAGGTGGCTGAATTTGGGTTCTCGGGTCTGATCGTCTGTTTCATACAACAAATGTATAAAACTCTGACAGCTCCCCTCGTCACTCCTGACTTCATCTCGGACACCATTCCTTTGACGAAGGGGACAAGACCCTCTTTCCCCTCTACCTTCCCTTACGTAATATCTCAGATGACACCTCACAAGCACAATGCCCCTGGTGTACAATACCACGCCCCACTCTGCTACACTGATTATGGGACTGCTCGGCTATCTCTTTATACTGGGACACTGTTTTCTACTACATCTACGAAGTCACTAAGACCCAGCTACCCAAAGACCCAATTTTTGCCTTTTTGGATGTTAAGTCACAACCTCATCATCCTCATTGATGACATCTCACAACCCCATACAATGGACCCAGCTATGCCTACTGGTGGTTTGCAGGGTGATTATGGGCAACTGGATAAAATCTTCATCACCTTGCATTCTAGCTGTTAAATGAACGCTACTATCGCTATTCAACTTAGAAAGGCTGGACACCATCATATTATATTTTTGATCTACTCAGCATTTCTTTACCAGATGGTGAAAGTTTATGGAATTCACACTTACCCTACATCTAGCATTGGCTCTACATCCTTTTCACTACACTGATTGGTACCTAAAACGCAACCTCATCAACTCCCTGGGCAAACCTAAATTACCTGATTCCAACGGGCCCTTTGATGTCTCCCTCCCTTAAGTTCTTGTATGGGTAGGACGCTTCTGGCCCTCCTTATCCCTTTTGTTACTGATAGGTAGCCTAGCTCTTTTTTCTACATCTGCTATTTCATTTTTCTTCTCTGTGATCATCACATACATGCACATTGTTCTGCTTCCACTCCTGAGGGATATACTGTATAATATTGTTGTATCACTTATGTAACCTGCTCATTTTGCTGTCTACAGGAAAAATTCACATCCCTACCCCTTTCCTCCCTTCCTTCCCGCTCTCCCCTCCTTCACCCTCCTTACATGCCCCTGTTGGGCCCCTGTTTAAGTCATATGTATGCTTAATCTTCACAGTCTATGATTTTAGGCTCTATAGCTCTATGCACACTGTCGATTTTTCTCTTGTTACTATGAAAATTCAATAAACATTTAAAAAAAAAAAAAAAAAGTCCAAGTCCAATAAGAAAAAGTCTAAAGAGAAAAATGTAAATCCCTGTGCTTATCAATCTGTTTCTCACCTCACACTGGCTGTTACCAGAGGGATAGCAGCTATTAAGAGACTTCCTACTCTCTATCGCTCTCCACACAACTCTTTCTGAACTTACCTGTGTTTACTAGGCAAGTCTGAAGGGGAGGTACCAGCCTTTGAAAATGAACACCCTATAAGTCCTGCCCCAGGCTTACTCCCTTCTCACTATAGAAACTGTAAGTTTAAAGCAGATTATTATAAATTAATACCACATTTTATTCTATGAGTACACAGGTACCAGCAGTGAACATCTGGTCTTAACAGATGTCGTACACTTACAACTAATTTTAACAAAAATAGCTATCTCACCTCAATTCCAGTGGCAATTTCTTCATCTGTTATTATATTTTCAAATATTCACATAAAATATTTTTTCCTGTACCTTATGGAACCTACATTAGCACTATTGTCAGGTAAAAAAAGAAAAGTATTTTGTAATTTAAGTCTGTAGCATTCATATTACAAAAAATACATGGGAAATAGATTTTCTGGGCATTCTAAATGGACTGTTGACATTATGAATAATGGATTTCATACAATGCAGGGCAGTAGTTATAAGGAACAAGAAGCTGTTCCTGGGCATAATATCCTAACTACCAGAGTTTAGCTAACAGAGACATAATCATTCTAATATCACCTATTTTCTTTTATTTCATATAATTACAACTGATGGGACTTTTAACATGTATCAGGAATATTTGAAATGTACTGCAAAATGCCATTGAAAAGTTTTTTTTTTTTTTTCCATTTTTTTGTGACTATACTTCCATTAGTAAAAAAAAAAAAAAAAAGAAAAAAACATTTATGCATATTACCTTCTCTCAATACAAATACAATATTAGTGCAGTTTCTTAAGAAAGTTAATGGAAAATGGTAAATGAGCACACAATAGAATGGGCTTGGCATTGTATTTTTTAGTACTTAAAAAAACAATATTGAAAAATATTGCCAACTCAGTAAAATTTAGATTATTTTAAGATCAGTTGTAATGTGAGTATGTTAACATAATTTCAGCATTTTGGCTGACCATTTTGTGCTAAAGATGCTATGATGCTATTGCCAGATGGTTTAGTGATACATTATAGAGATTTCTCCACAGAAGGCCAGGGAACCACTGAAAGTGTTCAGTAATTAAAGCAGAACACTTATGGTTTCTGATTTGTAGAGCAGTTGTCTTTTGGCCAATCTGTTTCTTTCAAAAAGATGTCACATCAAACGATGAATGATACCTGAAGCTCTGGGTGACCTTGGCTTATTTCAAGTGTGCATACATGGTCTTTTTTGGAAGTACTTTCCTCATGAACTCCCATGACATAGTGACCATACAGTATTTATTTGTTTGTAACAACTATCAAGACAGGCAGTTTGCCTGAATCCATCTGTTATTAAATGTGTGAGGCTAGATATCCTCCTATATGTCTCCAAAAACTATTTGTTGATATACTCTCAGCACAATGCGTGGGGCTGGTATCTTTGTGGCATCTACTAGTTTTATATTAACTTGTGAAGCATCATGAGACTACAACATCAGCTGAAATCTTTTGCCACAGTAGGCAAATTGCTGTGTAGAATCATAAAAGCAACCACATAACAATTCTTTTGATCTGTAAAGAACTTGCTGCAATAGATATTATACATACCTGAAGAAGTAGTATTTTTTTTAGTTTGAAAGTATGGTGAAGTATGGTATACATGTTGAAAATTTGTAATTAGCTTGACATTTAAAGCGGTAGCATACCGCTTTTTTCCACTTTTAACTACAGGTAAGCCTAAAATAAGGCTTACCTGTAGGTACAATTAATATCTGCACTGCATGCAGCCGCTCACGCGAGTGGCGCATGCGCTCTGAAGGTCTGGCGGCCCTTCAGCTTTCCCATGCCGGGAGCTTGCCAGAAAATGACTCCCGCGCGCATGCAGTTCCGGCCAATCACAGCGCCAGAGCCGCCGAACCGGGAAGAGACGCCGAGGGATCATTTCAGCTCCCACAGCAGTGTCCAGGTGTCCACGTCGGGGCTTCGTTCTAAGGTAAGTAAGGTCAACAGAGTCTGTGGACAGACACACTCTTTTGTCCGTCACAAAACCTCCAGCAGGACTAAATGTCCATTTGGAAAGCACGCTGAAACAGGACAGGCCAGTAGCTCCATTGCATGTTGAGCCCGTTCTGGCCAGTGGTCCATCCTCAAGACCCAGTAACCCAGTGGATGCTCACTTTGAAAGGTCTCCAAGTCTGCTCTTGTCCCTAGATAATTATGCATCATATGATGGAGACGTTGCCCATGGTTGCTTAAACCTAACAGCCTTGGGTGCTGCTGAGGACTAAAGAACTGTTTAAAGGCATCGATCAGCCGGCCGCCTTCTCCACCACTCCTCCTTCGGCTGAACAATGCCTCAGAAACATGCCCAGAGGAGGTTAACCTCCCAGTGTCTGGAAAGGTGGTGCACAAATATTTTTTCAAGGCCTCCTCAAGATGTTTCATCCTCTGCTACCTCTGCGAATGCAGGATGAGCTTTGTAACTTTACCCTTGTAACATGGATCAAGAGGGGTTTCCAAGTAATTATCTCTCTCCTTGATAGCACGAATCCTCGGATCCTTTCACAGACTTTGCAGAATCAGGGAGCTCACGCAACATAAGTTTGAGGAGGCATGAGCTTCTGAGTCCTCTGGGTCACTAAGTGTGACATTGTCAGGAGCATACTCTCCCCAACCAGGTACAACTCCTAGGGTTTCTGGGGAATGACAACCATCCCTTAAAGACTGCTGTATGCTATCCTCTACATACATGCTACCGCAATCCTCCTCTTCCTCCTGTGTGTTTTGTGGTCCTGCAGGAATGATATCTACATAAAGGGGGCCTTGTGAGGAAAGGAAGTCCTCCTCTTCCTCCCACTGTTCTGCCTCAAGTGCCCTGTCCATGATTCCATGAAGCGTGTGTTCTAGCAGGTAAACTAGAAGGATAGTGTCACTGATGCATGCATCATCCCGGCTCACCATCCTTGTGGCCTCCTCAAATGGTGACAGGATGGTGCATGCATCCTTTATCAAAAGCCACTGGCGTGGCGAAAAAAAGCCAAGCTCCCCTGACCCTGTCCTTGTGCCATACTCACACAGGCACTCATTGATGGTCCTCTGCTGCCTGTGCAGCCACTGCAGCATTGCCAATGTTGAGTTCCACCTGGTGGGCATGTCACAAATGAGGCGGTTGGTGGGCAGGTTGAATTCCTGTTTAATGTCAGATAAGCGAGCACTGGCTTTGTATGAACACAGGACATGGCCACAGACTTTTCTGGCCTGCCTCAGGAAATCTTGGAAGCCTGGGTATCTGGTCAAGAAACGCTGCACAACCAGATTCAGGACATGTGCCAAGCATGGAACATGTGTCAAGTGTCCCTGTAGGAGGGCGGAGAGAAGGTTGGTGCCATTGTCGCATACAACCATTCCTGGCTCAAGCTGTTATGGTGTCAACCATCTCTGAGCCTGCCCCTGCAGAGCTGACAGAATCTCTGCACCGGTGTGACTCCTTTCCCATAGACAGACAAACTGAAGGATGGCATAGCATCTTTTAGCCTGACTGCTTGCGTAGCCCCTTGAACACTAAGGGAGCACTGCTGCTTCAGAGGACAATTGAGCAGAAGAGGACAGGGAGGAAGAAGAAGAGGAGGAGGTGGGGGGAGTAGCCAAATGTGGCAGAACTAGCACCAGCTTTTCGGAGGCGTGATGGCATAACAAGTTGGAGCACTGTGAACACTTGGAGATAGAAGACTGCACTCCGACTTGAAAAATATATGGCAGTTTATTGGTAAATCCACAAATCCATAGTGGACAAAAATATCAGAGACAGGAGACAAAAAATAGTTGACGCGTTTCACTTAAATAGATTTGCTTAATCATAACTATAAATACATGAATAAAATAGTTATGGTTAAGCAAATCTGAAATTAGATTTGCTTAATCATAACTATAAATAAATGAATAAAATAATAGTTATGATTAAGCAAATCTGATTTTGTGAAATGCGTCAGTTATTTTTTGTGTTTTAAGTGTTCATAGCGGCCGGGATTGCGGGTCTGACGTGCACCCGACCTCTGATTATTGGACCATATACACCAGAGCGGTCTCCTTTGTGTGTGTCTAAGCTGCAGCACTGAACCCTGTCCTGAATCCTTTCTAGCTGCCAGCAGAGTTACCCAGTATGCCATGAAGGAAATGTAACATCCCTGTCCATGCCTGCTGGACCAAGAGTCAGCAGTAACGTAAACCTTCCAGCTGACTGCTCTGTCCAACGAGGCCAAAACACTACCTTCCACATGACGGTAGAGAGACGGAATGGCCTTACGCAAAAATAAATGCCTTTTTGGTACCTGCCACTGTGATACAGCACATTCCACAAATTCGCAAAAGGGAGCAGAGTCTACCAGATGACCAATTGTAATGCTAGCAATTTGGCCAAGCTAGCTTTAAGACGCTGAGAATGTGGATGGCTGGGACAGTATTTCTTTCTACTGTACAGTAACTGGGGTAGTGAAACTTGCCTGCTGCTCAAATCAAACAGTGGTGTACTGCTAGCAGATTGGGTGCAAGTCTCTGTGGCACTCATTGCT
Organism: Pelophylax lessonae; assembly: GCF_965119305.1. NCBI lineage: Eukaryota > Metazoa > Chordata > Amphibia > Anura > Ranidae > Pelophylax > Pelophylax lessonae. Next base: position 525,569,575 of record NC_138769.1, on the reverse strand, counting down.
ATACCATCATCCCTCTCAATGCAGGTATAGTAGGGTTAGAGATCCCAGATGAGGAGCAAGGTGAAGTATGCTTGTATTTTATCTTGTGGCTCTTTCAGGTGCTGTTGCCAACGGACTGCATGGCAGGTCATTATATGTCTTGTCAAGCATATGGTTCCCAAGCGGCTTGTGTTCTGGCCATGCTTGATTCACTTCAGACAGATGTTGCAAACAGCAATGCTGCAGTCTACTGCACATGTGCTGAAAAAAGTCCACACTAATGAACTTTTGGAAGTCCTTTGGGAGTTTGCAGCACTGGAGCAAACTTGGCAGTATGCTGCAGCTGTGGCAACATGACTGCTAGTTTCTTATCCGTCATTGTCGCCCCCTCTCTCTAGACTCATGTTATTCCCTTCATCAACCTGGGAACCAACATCACGGCTTTCAAATTGCTGCACATCCTCCAGCAGCATGTCACTGACACTATGATCGCATAGTTCCGGTGACTCCTCCGTGCATGATGGTGGGGTGACAGAAGGAGTAGCTGTGGAGAAGGAGCCTGTGGAATGGGCCACTTTGGCAGCTGTGGTGGAAGGCAAACTAGTATATGCGTGGGTGTCAGAGGACAAGGAGGATGAGGATAGCTTATTTATCCACTCCTTGTCCTCTGACACCCACGCATATACTAGTTCTACATGTTGTGGCTGAATAACACGGCTAGCACTGGAAAAAAAGGATGGGCGTGCCTCGCCTGCAGGGGATGCACCATGTCTGTGACCACCACTTTTCACTGTGAACACAGAGGCTGCTTGCCCTCTTTGGTGGCCTGTGAGCGTATGTCTCTCCTTGTTGGCCTTTCGGACATGATGTGTATTTTGTGGGGGGGGGGGGGGGTTTACAGGTTAATCAATATATATAATGCACTGCTGATATGTACTGAACTGACCGATAGATACCGAATGGCCTGATATATACTCAAGTGGCCTATATATATATATAGATATCAATTTATGGTCTATACTGAAACGACCAATGGATACTAAATGGCCGGATATATACTCAAGTGGCCTATATATCTATATAGATATTAATGTATGCTCTATACTGAACTGACCGATAGATACTCAATGGCCTAATATATAATCAATTGTCCTATATATATCAAGATAGATCAATGTATGCTCAATACTGAACTGTCCAATAGATACTCAATGGCCTAATATATAGTCAATTGATAAACTGCAAATCACTTTCCTCTCCCTGCCTAAATCACAATCCTCTCCCTGCCTAACTCACTGCTAGCAATGTCTCTAATTAGACTACACTGCACTGTCTGATAAACTGCAAATCACTCTCCTCTCCCTGTCTCAATCATGTTCCTCTCCCTGCCTCAACCACTTGCTATCTCGCCCGCATAGTCACACTACATGTGGCTGCTGTGCGAGCAACCTTTATATAGTGTGGGGCATGTACTTAGCCCCTGAGCCATGATTGGCCAAAGGCAGCCTGCATTTGTCCAATCATGGCAGAGATGATTTGGATATGAAGGTCAGGGTGCATTATTTGGCCAATCACATAATGCACAGCATGCTCCGCGCGAGCGCAGTGCATTATGGATGTGGGCACTCAAATTTCCCGGGAAGAAGCACATTTGTTCGTCATTCGACTCAAACTCAAAGCTCATCCCTAATTCTGTGCATATCTCAGACAATGTGAGAACTATAAGTCTTTGTATTTTAGAAAACTGTAACAAGAAGCTTAGGACTACAACCCGTTACCATGATGACTCTTTGATCTGCTACAACCTTTAAAATAAAATAAGAAGATTCCAATGGAACTAAGTTATTGTAAAAACCTTTGTGATTAGTCTCCTTTTAGGAAGCTGTGATGCTGTGGGGGGAGGTTGATCTTTGAGATGGGATGTGTATTACTGAATGACAGACACTGTAGAGGGGAAATTCAGTTTCCACTGAACTGCTAAGCAAATGTACTGTTATATACCTTTGAAAAGTCTTATTTTTTTAAATTTTAGAACACTTTCTTTTTAAAGTTGGATTCCTGTAGGTAAGCAGTTCTTTTTTAAGAACTGACATTAGCCTGTAACATTTGTGTTTAGAAGCCTAATGTTCAGAGATGTGAATTTTATTGGACTAAAAGCTTATTATTCAATCAGGGTCTCTCCTGGAGAGCCGTACTAACATGGGATAGGAGTATCTAAGGAAGGGCCAGAAGAATCATTTTGAAAGCTTAGAGGATAGATGCTATATAGAATAAACCCAGTTGTGCAATGTGAGAGGGATAATGGTCTATCAGGTAAGTAAAGTTAAAAGAGGGGAGAAAGCTAAAAAGGAGAAGTAGGGGAAGGGGAGGTGGACTGGATTGGGGTAGGGTGTAGGAAAGATGAGGTATGGGCTGGCTTTGACTTAAGGCTACAGGGGTAATACCACTTACTCAGCACACAGTGCCAAAAGAGGGCGAAAATTTTGGAGAACATCTTTGGAATGTACAGGAAATTATAAGAGATATGCTGGATTTAGCCAGAAATGTTGCCAACCCACTCAATTTTCAGACACTACGGGAGATGTGCTACCCAGATATTTCTGACAAACTACAGTGTGAGCATATTAGCAGGAGAATTTGCTGTGTGTGTGGGTGTTCAACATTAGCTGGATCAGTCTGTTAGCATCATAACAATCCAGAAAAAGTAGAACTATACAGAAAACTATAATAAATTGTACATTAAGGTGCTGTGTGAGGGCACCTATCATATGTTGAAATATATGAATACTCACGCTATGTGCCAAATAATAATGTGTCTAATCTCCTGCAGCTGCTGTTCATTAAGTGCTAAATCACTTCTAATTCAATTACCCATAATTACAGCACATACAGTACATTCACTATTAAAGCAATCATAAAAATAATTTAGTGTCACAAATAATCCAACTAATATTGTGACAGATGCTTTAATATCAACAGTGATCCATACAATAAATATCCACCCTCCAATAAAGTGCTTGGGGCTCCAAAGTTCATATTAAAAGTGCTGAAGTGCTCCAGGTAAACATGATGTGCAGTTTGGCACACTCCCCTCTTGTGCCCTTACTCACCATAAAAAATGGACCCTCAACTATTCAGTCTGGGGGGTCAAACTCGCTTATACAGTATCTCACAAAAGTGAGTACACCCCCACATTTTTGTATATATTTTATTATATCTTTTCATGTGACAACACTGAAGAAATTACAATTTGCTACAATGTACAAATCTACAAGTAGTGAGTGTACAGCTTGTATAAGAGTGTAAATTTGCTGTCCCTCTCAAAATAACTCAACACACAGCCATGTCAAACCACTGGCAACAAAAGTGAGTACACCCCTAAGTCAAAATGTCCAAATTGGGCCCAATTAGCCATTTTCTTTCCCCGGTGTCATGTGACTTGTTAGTGTTACACGGTTTCAGGTTTGAATGGGGAGCAGGTGTGTTAAATTTGGTGTTGAGGCTCTCACTCTCTCATACTGGTCCCGGGAGGTTCAACATGGCACCACATGGAAAATAACTCTCTGAGGATCTTGAAAAAAAAAATTGTTGCTCTACATGAAGATGGCCTAGGCTATAAGAAGATTGCCAAGACCCTGAAACTGAGCTGCGGCACAGTGCCCAAGACCATACAGCGGTTTAACAGGACAGGTTCCACTCAAAACAGTCCTCTGCATGGTCTACCAAGGAAGTTAAGTGCACATGCGCAACGTCATATCCAGAGGTTGTTTTTGGGAAATAGACATATGGATACTGCCAGCAATGCTGCAGAGTTTGAAGGGGTAAGGGGTCAGCCTGTCAGTCCTCAGGCCATACGCCGCACGCTGCATAAAATTGGTCTGCATGGCTGTTGTCCAAGAAGGAAGCCTCTTCTAAAGATGATGCACAAGAAAGCCTGCAAACAGTTTGCTGAAGACAAGCAGACTAGAGACATGGCTTACTGGAACCATGTCCTGTGGTCTGATGAGACCAAGATAAACTTATTTGGTTCAGATAGTGTCAAGCGTGTGTGGCGGTAACCAGGTGAGGAGTACAAAGACAAGTGTGTCTTGTCTACAGTCAAGCATGGTGGTGGGAGTGTCATGGTCTGGGGCTGCATGAGTGCTGCTGGCACTGGGGTGCTACAGTTCATTGAGGGAACCATGAATACCAACATGTACTGTGACACACTGAAGCAGAGCATGATTCCCTACCTTCAGAGACTGGGCAGTATTTGAACATGATAATGACCCCAAACACACCTACAAGATGACCACTGCCTTGCTAAAAAAGCTGAGGGGATAGCAAATTTACACTGGTATATAAACTGTACACTCACTACTTTACATTGTAGCAAAGTGTAATTTCTTCAGTGTTGTCACATGAAACGATATAATAAAATATTTACAAAAATGTGAGGGGTTTACTTACTTTTGTAAGATACTGTATATGGTGGTAGGGGTGACACGGATCTTCTCTGTCTTTTATTATCTCCATCCTGCTGCTTCTAGAAACAGCTCAACTCTCGACCAGGAGAGTATCAGGAAATACAGGCTTTGTGTAATAGTAGGGCTCATCCGAGTTCACCGCGGCTCGGCGTCAGGGCCATCTTTAACACTGGGCAAAAGGGGCAGCTGCCCAGGGCCCACTCATTGTTGTGGGGCCCAAAAAAGCTGCCCCTTGAGTCTTCAAATATTAGTAAGAGAATTTGGGAGGGCCCAAGAAAATGTTTGCCTAGAGTCCAATCAATAATAAAGATGGCCCTGCTCGGCGTGCGTTCCACGGATGGAGGAAGTGACGTAGTTGGTTAGGGAACTGAAAATTGCACCCCCCTCGTGTTTCAATAAGATTACATCACTTCCTATACGGTGTATTGACTTCACTCTCAAGCTAACAATAGTCACTAACTCCACCCCAGGTCACTTTCAGTCGAGGTAAACTTACATAATTTCCTGCAATGTATCTCAGCTTCAGTCCTATACTATTGGTATCACTTCCAGCTCCCAGATAGCCAACTCTCTAAATTATCAACAATGCTGTACATACAATATTATTATTATTTTAAATGCCTATATTAACAGTTCATTTCTTGGATCTGATCATATGAATGGGAAGCTTTATACACTGACATATTTCAAGGATGTTGACAGAAATGGGTATATCCCATTAGAGAGTTGCCACCATCCAAGATGGCTGAGTGTAATCCCTAAAAGTCAAATGATGAGGATTAGGAGGAATTGTAATGAGAAGGATGATTGTGACCTACAGGTTGAAACAATAATAGAAAGATTTTGTGAAAAGGGTTACAAACCTAAAGAATTGAGAAACACAAGAAAATGAATAAGGGATATGAAAAGATCATATATTTAAAAAGACGGAAGGAAAGAAAAGGGACCATGGAGTAGCTTTTATGACAGGTTTCACCCGCCATTACAAAAAATTTAAAAAATAATCAGACAGCATTGGCCTATACATTTAAAAGATGAGGAGTTAAGGAAAGTTTTACCATCCAAACCCCAAATTTATCTACACAAGACCCCCCACTTTGCATACTAGATTAGCACAGAATGCTGTCAACCCCCCTAGGAAGACCACCACCTTTTTGGATCAGGTGGGTTTTTTTTAATTGTGGGAAATGCGTGATTTGTAAAACCATTAGACACAGAAAGAGGAAAACAACCCATTTTGAATCCTATTCCCATGGGGCATATTTTGAAATAAAGAAATTCATCACTTATAGTAGCACACATATTACCTACCATTCTGTGCTGTCCTTGTGGGCTCCAATATGTTGGAAGTACCACAAAGACAGCTGGGGATGAGGTTGAGAACATGTGAGTAACATTAGAAAAGGCTATAAACACCATAGTCTGTCAAAACATTTCGGACTCTTTCACAATAGGGATCCCATGGGTTTGACCTTTTGTGGGATTGACAAGGTGGAGGCACATAGGAGAGGAACCAGTTTAAAGAAAGCCATCTCTCAGAACAAAACCCAAATGGATTTACCAGTTGGGTACTATTAGTCCATTAGGGTTAAATATAGAGCTTAATTTAAACTGTTTCCTGTCTAATTGATAATATTGGGACATACAATATAGTGTAGCCAATTTTAGATAATTTTATAAACCAACTTTTTTCATATTTTTTGTATATTTAAATTTTGGGGAATTTTTAATTAGGTTAAATAAATATTTTTTATTATTTGATTTTACTTTTATTTTCATTATAAGAAATGTTTTAATTTTTCATTGTTTTCATTTTTTTTTTTTTTTTCAAAAAAGGAGATTTTTATAGTATTATATTTTCTTAGATTGAAATATGTTTGCATAGGGATTTCATGAGTCTAAGGGAATTTTTTTATACATGTATGTTTGGAGTCCCTTGTTAAAATAGGCATTTGATATACTAACAATATTGTATGTACAGCATCGTTGATAATGATAGAGAGTTGGCTATCCGGGAGCTGTGTGGGTGGAGGAATTAATAGCAATAATATAGGATTGAAGCAGAGATACCTTAAAGTGATCTGGAGTGGAGGAAATGATTAGTGTTAACTATGGAATGAAGTCAATGCACCATATAGGAAGTTATGTTATCTTATTGAGTCATGAGGGGGAGAAGCCGAACCTTGTGTATAAATTGAGCAGCTAGGAGACCAGAGATAATGTTCTTAATGACGCCCTGTGGGAGGAGCAAAACTCGTTGATGCAATTTCTGGTACCCTAACCAACCACGTCACATCTGCCGCCCCCAGAACGCATGCGAGCCGCACCTATCACATGTTACCTGTTTTTTTTATGGTTTTTATGTGTACCTCTATTTTTACATTAAAAATAGCGACACATTACCACAATCTATTTGGCTCTTCATATTTTCTGAATTAATTTCCCTTTCCATCCCTGTCCAGACTCTGAGTGCTTCTTAACCACTGTGCCTCAACTGAATAGGATTAGAGATTTCTTTCTTTCAAACCAACTCAGACTGAAGAGAAGCCTTAATTTAAAATCTATAACAGCTATATATTAACATTAAAACATAAGAGAAAACACGGAGGTTCAAATATCTGCTATCAGTGTAGCCACATCCCTGGGATAAATAGAAAAAACACAAATGTTTCCCCCTTTGCGATGGGATTTTAAAGGCATACAAGAGTGGTCTGTTTTTCTGTTAAAAAACAAAGTTTAGTCATTTCAAAAAGTGATATACAAAATATATAAAAAAGTATGTAATTATGAAAAATTTATTACATTTAATAAAAGTTTGAGGTGCATAATATCACGCCATATTATACATATAGCATTTATCTAATGTCTGTAGAGAGTTTCTGTTGCATATACAAATACAATTAATTTTAGAGTAACTTGACTCCTTACTTGAGGATATATTTGCAAATGGCATAAGTACGGTCTACAAGATGAAAAAATCATATTAGCACAATCATCAATCTATCTACAACACAGCTTCCAAGGCAGTAAAGGATCACATGCAGTACTTACAATGTCCTCAAAAGAACATGGCTCAACATCAATCAGAAAAGAGGAGAAAAAAGAATAAAAGCAAGAATGCATTATGCAGGTGCCATTTCAAAGATATTATCTCACAATCCCCATTGATGGTGGAGGGGAGAATAGGGGAGGGTCCTCAGGAAACGCAGACAGTGGGGGGGCCTTTGGCAGATGTTCACTGGGGCCTCTGAGTGGCTGGAGAGAAAGTATAGGAGTCCATACAGTGAGTATATAGGTATCATTGTAACCTCCACTTCATATACAGCTGTATATGAAGTGGAGGTTACAACTATATCATCATCTGGATTACTACCCCTCTTACCTTCAACTATTACACTATCTAATAAGAAATCAGAGGTAGGTAATAATATAAGAACAAGGCTATAATATAATCATGAGTAAAATGATGGTGCGCTTTATCTAATGATAGTGATATGCAATAAATACAAAACAATCACAAGTGCAAATTCAAAATAAAGTATTTTATTTTGCAGCCAGTCCCAAGCAATACAGGAATTCCTCATCGCTTTTCCAACAACTAGCGAATTTGTCTGCATAACATGTAAGTGCAATATTTATTTGAATAAATGATTTATCAAAGGTAATGCACTATTAGTGGTAATTCCTTTACATGCTATGCTGAATGAGACGATCCATTGAGTTTATTCAATCAAGTGGCTGTCAATATCATCTGGATAAGGAGATACACTCATTTGAGAGTCTGGGGCAGTGTGCGTTGTCCATATCCATCTGGTAAGAGGCCCAGCGGGCTACCTTGCATGCACGGTGGAGAGCACATATTTTGGTTGGAGCACAAGGATTGTTGGCTTTTGCAGAGGAGAGCACTTACTTTTATTCTGTCCGGCAATGAGGAATTCCAGCAGGTGGAGGGAACTTAAGTCACCATTTGAGTTTATCACCATCTGTCAACATTTATGTCACGGGATTTTTATTCCAACACATAGACACGTTGTGTCTGGGACTTTATTCATTTATCACTATTTTGCATCATAATACTTTATTTTGAATTTGCACTTGTGATTGTTTTGTATTTATTGCATATCACTATCATTAGATAAAGCGCACCATCATTTTACTCATCATTTCACATTTTTTCTGGGAGCTGCTTATCACAGACCAGCGCACTTTTCTTTTCACACATTATAATATAATCATACCAATGACACTTGCAGTCTTACTCATTAATATTTGTTTTTTACTGTCCCCCTAATCCAATCATCAGGGGTTCCAGTTCAGATCTACACAGGGTCCCCTGGCTTTCTGAGACTGCGAGACTGCTACCTTACTTTCACTTAACTGTGTCCCGCCTAATTAAAAGCCTAGCAGAGTACTCCTTACTGTCCAATCTTAGGTGTGTGGCTTAATACAATTGAAAGCCCTCCCTCATTGTGTTAATGTTATATTATATATCTATGAAAACACTAAATACTCACTGTGTGGCCCCTATACTTTCTCTCCAGCCACTACAGAGGCCCCAGTGTACATCAGTCAAAGGCCCCCCCACTATCTGGATTTCCTGAAGTCCTGAGTCTTCCATCCTCCCCTCCACCATCAGTGGGAATTATAAGACATCATCTTTGAAATGGCACCTGCATAATGCCTTCTTCCTTTATATTCATTTTTCTCCCCTTCTCTGATTGATATTGAGCTATATTCTTTTAAAATAGCAAAACGTTTGGGACTTTGTGTGAGGTGTGTGGCCCTTAGTGGCTAACATAATTATAGACACATCCAAAAAATATAAGAAGGTCAGATCAATGTAAATCACTTTTTTAATTGAATTGTGGAGGGGAAGGGTTGCGGCCACAGCGCATCGGCATCACGCACGTTCCGTGTGGTGCGTGGCGTCATGATTGATGTCGACGATCCGACACGTGCAGGTCATCGGCGTTCTCATATAGGGAAAGCTGTTTCTGGCTACCACAGGCAAGTGTCAATCCCTTATCTATTTGAACAGCCGCGTGACGCTGGGAGCCAATACTGTCCACGTCTTCACTCAGGTATACTTTTTCTTTTCTTGACATTTTGCTATCTCTACTCCCCCTTTGGGGCCATGGTGGAAAGCTACTTTCCAAAATTAATGCACTTTTTTTTTCCTTCACAACTCGGGCTATTTATTACACTTGTCCCTTCTTGGCAGTCACTGGCTAGTCTCACTTGTCCTATTCCTTTTCTGATGACATATTTTCACCGTCATACCACCACTCGTTTTCCTTTTAATTTTTTCCCCTTTTTTTGCATTTCTTTTTACTTGAACACTCTACAGCCTATCTCACCACTGTGATGTATGCACTTTCCAGCACTTCGTTATTTCTCATTTCTACCTCTCCATTCACCCTATGGGTATTTCTCCTAGGCGCTTGGTTCTCGGATATGGGGATTCCATTGTATCTCACCGCTACTAGAATAATATCTACAGTTAGATACTGACTATTACCTTACTATTATACTATTTTATTACTTTTCTAGTATCCTATTTTGGATGAGCAGCTGAGTTATCCGTACCCCCACATGAGGATTCATATGATCCACGTAGTTAATACACACTTATCTGAGGTTTGCAGGCTTTGCCCCCTCAGCTCCCATGTCAGACACACCCTCTGATGGCATGCTACCTTACACATTCTGTGACTCTGACTGGAATCTATCTGTGAGTTTAATTTTTAAAGGGTTGGCTTTACAGAGCTATTTATGAGCTATATACCAAATTACCTTACATATATATGTATATATTACATTCTTTCTAGATACAAGAAATGCACCTGCTCCTAATGAAGTGTTTACTCACGAAATGCGTTGAGCCTTTTAGGAAGCAATTCCTTTTACCATCTTTTATTTACCATGTACTCAATTGTATTGTTGTTTTATATCTGTATGTATCATGTATATTCATGTTTTTACCCAATATGAATTCATGTATATTATCATCTATTTATCAGTGCTGATGTTTTTATTGTTCTACCCATGTGTAATCCATACCCTTTTATTTTATCCTCCATGTACATTATCATAATTTTTTGATGATTCAATTAAAAAAGTGATTTTCATTGATTCTTATATTTTGTGGATGTGTCTATAATTATGTTAGCCACTAAGGGCCACACACCTCACACAAAGTCCCAAACTTTTTGCTATTTTACACATATAGGGATGGAGGCACGTGTCTTTGTGAGCCTCATATAAAGTCCCAACCCTTCTTCCTCTTTATATATTCTTTTAAAGGACATTATAAGTACTGCATGTGACCCTTTACTGCCCTGGAAGCTGTATTGTAGATAGATTGATGATTGTGCTAATATGATTTTTTCATCTTGTAGACTGTATTTACGCTATTTGCAAATATATCCCTGAGAAAGAAGTCAAGTTACTCCGAAATGCGAGGAATTTGTTTATGCAAAAGAAACTCTCTATAGACATCATATAGATGCTATATGTATAATATGGTGTGGAAATATGTACCTCATTTTATATTAAATGAACTACATTTTTGATAATTTCAGTACATACTTTTTTATATATTTTGTATATAACTTTTTGAAATTATTAAACTTTGTTTTTTAATGGAAATACTGACCACTCTTGTAAGCCTTTAAAGTTCCATCGCAAAGGGGGAAACATATTGCAGCAGCCCCCCTCAGCCTCCCCTAATACTTACATGAGATTATGTCTATCCGGCGATGCTGCAGGAGAGACTTGGCTGCCCTGGACTCTCCTCCTCATTGGCTGAGACAGCAGCGGAGTTTCATTGGCTCCCACTGCTGTCAATCACAGTCAATGAGGAGAGATAGGGGTGGGGCCTAGCCAGGGCTCTGTGTCTGAATGGACACACAGAGCTACAGCTCTGCTCAGGTGCCCCTATAGCAAGCTGATTGCTGTGGGGGCACTCATCAGGAGAGAGGGGCCAGAAGAGCCGAAGAGGGACCTGAGAAGAGGAGGATCAGGACTGCTCTATGCAAAGCCACTACACAGAGCCATTAAGTGTGACATGTTTGTTATTTTTAAGCAAAAAATAAAAAAAAACAAGACTTTAGTATAATTTTAAAGGTTAGACAAAACATATTGTTTAATTATACTTGAAAAGTATTATGATGAAAATATTATCAATATAATGAAAATATATGTATGGATTTTGTTGTTCGCTGTTGAGAAATTCAGCTTCCAGGTCTACTATAAATAAGTTGGTATATTGTGGTACCATTTTACTTCCCATAGGTGTATCAGCAAATACTCAGGAAAGAAAAACCTTTCAACTATAAATGATAATTTTGTTTACCACAAAAGATAATGGACTGAAGGTGGACCTCAGTCTTTTCAATCAACACCAAACAATGTTATGACCCATCTCTCCTGTGTAATGCCCCCTCCAACTCCATAGCTCTCCTCCTTATCATCTTCTCTGACTTCCTTTCCCCCCCCCTTAATTCTGATGGGTTTGTTTTTTATTTCCAGAGATTGCTGTTCTTAACATTCTGCAAAGGATTTGTGCATCAGTACTTCTTCATATACCCCAAAAGCCTTGCCTGAAAATGTAAGTTAGTGCAAACAAAAACATATCATGGACAGTGCTCAACTGTGTTGTTGCAAATTCTCTAACATGGCCAGGGCCGGACTGACCATCGGGCGGACCGGGCATAATCCCGGTGGGCCGCGGCGCCCGCTCTTACTTAGTCCGACTCCTCACAGTAGAATGTAAAGAAGCCAGACTGTCATTTTCCCTCACTGCGGCGGCCGCGGCCGGTGTTCTTGCCAGCTACACCGGCTCCGCGGCCAATCAGCCTTCTGCTGTGAGTCACACCCCCTGAGCAGGAGGCTGATTGGCTAGGGAGCCGGAAGTGAAGAGAAGTTCGTATGTGTGTTCCTTCCCGCCGCAGCCGGTGTCCTGCCCGGCGCGGCCAGCAGCACAGTCCGCACTCGCAGGATCGGCCATGGAAGCAATCAGCTGCAGATGGCAGCTCCTTCACTCTGACTCCGGGCTGCTCGCGGGGGCGGCGACGGGCCGGAGAGAGAAGGTAAGTGCGGCTCCTCACGACGCCAGTGTCTTCAGTGCTGTGCAGCCCTGGTGTCACCGGCCGTGTGTACTGTCTGCTACTGAATAGGAGGGGGATGGGGCGGCTTCATATAGAGGATTTGATGTTTCCCTCTTCCTCCTCCTGCTGCCGCTGGATGGATGCCTGATTCTCCTCCTCCCTTCTGCAGGCATTCTGCGGCTGCAGGAGAAATATCAATTTCTCTATATGCAGCTGAGCTGTCCCATCCCCCTCCTATTCAACTTATTTTACTGCCCCCCCCAGTGATCTTAACCCTCCCCTCCTGCTCTTAGCCCCCCCTTGTGCTCTTCAGCCCCCCCCTGCTCTTCAGCCCCCCCCCTGCTCTTCAGCCCCCCCCCCTGCTCTTCAGCCCCCCCCCTGCTCTTCAGCCCCCCCCCCTGCTCATCAGCCCCCCCCCCTGCTCTTCAGCCCCCCCCCTGCTCTTCAAGTCCCCACAGTGCTTTTCATCTCCCCCTATGCTTTCTGGCTCCCCTAGTGCTCTCCACCCCCCTGTGCTCCCTGGCCAAGTGATTTCCAGTTCCCCCCCCCCCCTCAGTGCTCTCCAGTCCCCCTACCCTGTGCTCTCCATCCCCCTGGTTTTCCCTGCCCCCCCCAGTGCTATCCACACCCTGCGCCTTCCTTACTTCTCTCCAGTCCCCCCCCCCCCCCCTTGCCCTTCAGCTCCTCCAGTGCTATCTGCTTTCCCTGTGCTCTCCGGCCCCCCTAGTGTCCTATCTTCTATCATGTCTGCAGTCTCTGACCTTCTCTTGTATCACATCTGCAGTCTCTCAGGTATCATGTCCGCAGTCTCTGACCATCTCCTGTATCATGTCCGCAGTCTCTGACCATCTCCTGTATCATGTCCGCAGTCTCTGACCATCTCCTGTATCATGTCCGCAGTCTCTGACCATCTCCTGTATCATGTCCCCAGTCTCTGACCATCTCCTGTATCATGTCCCCAGTCTCTGACCATCTCCTGTATCATGTCCGCAGTCTCTGACCATCTCCTGTATCATGTCCGCAGTCTCTGACCATCTCTTGTATCATGTCCGCAGTCTCTGACCATCTCCTGTATCATGTCCGCAGTCTCTGACCATCTCTTGTATCATGTCCGCAGTCTCTGGCCATCTCCTGTATCACGTCCTCAGTCTCTGGCCATCTCCTGTATCACGTCGGCAGTCTCTGGCCATCTCCTGTATCTTGTCGGCAGTCTCTGACCATCTCCTGTATCGTGTCGGCAGTCTCTGACCATCTCCTGTATCGTGTCGGCAGTCTCTGACCATCTCCTGTATCGTGTCGGCAGTCTCTGACCATCTCCTGTATCGTGTCGGCAGTCTCTGGCCATCTCCTGTATCGTGTCGGCAGTCTCTGGCCATCTCCTGTATCGTGTCGGCAGTCTCTGGCCATCTCCTGTATCGTGTCGGCAGTCTCTGGCCATCTCCTGTATCCTGTCGGCAGTCTCTGACCATCTCCTGTATCATGTCGGCAGTCTCTGGCCATCTCCTGTATCATGTCGGCAGTCTCTGACCATCTCCTGTATCATGTCCTCAGTCTCTGACCATCTCCTGTATCATGTCCTCAGTCTCTGACCATCTCCTGTATCATGTCCTCAGTCTCTGACCATCTCCTCTATCATGTCCTCAGTCTCTGACCATCTCCTGTATCATGTCCTCAGTCTCTGACCATCTCCTGTATCATGTCCTCAGTCTCTGACCATCTTCTCTATCATGTCCTCAGTCTCTGACCATCTCCTCTATCATGTCCTCAGTCTTTGACCATCTCCTCTATCATGTCCTCAGTCTCTGACCATCTCCTCTATCATGTCCTCAGTCTCTGACCATCTCCTCTATCATGTCCTCAGTCTCTGACCATCTCCTCTATCATGTCCTCAGTCTCTGACCATCTCCTCTATCATGTCCTCAGTCTCTGACCAACTCCTCTATCATGTCCTCAGTCTCTGACCAACTCCTCTATCATGTCCTCAGTCTCTGACCATCTCCTCTATCATGTCCTCAGTCTCTGACCATCTCCTCTATCATGTCCTCAGTCTCTGACCATCTCCTCTATCATGTCCTCAGTCTCTGACCATCTCCTCTATCATGTCCTCAGTCTCTGACCATCTCCTCTATCATGTCCTCAGTCTCTGACCATCTCCTCTATCATGTCCTCAGTCTCTGACCATCTCCTCTATCATGTCCTCAGTCTCTGACCATCTCCTCTATCATGTCCTCAGTCTCTGACCATCTCCTCTATCATGTCCTCAGTCTCTGACCATCTCCTCTATCATGTCCTCAGTCTCTGACCATCTCCTCTATCATGTCCTCAGTCTCTGACCATCTCCTCTATCATGTCCTCAGTCTCTGACCATCTCCTCTATCATGTCCTCAGTCTCTGACCATCTCCTCTATCATGTCCTCAGTCTCTGACCATCTCCTCTATCATGTCCTCAGTCTCTGACCATCTCCTCTATCATGTCCTCAGTCTCTGACCATCTCCTCTATCATGTCCTCAGTCTCTGACCATCTCCTCTATCATGTCCTCAGTCTCTGACCATCTCCTCTATCATGTCCTCAGTCTCTGACCATCTCCTCTATCATGTCCTCAGTCTCTGACCATCTCCTCTATCATGTCCTCAGTCTCTGACCATCTCCTCTATCATGTCCTCAGTCTCTGACCATCTCATGTATCATGTCCTCAGTCTCTGACCATCTCATGTATCATGTCCTCAGTCTCTGACCATCTCATGTATCATGTCCTCAGTCTCTGACCATCTCATGTATCATGTCCTCAGTCTCTGACCATCTCATGTATCATGTCCTCAGTCTCTGACCATCTCATGTATCATGTCCTCAGTCTCTGACCATCTCATGTATCATGTCCTCAGTCTCTGACCATCTCATGTATCATGTCCTCAGTCTCTGACCATCTCATGTATCATGTCCTCAGTCTCTGGCCATCTCCTGTATCATGTCCTCAGTCTCTGGCCATCTCTTGTATCATGTTTGCAGTCTCTGACCATCTCCTGTACTATGTCCAGCGGGAACACTCTGCAGCCACACCGCACAGCACACCTAAGGTAAGTGGAGGACTGGAGAGAGGAGTGACTTCTACTTAGGGATTTCTTTTGCAGATAGGCTGGACTGGCACTGGCAGCAACAATTTTATTCAAATAAATCAGGATTTCTTCTGCAAATTGTCTGGCACTGGCAGCCAGGCATAGTACTAGTCTAGTACTATGCCTGCCAGTGCCAGGTCAGCCTATTTGCAGAATAAATCCCGATTTGAATAAAATTGTTGCTGCCAGTGCCAGCCTACCAGGGGCTGATCTGAGGTGTGAAGGTGCAGGAATTGGGGTGATCTAAGGTATGATAGTGCAGGAATTGGGGTGATTTGATGTGTGAAGGTGCAGGAATTGGGACTGATCTGCTTCATACTATTTTTAGGACTCAACCATCAAAACAGGATTTAAAGTAAGACAAAATAAACAGCATCATATGGCAGCTCTGATCTAAATTGAAGATTAAACTAAAAAAGGTACCGTAATCAAATCCACACATCCTGGAACATTAAATCCTGTCATCAACCATCCCGACGAACGCCACGCCACGCCCCACCACGCCCCCCCCCCCTCGCGGGCTGCTCAGTCCAAAATGCCCGGGCCTATTTTTTGTCCCAGTCCGGGCCTGAACATGGCTACACTCATTTAAGCTACAAAAGTAGAGAATAGTGACATCTATAACTATGACAAAAACTATTGGTTGACTACCAAGTTTTGGTATGTCTACAGCTAAAACATTTTCAAACCAGTCCAAATAGAATTGTTATGTAAAAAAAATATATACATATCTAGACACTAGAAAGATGTACATTATTGGTGTTTGATATGTATAGAATTATAATAACGTTCTAATCATTCTAAAATATTATTTCTGTATCATGTCTCAAAAAGCAACCCCATGTTTGAAATTGTCGCTCTTTCTGGCCGCAGTTAACATCTCTTTCAGTCTTAGCTGGCATTTTATTATATTTTTGGAATGCATTTCAATCATAATTCTCCATGCCTCAGAAAAAAGAAAAGATGAATTAGTGATGATATATCAGATACTGTATTATATCATTATTTTGTAACTGTTTGTCACATTTAATGTTTATATTTTATGGAATAAGTTTAATTTATGGACCATCTCCATTCACTACCCATGCTTTTTAGTAAATTAAAGCTAAAACATTACTTCAGTATTCTATAATCTAAACACATGCATGCAAATTTTTGCGAGAACCTGATAAAATATACATTATCTCTTTGCTGTAGAGAAGAGCTGGTGTTATCTTTTAGACTTCTGCAGTGCAGGGTGTCACTGTTAAACAGGATGTCCTAAAGCAATAACTTATAGAATAACCCCGTGTGAATGCACGCATTGCATGTTATACAAAATGTATAGATCATATACATGACAATTAATTTTAGGGTTACACAAACAACTTTATTGAGGATTCACTGAAGTTTAAGTTATGTCTGTAAACCTTCCTTGTTGTTTTCTCTTTTGATTATTTTGTCACATGACTGTAGTCTGCTAAGGCTGAACTTCTGTTATCCACATAATAATTGCTAATTTAAACATTGATAAAAATATAGATATCTTTAAACTGTAAATAAAAATTCCCTTGTGCTGTCAACAGTGGGATAAGCCATCTATACTTAAGACTGCAAAATACACTTCCTTATTGCATTGTATCTTTTCAAAGTACACAATAAAGGAAAAAATAGGAGTGATTCATACACATGAAGTTTATTTGACTAACTAGTTATATCTGTTTTGTCATTTGTTTGCAAAGTAAAAAACAAATTTTAGGCTTTCTTGGTCTACAATAAAGAAGGAGATATCCTGTCATAATAAGAGAAAAATGACTTAATGTACTATACGATTAAGGTTTTATCTTTTAGGACTTAGTAATCCATTGTCTATTTAATTGAAGATTACTTTAATGAATGCCAAATGAATACAAAGTCAGTTTCCTTTCTAGTGAAGATTCATACACATTTTCTTTTGAATTATACCCTGAGCACTTTTTTTTTTTCATTTCAAGGACATTTTAGGCACTACTGAGAATTATTTATTTTACCTTTATATTATACGGTGAAAATGAAAAGCGCTAAGGACAACTGAATGAAGAAATAAAAAAAAATAAGAAGAGTGGTGATAATATGTATTATTTAAAGGGATTGAAATCATATGTTTAACATAGCAGTATTTTTAAAAATGCGCTCAATTTACTGATAAAACCTGAAGCAAATAATAGCTGTATAATGAAAATATTAAGAAGGAATTTTCTCAGATATTCACTCCCGCAGAGAGACTTGTCTAAACTATTTCATCTTTGTCACTGGTCAAAGGTATTTACGCCTGTGTTGGAAAATGTGCAGGCTTTAAAATTCAAGTCAAGTCTTATATTTTTGCTTTTTTTTCACTCAGCTGTCATTAGATAAATGAAATGCACTTTTAATTTTCTCCTTAATACTGTTAAAGAAGATATAGGTAAATTATATTATGTTATTTGCTGAAGTACAGCAATTATCACATTTTAATCAGGTTATCTGATGGATCCAGGCCCAGGTACAGTAAATCAGATTAAGTAATTTTGTACAGCAACATATTAAGATAAAAACAATACATTGGGACAGGTTAATATTAACTCCAGCAAAAAAAAAAAAAAATCAGTCAAAAGAAAAAGTTAAAATACCTCAGGGTGTCAAAAATACTCATGGATGAGCACTGTAGAAAGAGGTGCAAATCAATAAATGTGAATTCTAGGCATACAGTATATAAAAGGCACAAATGAATTCAGCTCTGTAATAATTAATCCATCATTTAATGTGTTTTGCAAATGTAACCTGTTTAAGTACCTACATTTGAACTGGCAAAGAAGTCTCCTGGCAGCCAGAGAAAGCAGAGTGACAGAGAAATGAGCTCATTAATAAATATTTTTTACTTTTACTACCCAGCCAAAGGGCAGAACAGTTTTAATATATTAGGGGGAAAAAATGTAAACCGGAGAGCACATTATCAGCTTTCCAGCAATTCAAGGAAGCAAATAAGAAATGTAAATGTGAAATCAAAATGGCTAAAATCAACTTTGAGAGACAAATAGCTGAGGATAGTAAAAAGAACCCTAAGAAATTCATAGCAACAAAACAGCAAAAAATGAGATCAGAGCATGTTGCACACATAATTAATGATGATGGGAGGATGGTTACAGAGGACACAGAGAAGGAAACCATGCTTAATGCTTTTTTCTCATCAGTCTTTACACGGGAAAAGGAGGGGTATATTGACCATGACTGTAAGGTTAGCAGTAGTTCACTGGACTTGCCGCTATGACTAACAGAGGGTGAAATCAGGGAAAGGCTGGATAAAATTAACACAAATAAATCACTAGGCCCTGATGGCGCACACCTGAGAGTACTCAAAGAGCTTAGTAAGGTTATATCTAGACCCCTGTTCCTGATCTTTGCTGACAATATTATGACAGGAACTGTACCAGGTGAATGGAGGAAAGCTAACTTAATACCAATATTTATAAAAGGGCAGAGGCATATCCCGGGAAATTATAGGCCGGTCAGCCTGATGTCAATAGTATGTAAACTTCTGGAAGGGATGATAAGGGACTATATCCAAGAGTTTGCTAAAGACAACAACATCATCAGCAGTAATCAGCACGGGTTTACAAAAGGGTGCTCTTGTCAAACCAATCTGTTAACATTCTATGAGGAAGTGAGCTTGAGCTAGATATGGGGAGACCTGTGGATGTGGTGTACCTGTATTTTGCTAAGGCATTAGATACAGTTCCCCACAAGCGCTTAATTTATAAAAAAAAAAGGTCTGCAGGCATCAACCACAAGGTTTGCTCTTGGATACGGAACTGGTTAAAAGGGAGTATCCAAAGGGTGGTAATAAATAACGCTTACTCAGACTGGTCTGAAGTGGTAAGTGGGGTCCCCCCAAGGCTCAGTCCTGGGACCAACCTTGTTCAATTTATTCATAAACAGCATTGAGGACGGGATTATTAGCTCAATCTCAGTTTTTGCAGATGACACAAAATTGGGCAGGGCAATAATTTTACATCTTACAGAATGACCTAAACAAAATAACAGAGTGGGCAGCTACATGGAAAATGAGGTTTAATGTGGAGAAGTGTAAGGTTTTGCACTTGGGGACTAAAAACATAAAAGCACAATACACTCTAGGGGGGGAACCTTTGGCTGAATTAAAAATGGAGAAAGATCTGGGAGTCTTAGTAGAAGATAGACTTAGCAAAAGCATGCAATGTCAAGCTTCAGGTGCCAAATCCGGCAGGATATTAGCATGCATAAGGAAGGGGATGTATTCCAGAGATAAAACTATAATCCTACCACTTTATAAAACTCTGGTCCGACCACATCTGGAGTATGCTGTCCAGTTCTGGTCGCCAGTCCTCAGAAGGGATGTGTTGGAGCTAGAGAGAGTCCAGAGAAGGGCAACTAAACTAATTAGGGGATTGGAGGACCTTAATTATGAAGAGCGTTTACAATCACTTGATTTTTTCTCCCAGGAGAAGAGACGCCTGAGAGGGGACATGATAGTAATTTACAAATATCTCAACAGTGATCTCAGCATAGAAAAAAAACTATTCAGTCGCAAGGATTGCATGAGGACATGAGGCCATACAATGCAATTAGAGGAGAAGCATTTTACCCTCAGGCAATGCAGGGGGTTCTTTACTGTTAGGGCTACAAGACTGTGGAATTCTCTGCCACAAAAAGATAGTTACTGCAGGAAGTATGGCTACTTTCAAAAGACTCTTGGACGTACATCTGTAACGTTCATGCGTTTTTGTTAGTGGATGGATTTACAGCTGCAGAATTATTACACTCAGTAGCCTTGTAGAGATTCTGTTGAACAAACATATCCAACTCTCAGGACTTCATCACAGTGCACAGCCTGTTATGCAATATACATATACTCAATCAGATGTTTAATGGAGGGATAGAATATATGAGAATGTATAGATGAGAGACAGGCTATTGTATGGTGAGGACTAGGAGTAGTATTAGGAGAGTTGCAGGTGATGGTAAAGCAGATAGGTCCTGATGTCAAGTATAGTGCAGATGGTAAGAGGACACAGATGGAGTATACTTAGGCAGAGTAACCTAGTGCAGGGATAGTTGAAGGTAGTCCCAAGAGCTAACAGTCTATGCAGATGATAGGGAATAGATAGATACAGATAGTCCTGGTAATTGCAGTAGATGACAGTAGGAGATTGGTTAGTAAGGAATCCCCTGTGGGGTACTTATCACTTAGATAGGTTAGTAGTAACAGTGTCCATTAGAGAGAGGTGATCCCGTAGCGAGATACGGATCAGCAGCGAGGTTCCGGCTTCAGTTCAGCAAGGGAAATGTGAGCAGCTCCGACTTCACAGGAGAAGGTGCGGTGAACATGTGGTTTGAACGAGCAATGAGTGAGAGAAAGCCGGCGATTGAAATAGCCGCTCATAGCGGCGCTCAGCAATGATGTCATCCGGTCTTAAAGGTGTATGCGTCTCTTGGATAACAAGATGGGACGCAATTTAGTAAGAGAGAAATATGGAACAAGGGTACCAGAGGTACCAGAACATTACAACATCTCAAGGATCATAACATTCAGGGGTATGTGGAATGATTGCGGCCACACGCACCTACACAGGTTGAACTGGATGGACTATAGTCTTTATTCAACCTCAACTACTATGTAACTATATGTAACTATAAATATGACCTGAGCCCAGAGAAAGTGGTTTGAATAATGCTGGCCATTAGATTGAGGGTATATGGCAGAAAAGAGTATTGTAGAGCAATTCTCTAGATTAAAGATAAATATTTCAGCAAAAGCTGGTCTTGTCTTTTTATTTTTAGTTTCCTCATTGTTTTGTAAAGTCCAGTTGGAGACCTGAAGCTTGGAGATTTTGCAGCGATCTGTGGGAGGAAATCTCCAATTCTGGGACCAGGATTTAGGACTAGCCAGGTGTGGCTGGGTCTTTTAGGAAAGACAGGAGCAAGGTTCTGGGCTCCACCCAGGCAGACAGGAGTTCTGGCCCAGGAGTCAGAGGGCTCCATGTGGGAGTCAGAGCAGCACTAAGCAGCTATCAGTTTGCACCCTGTTGGTGTGCTAACCGTCTGTAGGAGACAGACAAGGGCCTGAAGTGTAAGACCAGAGTAGCAGTGATGCAAGCGAGAGCCATACAAGCTGAGCTGGCTGGTGATCAAAAGCATTTCTTCCCTCCCAACACACTTAGAAATCTCCAGCTATGGACCCCAATTCAGGAATGTTAAAATCCAGTTCTCCTGAAGGCCTTTCACACAGTCTGTATTTGGAAGCACCCTGGCAGTGAACCATGAAATCATTTACCAGACTGTAAATTAGCACTGTACCAACCACTTCCATTTCTTAACAATATTACCCTATATTACCTGATTCCACCTATATGTACCTTGCAATACCAGTTTGTTTGATTGTGGTATAGACACCCAGGCATACAGGGAATGTGCTTTTACCAGTTGCAATGCATTTTGTTACTCTGACATCATCTAGGCTACTTCTGATGACGTCAGAATGATGAAATGCGTTGGACGGGGCTTGTTGGCATCACTTATGCTTCCTCACTTCATGCCTATGGAACACAGATGGTCGTAGGGGATTGAAAGTAAAACCACATGCAAGTTTTGGCTTGTGTAATGTGAGCAATCAAGTTGCGTGAGTATTTTGTGCTTTGTGTGAGTACGCGCTCTAGGGACAGATCTGCAGTGACACAAATCGCTCTGTTAATGTCCACAAAAGTAATTTAAAGGACATTTTTTTGGTATTGGTGTGCAGTGCACTATATAGGGGTGTAATCCACGGTATAATATACTTTGTAATATAGAAAGCATATTATAGTGGATTTGTATTGTGCACTGTGCAGCATTGTGACTGGTGTGGTGACTGAGCGTTGCTGCAGCAATACTACAAACAGTGACAAAAGCACTTTTAATGTATTATAACTAGAGTGATAGACCAGTGGCCCCCCAATACCACATATTGAAGTGGGGTGTTATCTGAGTATACTTTTACAAGTGTATTTGTGTCCTGAAACAATATTACCTGTTTTGCTGTGTTAACTCTGCTACACACAGTGCCAAACTCACTGGCCAATTTTTTGAACAACTGGTGTGATAGACCAGTGGCCCCCCAATACCACATATTGAAGCGGGGTGTTATCTGAGTATACTTTTACAAGTGTATTTGTGTCCTGCAACAATATTGCCTCTTTTGCTGTGTCAAGTCTGATACACACAGTGCCAAACTCCCTGGCCAATTTTTTGAACAACTGGTGTGATAGAGCAGTGGCCCCCCAATACCACATATTGAAGTGGGGTGTCATTTGAGTATACTTTCATAAGTGTATTTGTGTCCTGCAACAATATTGCCTCTTTTGCTGTGTTAACTCTGATACACACAGTGCCAAACTCCCTGGCTAATTTTTTGAACAACTGGTGTGATAGACCAGTGGCCCCCCAATACCACACATTGAAGTGGGGTGTTATTTAACATTATACTTTTCTAAGAGTGTATTTTAGTCCTGCAAAAATGTGGCCTCTTTTGCTGTGTTAACTCTGCTACATACAGTGACAACAGTTACTGGCCAATTATTTGTAGAACTGGTGTAATAAACCTGTGGCCCCCCAATACCACAGATTGAAGCAGGGCGTCATCTGAGTATACTTCCATAAGTGTATTTGTGTCCTGCAACAATATTGCCTCTTTTGTTGTGTTAACTCTGATACACACAGTGCCAAACTCCCTGGCTAATTTTTTGAACAACTGGTGTGATAAACCAGTGGCCCCCCAATACCACATATTGAAGTGGGGTGTCATCTGAATATACTTTCATAAGTGTATTTGTGTCCTGCAACAATATTGCCTCTTTTGCTGTGTTAACTCTGATACACACAGTGCCAAACTCCCTGGCCAATTTTTTGAACTGGTGTGATAAACCAGTGGCCCCCCAATACTACAGATTGAAGTGGGGTGTTATTTAACATTATACTGTATTTTAGTCCTGCAAAATGTTGGCCTCTTTTGCTGTGTTAACTATGCTACACACAGTGGCAACAGTTACTGGCCAATTATTTGTAGAACTGGTGTGATAAACCTATGGCCCCCCAATACCACAGATTGAAGTGGGGTGTTATATACCTTTTTCCAGATATACTGCGATTCTCTATATACTTTTGTCACAGGGTAATTTAAAAACAGGACAGGCAGAGGAAGAGGCATACACTTACGCAGGGGTGGTAGGGGGAGGGCAGGAGCAGTAGGCCAGAGCACAAAGTGTGAAGTTTCAGAAGGTGCGTTTGATTACGTCAAAGGATGCACCAGACTTGGTTGGATGGCTCACTCTGCCTTCCTCTTCTGCACCCTCCTCATCCTCTCTATCTGCACCCTCTTCACTATCTGCTGTGTGCACCCCAAAAGACACCACCACAAACACCAACACCACCACCACATACCCTCCGCTTGAGACTCTGGAATTATTTTACGATCCATCACAAGACATTTGCGATGCGCAGCCATTGTTGGCATCGGATCAGGAAGAGGAGGTAGCAACAGCCGCCACTCAGCAGTCTGATGACAGTGCCCAGATCAGCCCAAGGTGATTGGTCCCCGCTGTTGCTGCCTACTCCGAGATCTCGATTGTTAGTGGTGGGGAAGGTGACATGGATGATGACGTGTCTATGGACGTCACGTGGTTGGCCACAAGAGAGGAAGAGGAGGGGAGTTCAGAGCGAGAGATGGACCGGCAGATAGGGAGGAGAGGCAGGCAGAACTTGCATTGCACAAGAGGTACAAAGCAGACCGCAAATGTATCAAGCCATCAACCATGTACAGTCACATCTGGTGCTCCCAGGACACCGGCACATGGCTCCGCAGTGTGGGCTTTTTTAATGTGTCCATTGCTGACAACAGTGTTGCCATCTGCAGCCTTTGCAGTCAGCGCATAAGTCGCAGTAAGCCCAACACTCACCTAGGGACAACCGCCTTAAGAAGGCACCTGAACTCCTATCACTGAGCCCAGTAGGAGCAACACCGTCAGAACCCACAAAGCCACACTCCAGGCTCTCACCATCCAGCCTCTTCTCCTTCTCCTTCTCCTTCTTCTCTCTCCTCACATTTGTCCTCCACCTTCCATAATGCGTCGTCAGGTTGTTCTGGAAAAAGGCAGGCTTCTGTGGCCCAAATGATGGAGCTGAAAAAAATGATGACGCCGGATAACCCTCTTGCCCAACGTTTGACTGCTGGCTTGACGGAAATGATAGCCCGCCAACTACTGCCATATCAACTGGTGGACTCGGAGGCCTTTCGTAAATTTGTGGCCATTGGAACACCACAATGGAAGATCCCAGGCAGGAAATATTTCTCGCAGAAGGGCATTCCAACAGCTGTATGGCAATGTTCAGCGGCAAGTGAATATATCTCTGGCACACAGTGTTGGTACCAAGATACATCTGACCACAGACACATGGTCAGGCAAACAAGGGCAGGGAAGGTATATCACTTTTACTGCCCACTGGGTGAACCTTCTGACGGCCGTCAAGCATGTAACCCGTGGCACCCGTGTAGATTTGGTTGTACCACCATGGATTGCATGCAGGCCTGCCTCTTCTTCTCCTCCTCCTCCATCCTCCCTCTCCTCCTCAGCTGACTCCTCCTTTTCCGCTGCTACCGTCTCTTCCGCTGCGCCGCCCAAGATCCCCAGAACCTATTCCACATGCCAGGTGAGACGTTGCCATGCTGTGCTGCGTCTGTTGTGCCTGGAAGCCAAGAGCGACACTGGTCCTGCACTCCTTTCAGCTTTGCGTTCACAGGCAGATCAGTGGCTGACACCGCTGAATTTGACAGTTGGTAAAGTGGTGTGCGACAACGGTGCCAATCTGCTGAGTGCGCTGAAACAGGGCAAAATAACACACGTGCCATGCATGACACATGTCCTGAACTTGGTGGTGCAGTGATTTGTTGCCAAATACCCTGGGGTCCAGGACGTCTTGCAGCAGGTCAGGAAAACCTCAGCCCAATTTTAGAAGATCTTACACAGCCATATGCTCGCCTTGCTGACATTCAGTGGCGACAAAACCTGCCCGTCAGGCGTCTTATTTGTGACTGCCCGACGCAATGGAACTCAACGTTGCATATGCTTGATAGGCTGCTCCAGCAGAAACGTGCAGTTAACGACTAACTGTACGAACTCTGCGGCAGGACAGGTTCTGGGGAGCTTGGGTTTTTTTCACCTCGCCAGTGGCTGCTCATGCGGGATGCAGGCAGACTTCTGCGGCCATTCGATGAGATCCCCAAACTGGTCAGTCATGGCCAGGGCGCCAACAGTGACATCGTACCTTACGCCTTGTTTCTGGAGCGTGCATTGCGTCGTGTCATTGATCAAGCTGTCGAGGAGCAGGAGCAGGAAGATGAGGAAGTCGCAATGTTGGATGAATTCCCAGTGGGTGCTACTCCATCTGAGACAAGTCAACAGCAGGAGTCTGAAGAGGAGTCAGAGGAGGATGGTGCCGGGGGGGATGAGGAGGAGCAAGAAGAGCATGCTTTGAACCTAAACCTTTCTGGGATCCCTGGTGTTATCCGTGGATGGGGGAGGAGAATGAGGATGACATTATCCTGGATGATGAGCTGGAAGCAGGCCACTACACCGCTTCCTGTTTAGTGCGAATAGGGGCCTTCATGCTCCAGTGTTTTAAGGGGGACCCCCGTATAAAAAGCATAAAGGCCAAGGACCAGTACTGGGTGGCAACGTACTTAGACCCCCAGTACAATCAAAAAATGGTGGAAATGTTACCACAATCACAGAGGGCGGTCAGAATGCAGCACCTCCAGGCCTTGCTGCGGGAAATGCTGCATTCTGCTTTTGCGTGCGCTGGCAGAGTCACAGAGAGACAGTTGCGGGTAGCAATCCAACAGCGCCTGCAAGAAGAGGGCGGTTTGAAGATGTCTTGGTCACTTCAGATATGAGATCCTTCTTACAGCGGAACCATCGACAGCTGTACTCCGAATCCAGCATCAGGGAATGCCTAGACAGACAGGTGTCCAACTACATCGGGTTAACGGCCGATGTGAACGCTCTGAGGAGTGATGAACCCCTGGACTACTGGGTGGGCAGGCTTGACCTCTGGCCAGAGCTTGCACAATTTGCAAAGGAAATGTTGGCTTGCCCCCCGTCCAGTGTCCTGTCCGAAAGGACGTTCAGCGCAGCAGGGGGGATCGTGACCGATAAGCGCACTCGCCTAGCTCATGACAGTGTAGACTACCTGACATTTATAAAAATGAATGAGGCATGGATCTCTAAAGAATTCAACACATATGACCAGTAGACCATGTTTCATTGAAATTCCTCATGCCAGGCCACAAATATCCGCCAGACCGCTATCCACCCACAACAATTCCTGGTCTTCACTAAATACAGTGGCATAAAAGACATTTCATGTCCACTGAATGGCAAATTTTTGGGGCCTTTCAGGGTTGACAATTATTTTTTCTGTGAATGCCTAATGTACCTCCAGCCACAGAATACAACTTTCTTTGCTGTCAGGTAAACCCATGTGGACTAATTTTTGGGGCCTATACTGGCCGACACTTACTTCTGTATACTGTGAATGCCTAATGTACCTTCAGCCACAGAATACAACGTTCTTAGCTGTCAGTTAAACCCATGTGGGCAAATTTTTGGGGCCTATACTGGCCGACACTTACTTCTGTATCCTGTGAATGCCTAATGTACCTTCAGCCACAGAATATTACATTCTTAGCTGTCAGGTAAACCCATGTGGGCTAATTTTTGGGGCCAATACTGGGCGACACTTACTTCTGTATCCTGTGAATGCCTAATATACCTTCAGCCACAGAATACTACATTCTTAGCTGTCAGGTAAACCCATGTGGGCTAACTTTTGGGGCCAATACTGGCCGACACTTACTTCTGTATCCTGTGAATGCCTAATGTGCCTTCAGCCACAGAATATTACATTCTTAGCTGTCAGGTAAACCCATGTGGGCTAATTTTTGGGGCCAATACTGGCCGACACTTACTTCTGTATCCTGTGAATGCCTAATATACCTTCAGCCACAGAATATTACATTCTTAGCTGTCAGGTAAACCCATGTGGGCTAATTTTTGGGGCCAATACTGGCCGACACTTACTTCTGTATCCTGTGAATGCCTAATATACCTTCAGCCACAGAATACAACGTTCTTAGCTGTCAGGTAAACCCATGAGGGCTAATTTTTGGGGCCAATACTGGCCGACACTTACTTCTGTATTCTGTGAATGCCTAATGTAGCTTCAGCCACAGAATACTACGTTCTTAGCTGTCAGGTAAACCCATGTGGGCTAATTTTTGGGGCCAATACTGGCCGACACTTACTTCTTTATCCTGTGAATGCCTAATGTACCTTCAGCCACAGAATAATACGTTCTTTGCTGTCAGGTAAATGCACGTGGGCTAATTGTTGGGGCCTGGAATGGCCGACACTTAATTCTGTATCCTGTGAATGCCTAATGTACCTTCAGCCACAGAATACAACTTTCTTAGCTGTCAGGTAAACGCATGTGGGCTAATTTTTGGGGCCTGGAATGGCCGACACTTACTTCTTTATCCTGTGAATGCCTAATTTTTCAGACTGGAATTGAAAATCAATGAATCTGTAAAGGTTCCGCCAAATTGTGGAATGGATGCGGGCCCATTTTACAGATGTTTGAATGGACCCTATATGTATTTGACGTGTATTTACCGGCTGCTGTCAGTTCTGGCTGATTTATGAAAAAAAAAATTTTTGCTGTAAAAAAAAAAAATACAAAATTTAGGGCAACTTTTCCAATTGCAATACTGATGATATGAAATTGTCCATGTGCTGGGACTATTTGTGCACAGCTAGTACGTCTTTTGTGGCTGCAAATATGACCTAAAGGTTTTTAAAGTTCGCCTCACATTAAAGTCAATGGGGCCCGCCGCGAATTCGCGGTTCCCGGACTTTTGAGAAAATTTGCGGCTGATGTTCACGAACCGCCCCAGCCAATGTTCATCCATCACCATTCATAAGATTAATGTGACTCAGGAAATATCACATTATGGCCACTAGATGTGTTGATAATCAGAAATTAAAACTTATTTTCCTGTTTCACGCTATTGTTATGAATAAAGAACATCTGCCCCGTAGAGAAAATAGTCTAGTAAAAAAACGTTGCTTGGTTCATTAGGAATCAAATTCATTAAAATTATAAGTAAAAAAAATATATATATTTAAAAATTCTAATAAATACAACTGTGTCAAGTCTATAAATATAAAAATATGTGTACTTTCAAATTCATGCCTTTTTGTAAAATTATCCAAAACTGTAAATCAGCAACTTATACTAAAAACTCTAATGCCTAATCTGTTGATCATTATACTTAACTAATGTCCCTAAAACAAGTTAAAAACCGTCAATATGTTTTTGTATTTATTTTATGTTGATAGGACCCTTATTAAGTTAAGGGTGCTTAAATGAGAGCATTCACTTTTTACATACCATCTGTTCTTTGAGCTGCCATTTTTTTTCACAGCATGCCACTGTATCACCGTTGTGCTTGGGGTTTCCATATTTCCAGCTGGGTTCAGTGTATGTCCAGCAAAATAAACTTTGCTCGGTTCGCTCATCCCTAGCCAACAGCACAGCTTTCCTCCTGTTTTAACTGCATCATCATTTCAATAGCCAAAATGACAGCTGGAACACAGATTAGAAAGTTTTAAACTAATACATCCTAACAACATGCTGGACACAATAAAACTGCAAGCGTTAAAAACATTAACAGGTTTAAAGTAACATTACCCATACAAATACTACCTCCTTACGCATATATAAATATGATTTGGCAACCAGACTCAATTTTTTATCAACATTTTCAGCAAATATATTTAAATGGATATCACGACCCTTCCACAATATCCTCCCACAAACTGATGATATTTCTTCAGTTTTTTTTTTTTACATATATCACTTGATATCACTACATATCAGCACTCATTTTTTTTTTTTTTTTTAATCTATTCTTATCTGACAGGGAAGATTGTTATGAGAGAAGCTACAGACAGAGCTAGATATGTAGATGTCACGTTGTAGCCTGTTATGTAATTGTTGTAGTCTACCAAAGAATTAGATGAATGTAGATATTCTACAGGATATTTGTCTGCCAAAATCTGGTTCTTTTTTTTTTTTTTGTCCTTCAGCTAGAAAAGATCTCCAGGAAAGATGAATATACTAGTAAATTGCATTACAACATAAATTATGCCAGCAAAATGCAATTAGCTTGTTCTGCTTGGCATTCAGCTGTAAAGCCTTAGCAGTGTTGTACAGTGACTGTGCATTATTGAGAATGTAGAAAGTGACATTTTAACTGTTTTTAAAGCAAATGTTAGACACTCAGCCCTCACAAGTTGCAGAGGAGAAAGTTACTGCATTCCTAATTAAGAATAATCTCCTCTAATATGTGTTCTTTTAAGCACTGGTAATTTTGATGTCACATTTTGATTAAGTTTTAGTCATAGGGTCAGTTCACATCATAGAAACACAGTCCAGATACGTTCTGGATAGGGTTGAGCGGACACCTAGATGTCCGTGTTCGACGGGTTCGGCCGAACTTTAAAAAAAAGTCCGGGTCCGTGTCCCGGACTTTTACCGAACTTTTCCCGGACACCGAACCCCATTGAAGTCAATGGGGACCCGAACTTTAAGGCACTAAAATGGCTCTAAAACACCAATGGAAAGGGCTAGAGTGCTGCAAATGGCAGCAAAATGTAGTTAAGAGCATGGCAAGTGCTCTGCAAACAAATGTGGATAGGGAAATAACTTAAAACAACAAAAAAAAACAGAAAAATAAAACAATGTTCTTCATCTCTGAAGGACGAGGCCCATATGGAGTAGGAGGGAGGTTGAGGTGGTGGTGGATGTGGCGGTGTCATCGGCGTGCGCACAGGATGTGCCGGGTGTACCTGGGCACACCCTAATCACCTAGGGCACATAGCATTATCGCTCTGTTTGCCAGTGAGGAGATGGGAAAGATCTCCCTCGGACCTGCTCTGCTCTATTTCTCTTTGCCAGCAGGGAGAGTAATGTATCGGGGCCATGTACATGTAGGCAAACACATGCATGTGTATTTCAACTTTGGGGTGCACACCCTAATGCAATAGGCTGCGCACACCTATGGGCGGTGTAGGTGGAAGCGGCGGTGGAGGAGGACCAGGGCCGGATTAAGAGCATCATGGTCTTGGTGCTGAGGATTTTGAAGGGCCTTAAGGGCCGTGCCTTGGCATGCACCCAGAGGAGGAAGGGTGCAGCCATGCATGCCTAATTCAACATGGGATGCTGTCTCTGAAGCCCATAAACACATTCATGCATCGGCAACTGTCCCTCCTTGTCAGGCCTTCGCGCTGTGTGGGGAGGTTCTGAGGGTGCTGCCTGGGGAAGCGAGCATAGAAGCCAGACTTCTGTGTTTACAAGTGACAGAAGAGCGGTCACAGTGAATATGGCCAACCCGGGGCCTATATAAAAGGTAGGGGCCTGGAGCTGCAGCTCCAATAGCCCCTACGTTAATCTGGCCCTGAGGAGGAGGACGAGGTAGCCAACACTGCTTCTTTTCACAAATTTTAAATGAGGGTACACCCCAAAAGAGTGAGAAAGAGCAAAAATGGAACAATGGGTGGGTAAGGTCGGTATCCATTGCTATTCTGCACAAGGTACGGAAAAGTCCCGTGGGATCCATGCCTGGTTCATTTTAATGAACGTGAGCTTGTCCACATTGTCTCTGGACAGGCGGCTGCGCTTGTCTGTTATAACGCCCCCAGCCGTGCTAAATACCCGTTCAGATAATACACTGGCTGCAGGGCACGCCAGCACCTCCAAGGCGTAAAGGGCAAGCTCAGGCCATGTGCCCAATTTGGAGACCCAGAAGTTGAAGGGGGCAGACCCGTCATTCACTACATGTAGGCGTGTGCACACATACTGCTCCACCATGTTGGTAAAATGCTGCCTCCTGCTAAGACGTTCCATCTGAGCTGCTGGTGCTGCTGTTTGTTGTGGCGTGCTGACAAAGCTTTTCCACATTTCGGCCATGCTAACCCTGCCTTCTGAGGTGCTGGCGGTGCCCTGGTTGCGTTGGCGACCTCCTCCTCCTCCTCCTCTGCCTTGTGCTTCCACTGTGGCCCCGCTGTCAGATGGGAATGCCAGCAGCATCGCATCTACCAGCGTGCGCTTGTACTCGCGCATCTTGCGATCGCGCT
Organism: Pelophylax lessonae; assembly: GCF_965119305.1. Classification (NCBI taxonomy): domain Eukaryota; kingdom Metazoa; phylum Chordata; class Amphibia; order Anura; family Ranidae; genus Pelophylax; species Pelophylax lessonae. Next base: position 525,537,648 of record NC_138769.1, on the reverse strand, counting down.
CCAGTGAGTGAATTAAGGACGGTACGTTGTCCTTGTAACGGGGATCCAGCAGCATGGCCACCCAGTAATCAGCACAAGTTAGAATGTGGGCAACTCGGCGGTCGTTGTGGAGACACTGCAGCATGTAATCACTCATGTGTGTCAGGCTGCCCAGAGGCGACGAAAGGCTGTCCTCTGTGGGAGGTGTATCGTCCGTGTCCTCTGTATCCCGCCCAGCCACGCACCAGTGATGGCCATGAGCTGGCCTGGGTGCCACCCTGCTGTGAACATGGTTCCATCTCCTCCTCCAGCTCCTCCTCCAGCTCCTCCTCCTCCTCATCCTCCAGAACTGTGCCCCTGCTGGACAATTGTGTCCCTGGCATTTGTGTGTGCAGGAACCCACCCTCGGAGCCCCTTGCGAATGACTGCCCTGAAAGCCTTTGAAATGTTACCTCTTCATCCTCCTCCTCCTCATCCTGTGCCACATCCTCTTCCATCATCGCCCGAATTGTTTTTTCAAGGAGGCATAGAAGTGGGATAGTTAAGCTGAGAACGGCGTCATTGCCACTGGCCATGTTGGTGGAGTACTCAAAACAGCGTAACAAGGCACACAGGTCTCGCATGGAGGCCCAGTTATTGGTGGCGAAGTGGTGCTGTTCCGCAGAGCGACTCACGCGTGCGTGCTGCAGCTGAAACTCCACTATGGCCTGCTGCTGCTCGCACAGTCTTTGCAGCATGTGCAAGGTGGAGTTCCACCTTGTGGGCACGTCACATATGAGGCGGTGAGCGGGAAGGCCGAAGTTACGCTGCAGCGCTGCCAGGCGAGCAGCAGCAGGGTGAGAACGCCGAAAGTGCGCACAGACGGCCCGCACTTTCTGCAGCAGCTCTGACATATCGGGGTAGTTTTTAAGGAACCTCTGCACCACCAAATTCAGCACATGCGCCAGGCAAGGGATGTGCGTCAAACCGGCTAGGCCCAGAGCTGCTATGAGATTTCGCCCATTATCGCACACCACCAGGCCGGGCTTGAGGCTCGCTGGCAGCAACCACTCATTTGTCTGCTGTTCCATGCTCCTCCACAACTCCTGCGCGGTGTGTGGTTTGTCCCCCAAACAGGCAAGTTGTAAAACTGCCTGCTGTCATTTAGCCCTGGCCGTGCTGAAGTTGGTGGTGAAGGTATTACGCTGTCCGGATGAGGAGGCGGTAGAGGATGAGGTAGCGGAGTAGGATGAGTTAGGAACAGGAGGCAAACTGAAGCGCCCTGCAATCCTCGGTGGTGGAAGGACATGCGCCAAATTGCTATCCGCCTCAGGCCCATCCGCCACTGCATTTACCCAGTGTGCCGTTAGGGAGATATAACGCCCCTGACCGTGCTTACTGGTCCACGTATCGGTAGTTAGGTGGACCTTGGCACAGATGGCGTTGCGCAGTGCACACCTGATTTTTTCCCCCACTTGGTTGTGCAGGGAAGGGATGGCTTGCCTGGAAAAGTAGTGGCGGCTGGGCACGACGTACTGTGGGACAGCCACCGACATAAGCTTTTTAAAACTGTGCGTCTCCACCAGACGGAATGACAGCATTTCAAAGGCCAATAATTGTGAAATGCTGGCATTCAGGGCCAGGGATCGCGGGTGGGTAGGGGGGTACTTCCTCTTCCTCTCAAGTGTTTGGGAGATGGAAAGCTGAACACTTCCACGGGACATTGTGGAGATGGTTGTTGGTGACCCAGGTGGTGGTGTTGCTGACAGATCGTCTGTTTGTGGGGTGGCAGGTGCCGGTATGACTACAGAGGTGGCTGGAGCGGCTGAGACTGCAGCAGAAGAGGAAGCAGGATGAGCCAGAGACGTTTCTTGGTTTTGAAGGTGTGTACTCCACTGCAGCTCGTGCTTTGCACTTAGATGCCTGATCATGCAGGTTGTGCTCAGGTTGAGAAGGTTTATGCCTCGCTTCAGGCTCTGATTGCACAGGGTGCAAACCACTCGTGTCCTGTCATCAGCACATTTTCTAAAGAACTTCCACGCTAGAGAACTCTTTTGAGCTGACTTTGGTGCGCTCGTTCCCTTGCTGCGTTGGGCAGTAGCAGGCGTAGTGTCTAGGGCATGGCCGCTCCGCTTCTGCACCCTGCTCCCTCTTCTGCTGTGCTGGTGGCTCTGTGCGACCACCGCCTCTTCCTCCAAAATACTCAGGTCACCTGCATGACCTTCATTCCATGTGGGGTCGAGGACCTCATCGTCCTCCACATCATCTTCCACCCAGTCTTCACCCCTGCCCTCCCTGTCGGTCTCCACAATGCTGAACGCCGCAGCAGTTGGCACCTGCGTTTCGTCATCATCGGAGACGTGCTGTGATGGTCCTTCCATGTACTCATCTTGAGAAATAAGTGGTTGGGCATCGCTGCACTCAATCTCTTCCACTTCTGGGGCAGGGCTAGGTGGATGGCCCTGGGAAACCCTGCTGACAGAGTCCTCAAAAAGAATAAGAGACTGCTGTATGGCTTGGGGCTCAGACTGCTTGCCTGATTTGCAAGGGGGTGAGGTGAAAGACGGTTGGACATTGGCTGCAGGTGCCAACTCTGACCTTTCTGCAGTAGACTGGGTGGGAGACAATGTGAAGGAACTGGAGGCACTGTCAGCAGCAAACCAATCTACTATCGCCTCTCTGTGTTCTGGCCTCATCACTTCTAGAGGCGTATGATGCCCTACCAAATACTGCTGCAGGTTCTGTCGCCTACTCACACTTGAGGAAGGTGTTTCACTTGTGCGTGTAGCTGGCACAGATCGACCACGTCCTCTCCTTGCAACAGGAGCTCTAGCAGCAGCACCACGACCCCGGCCACGGCCCCTATTTGACGCTCTCCTCATATTTCTGAAATTTAAGATCTTGCCCTAGAAAGGTCTTTATTGAATAGCAGAACAAAAGAACAACAGTATCGCACGGGTGTATCTCACAGTCAAATATGCAAACTATGCCGCAATTTAATGTTTTTTACACCAAAAGGGTGTGTATTGAATAGCGGAATAGGATAAAAAACTGTGTATCTCACACGTACAAACACAGACTAGGCCCGATTAAATTTTTTCCTACCCTAAAGGGAGGATGAGGAAGAGGAGTATGGAACAGGCAGCACCCTCAAATCTTCAGAAGTATGAGATGAACCTCAAAAACTTGGAAAGGTGGATCTCACACGTACCGACACAGACTATTCCGCAATTTAATTGATCCCCAAAGGTTTTTATTGAATAGCGGAATGGGAAATATGATCAAAAAAAGTGTATGTATCTCACACGTACAGAAGCACACTAGGTCCCAATTACTATTGTTTGTACACCTAAAAGGATGGATGAGGAGGAGGAGGAGTATGGAACAGGCAGCACCCTCAAATCTTCAGAAGTATGAGATGAACCTCAAAAACTTGGAAAGGTGGATCTCACACGTACCGACACAGACTATTCCGCAATTTAATTGATCCCCAAAGGTTTTTATTGAATAGCGGAATAGGAAATATGATCAAAAAAAGTGTATGTATCTCACAGGTACAGAAGCACACTAGGCCCCAATTACTATTGTTTGTACACCTAAAAGGATGGAGGAGGAGGAGGAGTGTGGAACAGGCAGCACCCTCAAAGCTTCAGAAGTATGAGATGAACCCCAAAAACTTGGAAAGGTGGATCTCACACGTACCGACACAGACTATTCCGCAATTTAATTGATCCCCAAAGGTTTTTATTGAATAGCGGAATAGGAAATATGATCAAAAAAAGTGTATGTATCTCACACGTACAGAAGCACACTAGGCCCCAATTACTATTGTTTGTACACCTAAAAGGATGGATGAGGAGGAGGAGGAGTATGGAACAGGCAGCACCCTCAAAGCTTCAGAAGTATGAGATGAACCCCAAAAACTTGGAAAGGTGGATCTCACACGTACCGACACAGACTATTCCGCAATTTAATTGATCCCCATAGGTTTTTATTGAATAGCGGAATAGGAAATATGATCAAAAAAAGTGTATGTATCTCACACGTACAGAAGCACACTAGGCCCCAATTACTATTGTTTGTACACCTAAAAGGATGGAGGAGGAGGAGGAGGAGTATGGAACAGGCAGCACCCTCAAAGCTTCAGAAGTATGAGATGAACCCCAAAAACTTGGAAAGGTGGATCTCACACGTACCGACACAGACTATTCCGCAATTTAATTGATCCCCAAAGGTTTTTATTGAATAGCGGAATAGGAAATATGATCAAAAAAAGTGTATGTATCTCACACGTACAGAAGCACACTAGGCCCCAATTACTATTGTTTGTACACCTAAAAGGATGGATGAGGAGGAGGAGGAGTATGGAACAGGCAGCACCCTCAAAGCTTCAGAAGTATGAGATGAACCCCAAAAACTTGGAAAGGTGGATCTCACACGTACCGACACAGACTATTCCGCAATTTAATTGATCCCCAAAGGTTTTTATTGAATAGCGGAATAGGAAATATGATCAAAAAAAGTGTATGTATCTCACACGTACAGAAGCACACTAGGCCCCAATTACTATTGTTTGTACACCTAAAAGGATGGATGAGGAGGAGGAGGAGTATGGAACAGGCAGCACCCTCAAAGCTTCAGAAGTATGAGATGAACCCCAAAAACTTGGAAAGGTGGATCTCACACGTACCGACACAGACTATTCCGCAATTTAATTGATCCCCAAAGGTTTTTATCGAATAGCGGAATAGGAAATATGATCAAAAAAAGTGTATGTATCTCACACGTACAGAAGCACACTAGGCCCCAATTACTATTGTTTGTACACCTAAAAGGATGGATGAGGAGGAGGAGGAGTATGGAACAAGCAGCACCCTCAAAGCTTCAGAAGTATGAGATGAACCCCAAAAACTTGGAAAGGTGGATCTCACACGTACCGACACAGACTATTCCGCAATTTAATTGATCCCCAAAGGTTTTTATTGAATAGCGGAATAGGAAATATGATCAAAAAAAGTGTATGTATCTCACACGTACAGAAGCACACTAGGCCCCAATTACTATTGTTTGTACACCTAAAAGGATGGAGGAGGAGGAGGAGGAGTATGGAACAGGCAGCACCCTCAAAGCTTCAGAAGTATGAGATGAACCCCAAAAACTTGGAAAGGTGGATCTCACACGTACCGACACAGACTATTCCGCAATTTAATTGATCCCCAAAGGTTTTTATTGAATAGCGGAATAGGAAATATGATCAAAAAAAGTGTATGTATCTCACAGGTACAGAAGCACACTAGGCCCCAATTACTATTGTTTGTACACCTAAAAGGATGGAGGAGGAGGAGGAGGAGTATGGAACAGGCAGCACCCTCAAAGCTTCAGAAGTATGAGATGAACCCCAAAAACTTGGAAAGGTGGATCTCACACGTACCGACACAGACTATTCCGCAATTTAATTGATCCCCAAAGGTTTTTATTGAATAGCGGAATAGGAAATATGATCAAAAAAAGTGTATGTATCTCACAGGTACAGAAGCACACTAGGCCCCAATTACTATTGTTTGTACACCTAAAAGGATGGAGGAGGAGGAGGAGGAGTATGGAACAGGCAGCACCCTCAAAGCTTCAGAAGTATGAGATGAACCCCAAAAACTTGGAAAGGTGGATCTCACACGTACCGACACAGACTATTCCGCAATTTAACCACTTTACAACCGGAGGATTTTGCTGTCTTCCGTCCAGGCCACTTTTTGCGATTCGGCGCTGTGCGACTTCAACTGACAATTGCGCGGTCGTGCGACGCCGTACCCAAACGAAATTTACGTCCTTTTTTTCCCACCAACAGAGCTTTCTTTTGGTGGTATTTGATCACCTGTGCGATTTTTACTTTTTGCGCTATAAACAAAAAAAGAGCGTTTATTTTGAAAAAATAACAATATTTTTCACATTTTTTTATATGAAATTCCCCCCAAAAAAGATGTAAAAACCAATTTTTTTAAAAGTTTTTGGCCAATTTGTTTTATGCTACATATGTTTGGTAAAAAAAATCGCAATAAGCGTATTTTGATTGGTTTGCGCAAAAGTTATTGCGTTTACTAACAAAGGGAAAGATTTCTGTCATTTTTGGTGTTTTTTTTTTAACGCGTAATGGCGGCGATCTGCGATTTTTTTTGCGGGACTGCGACATTGCGGCGGACAGACTGGACCCCTGACTGACATTTTTGACACTTTTGGGGGTACCAGTGACATTACTGCAGTAATCAGTGCTATATATATGCACTGTTACTGTAAAAATGACACTGGCAGGGAAGGGGTTAATTTTATTGGAGAGGGAGGGGTTAATGTATGCCTGGTGCTTACTGACGTGTAGGGGGGGAGGTGACTATGTGATTCATGGACAGATCGGATGTCCAGCTATGCTGAACAGTCCGATCTGTCACTCCCTGTCACTATGGAGATCCGCCCGCTGTGTTTACACACAGCGGGCGGATCTCCAGACTCGATCCCCGACGATCGGGTAAGAGCAGCGGCGATCGCCGCTGCTCCTCCCCTGGCCCGACTCCCGCTGTGAATGAAAACAGCGGGAGCGAGCCTCCGGCGGCGCGCAAGCGCCGCCCAGAAGGGGAGGAGTCCAGTCACGTTAATACTACGTGACTGGACGGGAACGAGCCACTCTGCCGCAGTAGTATTACTGTGAGCGGTAGTAGAGTGGTTAATTGATCCCCAAAGGTTTTTATTGAATAGCGGAATAGGAAATATGATCAAAAAAAGTGTATGTATCTCACACGTACAGAAGCACACTAGGCCCCAATTACTATTGTTTGTACACCTAAAAGGATGGAGGAGGAGGAGGAGGAGTATGGAACAGGCAGCACCCTCAAAGCTTCAGAAGTATGAGATGAACCCCAAAAACTTGGAAAGGTGGATCTCACACGTACCGACACAGACTATTCCGCAATTTAATTGATCCCCAAAGGTTTTTATTGAATAGCGGAATAGGAAATATGATCAAAAAAAGTGTATGTATCTCACACGTACAGAAGCACACTAGGCCCCAATTACTATTGTTTGTACACCTAAAAGGATGGAGGAGGAGGAGGAGGAGTATGGAACAGGCAGCACCCTCAAAGCTTCAGAAGTATGAGATGAACCCCAAAAACTTGGAAAGGTGGATCTCACACGTACCGACACAGACTATCCCGCAATTTAAATGATCCCCAAAGGTTTTTATTGAATAGCGGAATAGGAAATATGATAAAAAAAAAGTGTATGTTTTTCACACGTACAGAAGCACACTAGGCCCCAATTACTATTGTTTGTACCCCTAAAAGGATGGATGAGGAGGAGGAGGATGAAACAGGCAGCACCCTCAAATCTTCAGAAGTATGAGATTGTCTTCACTGCACCCCACAAAGATTGTGTTCACTGTAAACCACAAAGATTGTGTTCACTGTACCCCCCAAAGATTTTGTTCACTGCACCCCACAAAGATTATGTTCACTGTACCCCACAAAGATTTTGTTCACTGCACCCCACAAGGATTGTCTTCACTGCACCCCACAAAGATTGTGTTCACTGTACCCCACAAAGATTGTGTTCACTTCACCCCAAAAGGATTGTCTTCACTGCACCCCACAAAGATTGTGTTCACTGTACCCCACAAAGATTGTGCTCAATGTACCCCCCAAAGATTTTGTTCACTGCACCCCACAAGGATTGTCTTCACTGCACCCCACAAGGATTGTCTTCACTGCACCCCACAAAGATTGTGTTCACTGTACCCCACAAAGATTGTGTTCACTGCACCCCAAAAGGATTGTCTTCACTGCACCCCACAAAGATTATGTTCACTGTACCCCACAAGGATTGTCTTCACTGCACCCCACAAGGATTGTCTTCACTGCACCCCACAAAGATTGTGTTCACTGTACCCCACAAAGATTGTGTTCACTGCACCACAAAAGGATTGTCTTCACTGCACCCCACAAAGATTGTGTTCACTGTACCCCACAAAGATTGTGTTCACTGTACCCCACAAATATTTTGTTCACTGCACCCCACAAGGATTGTCTTCACTGCACCCCACAAGGATTGTCTTCACTGCACTCCCTCAAAGATTGTGTTCACTGTACCCCCACAAAGATTGTGTTCACTGCACCCCAAAAGGATTTTCTTCACTGCACCCCACAAAGATTGTGTTCACTGTACCCCACAAAGATTGTGTTCACTGTACCCCCCAAAGATTTTGTTCAATGCACCCCACAAGGATTGTCTTCACTGCACCCCACAAGGATTGTCTTCACTGCACCCCACAAAGAATGTGTTCACTGTACCCCACAAAGATTTTGTTCACTGTACCCCACAAAGATTGTGTTCACTGTACCCCACAAAGATTGTGTTCACTGCACCCCACAAAGATTGTGTTCACTGTACCCCACAAGGATTGTCTTCACTGCACCCCACAAAGATTGTGTTCACTGTACCCCACAAAGATTGTGTTCACTGTACCCCCCAAAGATTTTGTTCACTGCACCCCACAAGGATTGTCTTCACTGCACCCCACAAGGATTGTCTTCACTGCACCCCACAAAGATTGTGTTCACTGTACCCCACAAAGATTGTGTTCACTGTACCCCACAAAGATTTTGTTCACTGCACCCCACAAAGATTGTGTTCACTGCACCCCAAAAGGATTGTCTTCACTGCACCCCACAAAGATTGTGTTCACTGTACCCCACAAGGATTGTCTTCACTGCACCCCACAAAGATTGTGTTCACTGTACCCCACAAAGATTGTGTTCACTGCACCCCACAAAGATTGTGTTCACTGCACCCCAAAAGGATTGTCTTCACTGCACCCCACAAAGATTGTGTTCACTGTACCCCACAAAGATTGTGTTCACTGTACCCCACAAGGATTGTCTTCACTGCACCCCACAAGGATTGTCTTCACTGCACCCCACAAAGATTGTGTTCACTGTACCCCACAAAGATTGTGTTCACTGCACCCCAAAAGGATTGTCTTCACTGCACCCCACAAAGATTATGTTCACTGTACCCCACAAGGATTGTCTTCACTGCACCCCACAAGGATTGTCTTCACTGCACCCCACAAAGATTGTGTTCACTGTACCCCACAAAGATTGTGTTCACTGCACCACAAAAGGATTGTCTTCACTGCACCCCACAAAGATTGTGTTCACTGTACCCCACAAAGATTGTGTTCACTGTACCCCACAAATATTTTGTTCACTGCACCCCACAAGGATTGTCTTCACTGCACCCCACAAGGATTGTCTTCACTGCACTCCCTCAAAGATTTTGTTCACTGTACCCCCACAAAGATTGTGTTCACTGCACCCCAAAAGGATTTTCTTCACTGCACCCCACAAAGATTGTGTTCACTGTACCCCACAAAGATTGTGTTCACTGTACCCCCCAAAGATTTTGTTCAATGCACCCCACAAGGATTGTCTTCACTGCACCCCACAAGGATTGTCTTCACTGCACCCCACAAAGAATGTGTTCACTGTACCCCACAAAGATTTTGTTCACTGTACCCCACAAAGATTGTGTTCACTGTACCCCACAAAGATTTTGTTCACTGCACCCCACAAAGATTGTGTTCACTGTACCCCACAAAGATTGTGTTCACTGTACCCCACAAGGATTGTCTTCACTGCACCCCACAAAGATTGTGTTCACTGTACCCCACAAAGATTGTGTTCACTGTACCCCCCAAAGATTTTGTTCACTGCACCCCACAAGGATTGTCTTCACTGCACCCCACAAGGATTGTCTTCACTGCACCCCACAAAGATTGTGTTCACTGTACCCCACAAAGATTGTGTTCACTGTACCCCACAAAGATTTTGTTCACTGCACCCCACAAAGATTGTGTTCACTGCACCCCAAAAGGATTGTCTTCACTGCACCCCACAAAGATTGTGTTCACTGTACCCCACAAGGATTGTCTTCACTGCACCCCACAAAGATTGTGTTCACTGTACCCCACAAAGATTGTGTTCACTGCACCCCACAAAGATTGTGTTCACTGCACCCCAAAAGGATTGTCTTCACTGCACCCCACAAAGATTGTGTTCACTGCACCCCACAAAGATTGTGTTCACTGTACCCCACAAGGATTGTCTTCACTGCACCCCACAAGGATTGTCTTCACTGCACCCCACAAAGATTGTGTTCACTGTACCCCACAAAGATTGTGTTCACTGCACCCCAAAAGGATTTTCTTCACTGCACCCCACAAAGATTGTGTTCACTGTACCCCACAAAGATTGTGTTCACTGTACCCCACAAAGATTGTGTTCACTGTACCCCCCAAAGATTTTGTTCAATGCACCCCACAAGGATTGTCTTCACTGCACCCCACAAGGATTGTCTTCACTGCACCCCACAAAGAATGTGTTCACTGTACCCCACAAAGATTTTGTTCACTGTACCCCACAAAGATTTTGTTCACTGCACCCCACAAAGATTGTGTTCACTGCACCCCACAAAGATTGTGTTCACTGTACCCCACAAGGATTGTCTTCACTGCACCCCACAAAGATTGTGTTCACTGTACCCCACAAAGATTGTGTTCACTGTACCCCCCAAAGATTTTGTTCAATGCACCCCACAAGGATTGTCTTCACTGCACCCCACAAGGATTGTCTTCACTGCACCCCACAAAGAATGTGTTCACTGTACCCCACAAAGATTTTGTTCACTGTACCCCACAAAGATTGTGTTCACTGTACCCCACAAAGATTTTGTTCACTGCACCCCACAAAGATTGTGTTCACTGCACCCCACAAAGATTGTGTTCACTGTACCCCACAAGGATTGTCTTCACTGCACCCCACAAAGATTGTGTTCACTGTACCCCACAAAGATTGTGTTCACTGTACCCCCCAAAGATTTTGTTCACTGCACCCCACAAGGATTGTCTTCACTGCACCCCACAAGGATTGTCTTCACTGCACCCCACAAAGATTGTGTTCACTGTACCCCACAAAGATTGTGTTCACTGCACCCCACAAAGATTGTGTTCACTGCACCCCAAAAGGATTGTCTTCACTGCACCCCACAAAGATTGTGTTCACTGTACCCCACAAGGATTGTCTTCACTGCACCCCACAAAGATTGTGTTCACTGTACCCCACAAAGATTGTGTTCACTGCACCCCACAAAGATTGTGTTCACTGCACCCCAAAAGGATTGTCTTCACTGCACCCCACAAAGATTGTGTTCACTGTACCCCACAAGGATTGTCTTCACTGCACCCCACAAGGATTGTCTTCACTGCACCCCACAAAGATTGTGTTCACTGTACCCCACAAAGATTGTGTTCACTGTACCCCCCAAAGATTTTGTTCACTGCACCCCACAAGGATTGTCTTCACTGCACCCCACAAGGATTGTCTTCACTGCACCCCACAAAGATTGTGTTCACTGTACCCCACAAAGATTGTGTTCACTGTACCCCCCAAAGATTTTGTTCACTGCACCCCACAAGGATTGTCTTCACTGCACCCCACAAGGATTGTCTTCACTGCACCCCACAAAGATTTTGTTCACTGTACCCCACAAAGATTGTGTTCACTGTACCCCACAAAGATTTTGTTCACTGCACCCCACAAAGATTGTGTTCACTGCACCCCAAAAGGATTGTCTTCACTGCACCCCACAAAGATTGTGTTCACTGTACCCCACAAGGATTGTCTTCACTGCACCCCACAAGGATTGTCTTCACTGCACCCCACAAAGATTGTGTTCACTGTACCCCACAAAGATTTTGTTCACTGCACCCCAAAAGGATTGTGTTCACTGCACCCCAAAAAGATTGTGTTTACTGCAGCCCACACACAGAAAAATGGATGTGGATCACTGACACCTGCCTATCTCCTATCCCACACCACACAGCAATATCGATTGTAGTTTGTAGAACACACTGACCCTATAATTCAGCAGACTCTATCCCTAAAATGCCTACAACTCGCCCTGCCTAAACACTCCGACCTGACCCTAAATTCTATCCGGACACCAATTCGTTTTCCCTGCCTGTCTTTCCCTAATCAGCAGCCAGCACGTATGTGTGCTCTGTCCCTGAGCTAAGCAGCAGAATGACGCCACTGCGGCTGCCTCGAACTTATAAAGACTTGGTCACATGCTTCAGACGGCCAATCACAGCTACTCATACATTTGCAGGCATGGCTGGGATAGCTTAAGGCACACCAGTTAAACGATTGTTGATTGGCTGTTGAAAGCCCGCCATGAAAAGAGCGCCAAAACATGCAAAACCCGGAAATAAAACGACCGAACACGGATTTTTTACCCGAACATACAGTAAAGTGTCCGTGTCCGTGTTCGGGTAACAAAAATCCAATTATTCGGTACGAACACGAATAATACAGTCCGTGTTCGCTCAACACTAGTTCTGGATGCTTTGATGCATGCACGTTTTTGGTGCGTTTTTGATGCGGTCCAGTGCATTTTTTCCCCCCCACTTTTTTCTTTTTTGGTGTGTTTAGGTGTGTTCCAGTGCATTTTTGATGTGTTTTACCGCGTTCCAGTACAGTCCAGTGCAGAAAAAATTCAGCATATTCTACTTTTTTTCTGGAACTGGAAATCACTGGAACTGACTGCACTGGTAGGAACTATTAAATCAAAAATAAGTGCCGCGCTACACCGTCCATCCCAAAAAATATAAACTGTGGGTACGTGCAATAAGTAAATAAATAGTTACAAACAAAATACATATAATATTTTTACGTATAAGATTTTTCCATGCAATAATAAAATATATTAAGGGGAAGTTCATAAATATTTGTGAAAGCGTAAATCCATCAACAAATCAAAAATACAAATAAGGTTTCTTGATCTGGATTATCCATGCAGTAGTATTCCAAAACCATAAATCAAGGAGTCACCACACTCGTGCTCCTCCCCATTGGTATTATCCTCACCTCAGGGAGTGTGACCTTACAATTAAGTATCATCAAATTGCACTTGTGAGCCTCTCCTGGGTTAAATCAATATGGATCAGGACCTTATATTAGGTCAATTAACCCACCAGTAGGTATCATCAGTTGCACGTAGATAAAAAAAAGCTCCAATAGTGCTTATATCATAAAAACATATACTTCATTTAAAAAAACAAGAGAGGTGTTCACATGTTTCTGGTGCTTCCAGCACACCAGGCTACATCAGACATTCAATAATAAAGTGTGTTCCCCAAAGAGCCGCACAATCACTGTCTCCAATGGACTCCTCGTTTCTTGTGAGGGTACGAGTATCACCACTGTCCTTGTTCCTCCCTTACACGTGTCGACACAGGGACCACGTGTCTTCCCCAGGGGAATTTCTTAAGTTTTCCAAGTTTCCAAGATTTATAAAAAAACAAGAATTTTGCTTTTTGACCACTATTGATTTTGACTTCAAATTTTGATTTTGTTTTAGTCATAGTTTTTTTTTTTTTTTTACTAAAATGCCACTTTAATTCATATTTTAGTCATCTGCATTGAAACTACATTTTATTTTAGTTTAGTTTAGTTTTTGTTACTGAAAACATGCAGCTGATGAAAACTATGACGAAAATAATTTGGTAAAAAACAGGTACAGTAAGTAACAGTCTTTGCTTTAACTCTTTCCATGTTGGGTACAACATCCTATTTCATATCTCAGATGGACTTACTGATTTTAGATATTTTCCACACATACCTTACAGACTGTGGCATTATAAAAAAATCTTAATATGTAAATGAGCAGGGCATATAAGAGGACATATGGAGCTAAAAGATAGTACTGCTAATTTGCAAGATAGTTGCACAAATAGTTTATCAAACAATATCTTTATAAAAATTCTCTAAAAATGTAAGCAAGTAAAAAATCAGTATAGCCTTCTTAAAGCGGTTGTAAACCCTGAAAAAAAAAAAAAAAACCTGCAAGATAAAGGCATAATGAGCTAGTATGCATCGCATACTAGCCCATTATGTGTAACTTACCTTAGAACGAAGCCCCGACACGGACCCCCGGACATCGCTGCGGGCGCTGCCATGATCCCTCGCCGTCTCTTCCGGGTTCGGCGGCTCCGGTGCGGTGATTGGCCTGAAGAGACGGCTCCGGCGCGATGATTGGCCGGAGCCGCGATGACGTCACTCCCGCGCATGCGCGCAGGAGTGATTTTCCGGCCAGCGCCCGTCAAACTAATTGAAGGTCCCCCCGGACTTTCAGAGCGCAGCGGCTGCATGCACTGTAAATATCTCCTAAACCATGCCGGTTTAGGAGATATTATTTGTACCTACAGGTAAGCCTTATTATAGTATTACCTGTAGGTAAAAGTGTTAAAAAGCGGGATACTACCACTTTAAATATCAAAGAAAATGTAATTCTACAGAGTTTTTAAAAAAAGTGTACATTTACATTTAAATTTGTGCATTTTTGTATCCAAACTGTAAATCAGCAATTTACACTAAATACCCTACCACATAATCTGTTGACAATCATACTAAAAAGATGTTCCTAAAATTATTCCTTAACCTCCAATGTGTGCAGGGATAAGGATTGCTGCTACCATAGATTTGAGGCAAATTCTGTGAATTTGAGGTTCTTGGTCCAAGCTAATTTATGTGCAGATTAATTCAGGAGAACTTTTTTAAACCTGCATGGCCTTTGAACCAAGGGCAATAGGCTTACAAGGACCAATAAGACGTGTTTTGGTTAGGCCAGCCTCCCTACTATAAAAGGACAAGATAGCCATAGTGTTAGTAAATTAGAAGCTATTGTAGGAAAAGCATAAGGAAAGCTGACAAACTGCATAGGGGAAAATTTGGCGCTTCAGGAAACTACTGTATACCTTAATTCTGATTGCTAGCTTGGGCAACCAAATCTCTTTGCTGATCTTTTTTCTTTCTGATTCAAGGTCTGCGGTCACTTTAACTGCTGTTCCATCCATTCTTGTTGGTGTTTTTTAGTTTTATTTTCTTTCGTGTTCTTTTTTATTTTATTTTATGTAGATAAGGCCTTTTTTGTACATTTTTTATTTAAGGAAAAAACCTGAGCATGAAGATGAATAAATACAAAAATACTGTATATCATGACAAAGTCTACAGGTTAAAAGATCATCTACAATCCAGTTAAGTGATATGCAATGGACCAGGGTCATACCTACATGGGTCACAATTGTGGCCCGTCCCTGTGCTGCAGGGGGCCATGCAAGTAGGTGTTTGTGTAGGCATTTGTCCCTCCACTACTTTTGTATTACCTGACTTATCCTGCCAGCGCCTCACTTCCTGGTTGAAAACTGACCAGGCTAATTATGGAAGCGGATCCGTGTTAGCATGGTCAGTTTGCGTCTCCTCTCATCATGATGCTTGCCTACTCTGTGGTGTAGATATGCCCCCCACCCATCCGACGGATGTGTAGCCATGCCAATGTATGTGTAGCTACACCGTCACCTGGCCGATGTGGGAGTGTGGCCCCACCCAATAGTTAATCTCCTGCCTATCTAATGTGCATGTGTAGCCCTGCCCTCACCCATACAATGTGGACACACCCACCTGCAGGCCCATGATGGCTGGGGAAGAAAAAGCGATTATGTAACTTGCATCTCATTTGCTTGGAAAAGGTATAAAAGCAAGGTTTTGTTTTTAAATTACCAATATGGGTTATTTTTAAGTACATATAAACCTATTTTTTTATATGCATAAAGGAATGCGTGTATTCACAATTACTTTAATCTCCAGATAACTTCTTGTCAGGAAAGGGCTCACCTGCTGGTGGCATTGTGGCTCCCAGATCCATAGACTGCAGTTCCAGCGTCCACTACCGGGTGTCTCTTAGCCAGAAGCTCATATCATCAGTCATCACTTGATACTTGTTGCAGGATGTGTATTTAAACTCTGTCCATGCTCTTCATTCATGCCTTGGTGTCTTGTCTCCATGTGCCCAGCGTTCCTGTATTCTGTATCCTGTTCCTGGACCCTGATCCTGACCCTGCAGCCATATCTCTTCTCACCTGCTCTCTCCGTTTCCTGTTACGCTCTCCCTGTCCTGTCTTGCTCCCAGCTCCCTCTGCTTGATCTCCACTGTAAGACCCTGGCTCTGCTATGATTACACTTTCATTCCCTATTTGCTGTATATATTTGGTTTAGGAAGTTGAGCATTGTGTGTCACTATTTGTTTGGTTATCTGGTTTGTTTTACATGGTTGACTTATTGGAGGTGCGTTTATATGTTGTTCACTTATTTTTAAATAAATTATATTCTTTTAGACTGTACTTGTGCCTGGTATTCTCTGTGGCAGTCCACACATTGGTCATGCCAGCATCTGACACTAATATACTACTACTCTATTAACCTTAAATTAAACTTATTAAAACTCTGGCCTTTTTGCAGAGCTATGAAGCTCAGTTAGTTTTTATTTAAGGAGACCTTTCCCTTACTGCATAGCCTGCAAAAGGGGATCTGTGACTAGAGACTAGGGGACGAGCAAAATGTACTGTACCTCGGGTTAGTATATGTTCACCAAATATTCCTGAAGTTGGTACTGAATCCAAATTGAAGTCAATGGGAGATGAATGTCTAAAGACAGTAATGGACATTTTCTAGGCTGATATACAAGGGAGTGTTAAACAAATGGCATAGGGGACTAGGCATTTCCTTGGGGAACAGACTACCAAAGGAAAAAGAAAATCTGTTTAATAATACTTAATAGTATAATAATAAATTGGGAATAAAGGAACAATGGGGATGGAAGGGGGAAAGGAAGAAGGGGAAAAGAGGGAGGTGGGACCTCTGGTGTTCCGATATCCTGAATTGCCCGTGACGCTGGGGGCTATCTTTGCCTCTGCCATTGTAGCCATACTTGACCACTAAGCCTAAGACCTAATATGGCAATTCACGCTATGTCTATAGACCTTGCGCTTCGGCCTTGTGCGGAGTTTGTTGCCCCCTCAGTTCCCTTCCGGACGCTTTCTTGGGTGACCAACAGCCTCATTGATTATCATTATCCTATTAATCCAATTGTGCCTGCTCCGGATGAAGTGAAATTATTTTCACGAAACGCGTCGAGTTAAGGAGGCCATATATATTTATTGCCTATTTCAGCATGCATCCAATCATCATGTTGTACTTACATTTTGTAATATGTCTGTTGGCCTATTTCTGCTATTGGTTTTACAATTTATTATGGTCTTATCATATTACCCATTTGTTTATGTCCCCTTTGATTGGTTATGTATCTATTGTATCTATGCAACTGCTATAAAACATGTTAATAAACACGTGGTGTTAATCATATGCCTCTTTATGCTTACCAGCAAGTGTATATGTACTACCTTTATATCATTATGTGTTTACTGGCCACACCTCATACAAAGTCCCACCTTTTATTTTTTGAACACTATGTGTTCCTTATGTTCATTTGATGTTCTTAATAGTATAATAAATTAAATATAATATAGCATAATATAATATAATAACAAGTCAAACATGACATGGAGTTTAAATAGCCAGTAAATAACAGCTAACTGCTGCTTTGTTCTGTTTGTAATCAAAGCAGCCAGTGATTCCCTTTAATAAATTATCACACCCTTATCCTAGATAAAGGTCTGGTACAGATTTTTTTTTAAATCAGAAAGATTTTATTGAACATATTTCTACATTCCAGGGCAAGTAATTGCAGTCACAAACAAAGAAAAAAAAAGAGACATGACCAGAACTAGGACAAATCTATACAGTCACATCAGAGCATCCATTCAGAGATATGGTACACTAAGATATAGAGAAAGATATATCATTACCATCCACCCAGCTGTCCAACTTGACATTGCAGCCATCTCATTTATACTAGCTCCCTTGGACTTAGACCAGGAGTGTCAAACCACGGCGCTCATAGTTTCTCAAATTTACCTGGACAGCCACAGTTGGTATATGTATAATTCAAGGAGAATAGTGTCACCCGCATTAGTTACTTAAGCCCCTGTGGGGGAGGGTGGTTCAGAAGAGTTCCACATCTGCAGAATTTGTTTTCAGGCCTAAAAGAGGAAATGCATAAATGCTGGTACATATTTTAAGGGAGGAACCACACACATAAAA
Source organism: Pelophylax lessonae (assembly GCF_965119305.1). Classification (NCBI taxonomy): domain Eukaryota; kingdom Metazoa; phylum Chordata; class Amphibia; order Anura; family Ranidae; genus Pelophylax; species Pelophylax lessonae. The sequence continues at coordinate 525,519,592 of NC_138769.1, read as the reverse complement.
AAAAGCATGGGGTTCCCTCTTAAAACACATACCAGGCCCTTATCTTTGGTGAAGGTCTGGTATTGATGTAGAAGGGAACCCCACTCAAATAAAAAAGAAAAAAGAAAAATGTTGGTCAAATCAAAAGTAAAGTTGTTGTCTCCATGCTACCCAGTACTAGTGCAAATGATTAACACAAAAAAAAAAAAAAAACTGATTGCAGCCAGCACTGACATGTTCCTGCACCAATAGTAATAATATTCCTTGAAAAGGTGCAGCAAAATCACAATATAATCAAAAGAAACGTACTACTCCCATGCGTTAATGTTCAAATCCAGCCTCAGTGCAATAAGACCTAAGGTTTTAAAGAGAAATTATATGAATTTATGTGAAAACAAATGACATGCATTAACATGTATCAAAATAATACTAACTAAAAATACCATAATGTAAAGTGCATATATAAATGTTAATAAAATATAATATGTACAAAAGTTCAATCCACAGTTCAGTTGATATACTCCAAAGGTGCTCTGTGTCCAAAAACAATCTTAATGGTTCAAGATAAAAAATTGTTTACACCCAGTGCAATCCACCAGCAATTACACTAGCTGCTCACCTCAATCATGTATAGAGCGCCTTACCCTTTAACCAGGCTGTCCAGACCTCTCAAGATGTGCTCAAGAATTGAATCACCACCAGGAATTTCCACACTCTCCAGAAAGCAATTAACAGTACCTCCAGTGAAATGGTGCTCAAAAAGAAGCCTTATTGGAACTGAAATGGGTGTAATTAAAACACCTTACATTTATTAAAACATTAACCCTTTTACTGCCAGATCCGTACACCGTACAGACCTACAGCACTGCCTGCAGCTAGCCAGGTCCGTACGCTGTGCGGCACTTACTGTATTTCTCCCTCTTCTAAAAGCTCATGGTCACGTCAATGATCATGAACATATAACAGAATTGTTCAGCAGACTCTGCCGAACATATCTAGAACTCTGATCAGCAGATTACAATCTGCTGATCAAAGTTTTTAATATTAACCTAAAATTTGGCTCCCCCCATGCTGCCGCTTTCCTGTTCCCAGCCTCTCCCCCTCCCGCCCGCTCCCTGTCACCTAAAACTGGTCAGCCACTCTCCGTTTTTATCTCCTTCATCCCCCTTCTTGCCCCCAGCACTGATCCCCCCCCAGACCCGATCCGACTCTCGCAAACTGGATTCCTGCTGCTACCTCTAGAAGCCAGCATCCCTCCTCTGCAAATCCTGGGTTTAGAGGGGATCACAGTGTGCCCCCCGCAAGTCTGATCACCCCCCCTACAGGTCCCTGCACTCCTGATCCATCCCTGCTTCAGTGGAATCCCTCCTCTCCCTCCCGTCCCCTGCAGCTCTGCTGACTGGCAATCTATCTGGTGAGCTGGCAGCCTGAAACTGGGGAAGTGGGTTGCGGGTTAAGATGGGGCTTGGAGGGGGCTTTGTTAAACATGTTTAACAACTCCCTTCCTGTAGTACAGTGGATATAGGCAGTGATCACTACCGATCACTCTTATGTCCACTGACAGCTTAGAGGTGATTGATGAATGAATGAAAAGTACAGACTCCTTATTCATTCATTTAAAGTGCTGCAGAGAAAGGGACTTTCTTAAGTCCCTTTATCTGTCTAAAAAAAAAGAGATATGGGAGTCAGTTTAGACCTCTGATATCTCACCAAAGACCCCCCCCCCCCCCAAAAAAAAAAATATATCTAAAATTGTAAAAGAATTAAAAAAGTAAAATAAATAAATAAAAAAACATGGAGTTGACTCTGTCAGGCAGATCGGCCTGCTCAGCAGGGGATCTGTCTGTTGATCCCCGCTGAGCAGGTGGAGGACACAGCCCACTGATCTCTATGGGGCGGTTGGATGGAAATGGACCACCTATCAATTTACATCCAATCCAATCTGCTAGATGGATGGGGAATGGGATCCCTATCAGTCGGTTTTTAGTGGACTGGATCAGATCGCATGCGGGTGGGTGTAAACTAACACATGTCCATTTACATCAGCCTCTCCATAGAATACAATGGGTGGCCCGATTGGGCCCACTTGAAAAATGGACAGGCAGACCCGATCGGTCTGCTTGTGTTAAAGGGGTCTAAGGCTTTGTTCACACAGGGCATAATCAGCGTATCTTCACAGGGATGCACAGGTGTTCCATGAATCTCTGTACAGGCAGTCCCATTGATGCCATTTGAGATGTAGCAACTGCATGAACAGAGCCATTGCTCTCAATTCGACATCCATGTAGGTCCACGTGTATGTCTCTGAGCTGATACTGTCCGCATTTGGGGTCATGCACTCGCACCCACACCCACACAGATGTCAGATTGGGAACAGCAGCTATGCCTGTGCAGCCGTTACATCCCTATTGACTTAACAGAACTGCCTGTCCTGGGATGCACAGGACACCTGTGCATCACAGTGCAGTCAAACATGGCCCTCTGTGGGCATACACTTTAGCATGCTACATGTGAATGATGCTTTAGTAGTAATTTTGCAGGAATCTTGTAAGTTATGTTGTGTTTATGTGCACTATTAATGATTTTAGTGTATTTTCTAGTGAAAATAGGGATATGATGAACATTTTTTTGCAATTATTTTGGGGCCCAAAAAATCTGTAGCATTTTTTTTTTTTTAATTCTACAGGTCATGTGCTTTCAGAAAACATCTGGTTTGAGGGATTTTTTCAAATTCTGAAAGCTGTAAAGGAAAAATGATAATGGTAAATTATTTTTATTTATAGTTTTGCATACATTTAATTTTCACTATTTCACAAAAAGGGGCAATTTAAAATGTACAAATATTTATTATTTATTAACTCAATACAGTATTAACTTTTATATTCAGTAGGAATTTCATACATTTTGCCATGTATGAATCCACTATATTTAGTGAAAATATTGGTTTGATAAAAATGTATTTTCATTCTAATGGCCATGTGCTTTCAGAAAATATATGGTTTGGGGGGGGGGGGGGGTATTTTACAAACTCTGAAAGCTGTAAGTGAAAAAGGAAAACCTTCAGATTTTTAGAGAAATTTTTGGGTACGTCCAACTTTCACTAGTTCTCAAAAAGGTGTCATTTAAAATTGACAAATAGTTTTCATTTATTATCTCAATAGAGGTTAAGCTTTTATTTTTAGTAGCAATTTAACAGGAATTGTATAAAATTTGCTGTGTTTGTTTCTGTTAATAGTGATTTTAGTGTATCTTTAACAAAAATATTGCTTTGGTAAACATTTGCGCAAATATTGTTGGCCCCAAAAATCATTAGCACCTTACTTTTATTTTACTGGTCCTATGATTTTAGAAAATATATGGTTTGGGGGTCTTTAACAAAAGCCCCCCACTGAAATCTGTAAGGGAACAATGAAAACCTTCAGATTTTTAGAGAAATATGGTTATTTACATTTTTGCGTACATTCAATTTTCACCATTTTGCAAAAAGGCGTAATTTAAAAATACCAAGTTTTCAAGTTTTTGTTATTTAATAGTTCAATACAGTACAGGTTAAGCTTTTATATTTAGGAGGAACAGTTAACCTAAAATAAAGGCCATAGCAATATAACAACAAAATAAATGAATAGTCCAAAATACCACCCTTTTAAAGAAAAACTACTGAATTCACCTCAAAACTAAATCTAGGGCAAATCTGAACCTCATCTTTACTAGCAACATAATCCTGAATAATTTTTGTGTGTCTGATGTCCATTCTCTCTTCTTGATTAGAAACATCAAATTAAAAGACTAGTGTAGCTGTGTCATGTGATTGGGGCTGAGAAGGAGCCACCTCTTTACTCTGAATTGCCACTGCGAGGCGATAGAAGCAGCAATGAAGTAAATATTGTATTCACTGCAATGCCATGCAACAAAAACAAATGTCAGGCAGCCACATCTCTCATGCGAAGGTACAAGGTGTGAAAAGCAACTATTAAACCCCCAAGTACACCCCTAATAGATTTGTGCTATCTTCACATGCACATAACTTTTCCATGTTTATTTTGACTCAACAGCCTCTCTCTAATAGGGCCCCCTACCAAACCTAGGTCCCACAAGAGCCGCGTGGGTTGCTACTGGGTGAGCTGTGTGCTTGCTTTGAATATTTACATACTTGTGTATGTATCATTATTACTGTTATTAGTTAGGGAGGTGAAAAATCCATTTTATAGGGATATCCAGGATCTAAAAGGACCATAGAGGTTACAACTGTATGCTTAAGCTGTCGACCGGAAATGGTTGAACTCCATCTGCCCTAACCCCCAGAACTGCACATACAACAAGCACTTCAGGGTACATTGGAAGCAACTAGGTCATCAAAGAACTTGAGTTATGTTACCCAAACTCCCTAATTGCCATGCTTACTATAAAAGCCAGCTGTAATCATGGCAACATCTAGGGTAGGACATGTAGTCATAAGTGAGTTGAAAGTGGGAAAACGTGGGGAGCGTTGGATAATGAATGCATTTTCAGTCTGTAGAAGTGTCCACCCAAACCACTTTAACAGTTCAGGAACATACACTATCTGTAAGCTTGTTTTAGCCATTTGCTTGTAATGATGTAATTCATATGCCATCAGTCACATAAGAAAATGCGTAGCCATTGCATATTTAAACAGTTGCCGACCACCCGCCACAGTTTTACTGCGGCAAGGTGGCTCGGCTGTGTGAACCGACGTAACTGTACATCAGTCGCGTGCAGGGGTAGGGGGGCGCACGGACGCGCCTGCCATCCCCGCGATGTGCTGATTCAGTTCAGAACATCGGGTCCAGGCCAGTCATCAGGTCCACTGGCCTGGACATAGTGATCGGTTCTGACCAATGGCAGAATGTCTTGTGCCTGTGTAATGTAAACAGAGGCACAGGAAATTATGCAATTTCCTCTCCTGGAGCCCTTTTCGGTTCCAGTGTGAGAGGAGAGAGCATCAACAGTGAGTACACAAGCACTACACTGACACCTGTACACATAGGCACATATTTAACCCCCTGATCACCCACCAGTTAACCCTTTCCCTTCCTGTTATAGTGTCACTATATACAGCATACAGATAATTTACTGATCACTGTATTAGCATCACTTGTGACTAGTGTTGAGCGAACACGGACTGTATTATTCGTGTTCGTACCGAATAATTGGATTTTTTGTACCCGAACACGGACACGGACACTTTACTGTATGTTCGGGTAAAAATCCGTGTTCGGTCGTTTTATTTCCGGGTTTTGCATGCTTTGGCGCTCTTTTCATGGCGGGCTTTCAACAGCCAATCAACAATCGTTTAACTGGTGTGCCTTAAGCCATCCCAGCCATGCCTGCAAATGTCTCAGTAGCTGTGATTGGCCGTCTGAAGCATGTGACCAAGTCTTTATAAGTTCGAGGCAGCCGCAGCGGCGTCATTATGCTGCTTAGATTCAGGGACAGAGCACACATCAACGTGCTGGCTGCTGATTAGGGAAAGATAGGCAGGAAAAAACCATTTGTGTCCGGATAGAATTGAGGGACAGGTCGGAGTGTTTAGGCAGGGCGAGTTGTAGGCATTTTAGGGATAGAGTCTGCTGAATTATATAGGGTCAGTGTCTTCTACAAACTACAATCGATATTGCTGTGTGGGGGGTGGGGTCTGCACTCAATCCTGATCTACGATCTCTTCTCAATCCTGTTAGGGACAGAGTCTGCTGAATTTTAGGGAAACTGTGTTCTACAAACTACAATCGATATTGCTGTGTGGTGTGGGATTGGAGATAGGCAGGTGTCAGTGATCCACATCCATTTTTCTGTGTGTGAGCTGCAGTGAACACAATCTTTTTGGGCTGCAGTGAACACAATCTTTTTGGGCTGCAGTGAACACAATCTTTTTGGGCTGCAGTGAACACAATCTTTTTGGGCTGCAGTGAACACAATCTTTTTGGGCTGCAGTGAACACAATCTTTTTGGGGTGCAGTGAACAAAATCTTTTTGGGGTGCAGTGAACACAATCCTTTTTGGTGTGCAGTGAACACAATCTTTGTGGGGTGCAGTGAACAAAATCCTTTGTGGGGTGCAGTGAACACAATCTTTTTGGGGTGCAGTGAACAAAATCCTTTTTGGGGTGCAGTGAACAACATCCTTTTTGGGGTGCAGTGAACACAATCTTTTTGGGGTGCAGTGAACAAAATCCTTTGTGGGGTGCAGTGAACACAATCTTTTTGGGGTGCAGTGAACACAATCTTTTTGGGGTGGAGTGAACAACATCCTTTTTGGGGTGCAGTGAACAAAATCCTTTTTGGGGTGCAGTGAACAAAATCATTTTTGGGGTGCAGTGAACACAATCTTTTTGGGGTGCAGTGAACACAATCTTTGTGGGGTGCAGTGAACACAATCTTTTTGGGGTGGAGTGAACAACATCCTTTTTGGGGTGCAGTGAACAACATCCTTTTTGGGGTGCAGTGAACACAATCTTTTTGGGGTGCAGTGAACACAATCTTTGTGGGGTACAGTGAACAGAATCTTTGTGGGGTGCAGTGAACACAATCTTTGGGGGGTACAGTGAACACAATCTTTGTGAGGTGCAGTGAACACAATCTTTGTGGGGTGCAGTGAACACAATCATTGTGGGGTGCAGTGAACTCAATCTTTGTGGGGTACAGTGAACACAATCTCATACTTCTGAAGGTTTGAGGGTGCTGCCTGTTCCATACTCCCCCTACTCCTCATCTAGCCTTTTAGGGGTACAAACAATAGTAATTGGGGCCTAGTGTGGTTGTGTACGTGTGATATACATACACTTTTTTGGGATCATATTTTCTATTCCGCTATTTAATCAAAAACCTTTGGGGATCAGTTAAATTGGGGGATAGTCTGTGTTGGTACGTGTGAGAGAGATCCACCTTTCCAAGTTGTTGGGGTTCATCTCATACTTCTGTAGGTTTGAGGGTGCTGCCTGTTCCATACTCCCCCTACTCCTAGCCTTTTAGGGGTACAAACAATAGTAATTGGGGCCTAGTGTGGTTGTGTACGTGTGATATACATACACTTTTTTGGGATCATATTTTCTATTCCGCTATTTAATCAAAAACCTTTGGGGATCAGTTAAATTGGGGGATAGTCTGTGTTGGTACGTGTGAGAGAGATCCACCTTTCCAAGTTGTTGGGGTTCATCTCATACTTCTGAAGGTTTGAGGGTGCTGCCTGTTCCATACTCCCCCTACTCCTAGCCTTTTAGGGGTACAAACAATAGTAATTGGGGCCTAGTGTGGTTGTGTACGTGTGATATACATACACTTTTTTGGGATCATATTTTCTATTCCGCTATTTAATCAAAAACCTTTGGGGATCAGTTAAATTGGGGGATAGTCTGTGTTGGTACGTGTGAGAGAGATCCACCTTTCCAAGTTGTTGGGGTTCATCTCATACTTCTGAAGGTTTGAGGGTGCTGCCTGTTCCATACTCCCCCCTACTCCTAGCCTTTTAGGGGTACAAACAATAGTAATTGGGGCCTAGTGTGGTTGTGTACGTGTGATATACATACACTTTTTTGGGATCATATTTTCTATTCCGCTATTTAATCAAAAACCTTTGGGGATCAGTTAAATTGGGGGATAGTCTGTGTTGGTACGTGTGAGAGAGATCCACCTTTCCAAGTTGTTGGGGTTCATCTCATACTTCTGAAGGTTTGAGGGTGCTGCCTGTTCCATACTCCCCCTACTCCTAGCCTTTTAGGGGTACAAACAATAGTAATTGGGGCCTAGTGTGGTTGTGTACGTGTGATATACATACACTTTTTTTGGATCATATTTTCTATTCCGCTATTTAATCAAAAACCTTTGGGGATCAGTTAAATTGGGGGATAGTCTGTGTTGGTACGTGTGAGAGAGATCCACCTTTCCAAGTTGTTGGGGTTCATCTCATACTTCTGAAGGTTTGAGGGTGCTGCCTGTTCCATACCCCCCCTACTCCTCATCTAGCCTTTTAGGGGTACAAACAATAGTAATTGGGGCCTAGTGTGGTTGTGTACGTGCGAGATACATACACTTTTTTTGATCATATTTCCTATTCCGCTATTCAATAAAAACCTTTGAGGATCAATTGAATTGCGGGATAGTCTGTGTCGGTACGTGTGAGAGAGATCCACCTTTCCAAGTTGTTGGGGTTCATCTCATACTTCTGAAGGTTTGAGGGTGCTGCCTGTTCCATACTCCCCCTACTCCTCATCTAGCCTTTTAGGGGTACAAACAATAGTAATTGGGGCCTAGTGTGGTTGTGTACGTGTGATATACATACACTTTTTTTGGATCATATTTTCTATTCCGCTATTTAATCAAAAACCTTTGGGGATCAGTTAAATTGGGGGATAGTCTGTGTTGGTACGTGTGAGAGAGATCCACCTTTCCAAGTTGTTGGGGTTCATCTCATACTTCTGAAGGTTTGAGGGTGCTGCCTGTTCCATACTCCCCCTACTCCTCATCTAGCCTTTTAGGGGTACAAACAATAGTAATTGGGGCCCAGTGTGGTTGTGTACGTGTGATATACATACACTTTTTTGGGATCATATTTTCTATTCCGCTATTTAATCAAAAACCTTTGGGGATCAGTTAAATTGGGGGATAGTCTGTGTCGGTACGTGTGAGAGAGATCCACCTTTCCAAGTTGTTGGGGTTCATCTCATACTTCTGAAGGTTTGAGGGTGCTGCCTGTTCCATACCCCCCCTACTCCTCATCTAGCCTTTTAGGGGTACAAACAATAGTAATTGGGGCCTAGTGTGGTTGTGTACGTGCGAGATACATACACTTTTTTTGATCATATTTCCTATTCCGCTATTCAATAAAAACCTTTGAGGATCAATTGAATTGCGGGATAGTCTGTGTCGGTACGTGTGAGAGAGATCCACCTTTCCAAGTTGTTGGGGTTCATCTCATACTTCTGAAGGTTTGAGGGTGCTGCCTGTTCCATACTCCCCCTACTCCTCATCTAGCCTTTTAGGGGTACAAACAATAGTAATTGGGGCCTAGTGTGGTTGTGTACGTGTGATATACATACACTTTTTTTGGATCATATTTTCTATTACGCTATTTAATCAAAAACCTTTGGGGATCAGTTAAATTGGGGGATAGTCTGTGTTGGTACGTGTGAGAGAGATCCACCTTTCCAAGTTGTTGGGGTTCATCTCATACTTCTGAAGGTTTGAGGGTGCTGCCTGTTCCATACTCCCCCTACTCCTCATCTAGCCTTTTAGGGGTACAAACAATAGTAATTGGGGCCCAGTGTGGTTGTGTACGTGTGATATACATACACTTTTTTGGGATCATATTTTCTATTCCGCTATTTAATCAAAAACCTTTGGGGATCAGTTAAATTGGGGGATAGTCTGTGTCGGTACGTGTGAGAGAGATCCACCTTTCCAAGTTGTTGGGGTTCATCTCATACTTCTGAAGGTTTGAGGGTGCTGCCTGTTCCATACCCCCCCTACTCCTCATCTAGCCTTTTAGGGGTACAAACAATAGTAATTGGGGCCTAGTGTGGTTGTGTACGTGTGATATACATACACTTTTTTTGGATCATATTTTCTATTCCGCTATTTAATCAAAAACCTTTGGGGATCAGTTAAATTGGGGGATAGTCTGTGTCGGTACGTGTGAGAGAGATCCACCTTTCCAAGTTGTTGGGGTTCATCTCATACTTCTGAAGGTTTGAGGGTGCTGCCTGTTCCATACCCCCCCTACTCCTCATCTAGCCTTTTAGGGGTACAAACAATAGTAATTGGGGCCTAGTGTGGTTGTGTACGTGCGAGATACATACACTTTTTTTGATCATATTTCCTATTCCGCTATTCAATAAAAACCTTTGAGGATCAATTGAATTGCGGGATAGTCTGTGTCGGTACGTGTGAGAGAGATCCACCTTTCCAAGTTGTTGGGGTTCATCTCATACTTCTGAAGGTTTGAGGGTGCTGCCTGTTCCATACTCCCCCTACTCCTCATCTAGCCTTTTAGGGGTACAAACAATAGTAATTGGGGCCTAGTGTGGTTGTGTACGTGTGATATACATACACTTTTTTTGGATCATATTTTCTATTACGCTATTTAATCAAAAACCTTTGGGGATCAGTTAAATTGGGGGATAGTCTGTGTTGGTACGTGTGAGAGAGATCCACCTTTCCAAGTTGTTGGGGTTCATCTCATACTTCTGAAGGTTTGAGGGTGCTGCCTGTTCCATACTCCCCCTACTCCTCATCTAGCCTTTTAGGGGTACAAACAATAGTAATTGGGGCCCAGTGTGGTTGTGTACGTGTGATATACATACACTTTTTTGGGATCATATTTTCTATTCCGCTATTTAATCAAAAACCTTTGGGGATCAGTTAAATTGGGGGATAGTCTGTGTCGGTACGTGTGAGAGAGATCCACCTTTCCAAGTTGTTGGGGTTCATCTCATACTTCTGAAGGTTTGAGGGTGCTGCCTGTTCCATACCCCCCCTACTCCTCATCTAGCCTTTTAGGGGTACAAACAATAGTAATTGGGGCCTAGTGTGGTTGTGTACGTGTGATATACATACACTTTTTTTGGATCATATTTTCTATTCCGCTATTTAATCAAAAACCTTTGGGGATCAGTTAAATTGGGGGATAGTCTGTGTCGGTACGTGTGAGAGAGATCCACCTTTCCAAGTTGTTGGGGTTCATCTCATACTTCTGAAGGTTTGAGGGTGCTGCCTGTTCCATACCCCCCCCTACTCCTCATCTAGCCTTTTAGGGGTACAAACAATAGTAATTGGGGCCTAGTGTGGTTGTGTACGTGCGAGATACATACACTTTTTTTGATCATATTTCCTATTCCGCTATTCAATAAAAACCTTTGAGGATCAATTGAATTGCGGGATAGTCTGTGTCGGTACGTGTGAGAGAGATCCACCTTTCCAAGTTGTTGGGGTTCATCTCATACTTCTGAAGGTTTGAGGGTGCTGCCTGTTCCATACTCCCCCTACTCCTCATCTAGCCTTTTAGGGGTACAAACAATAGTAATTGGGGCCCAGTGTGGTTGTGTACGTGTGATATACATACACTTTTTTTGGATCATATTTTCTATTCCGCTATTTAATTTAACTGGGCCTCCATGCGAGACCTGTGTGCCTTGTTGCGCTGTTTTGAGTACTCCACCAACATGGCCAGTGGCAATGACGCCGTTCTCAGCTTAACTATCCCACTTCTATGCCTCCTTGAAAAAACAATTCGGGCGATGATGGAAGAGGATGTGGCACAGGATGAGGAGGAGGAGGAGGATGAAGAGGTAACATTTCCAAGGCTTTCAGGGCAGTCATTCGCAAGGGGCTCCGAGGGTGGGTTCCTGCACACGCAAACGCCAGGGACGCAATTGTCCAGCAGGGGCACAGTTCTGGAGGATGAGGAGGATGAGGAGGAGGAGGAGCTGGAGGAGGAGATGGAACCATGTTCACAGCAGGGTGGCACCCAGGCCAGCTCATGGCCATCACTGGTGCGTGGCTGGGGGGATACAGAGGACACGGACGATACACCTCCCACAGAGGACAGCCTTTCGTTGCCTCTGGGCAGCCTGGCACACATGAGCGATTACATGCTGCAGTGTCTCCACAACGACCGCCGAGTTGCCCACATTCTAACTTGTGCTGATTACTGGGTGGCCACGCTGCTGGATCCCCGTTACAAGGACAACGTACCGTCCTTAATTCACTCACTGGAGCGCGATCGCAAGATGCGCGAGTACAAGCGCACGCTGGTAGACGCCATGCTGCTGGCATTCCCATCTGACAGCGGGGCCACAGTGGAAGCACAAGGCAGAGGAGGAGGAGGAGGAGGTCGCCAACGCAACCAGGGCACCGCCAGCACCTCAGAAGGCAGGGTTAGCATGGCCGAAATGTGGAAAAGCTTTGTCAGCACGCCACAACAAACAGCAGCACCAGCAGCTCAGATGGAACGTCTTAGCAGGAGGCAGCATTTTACCAACATGGTGGAGCAGTATGTGTGCACACGCCTACATGTAGTGAATGACGGGTCTGCCCCCTTCAACTTCTGGGTCTCCAAATTGGGCACATGGCTTGAGCTTGCCCTTTACGCCTTGGAGGTGCTGGCGTGCCCTGCAGCCAGTGTATTATCTGAACGGGTATTTAGCACGGCTGGGGGCGTTATAACAGACAAGCGCAGCCGCCTGTCCAGAGACAATGTGGACAAGCTCACGTTCATTAAAATGAACCAGGCATGGATCCCACGGGACTTTTCCGTACCTTATGCAGAATAGCAATGGATACCGACCTTACCCACCCATTGTTCCATTTTTGCTCTTTCTCACTCTTTTGGGGTGTACCCTCATTTAAAATTTTTGAAAAGAAGCAGTGTTGGCTACCTCGTCCTCCTCCTCAGGGCCAGATTAATGTAGGGGCTATTGGAGCTGCAGCTCAAGGCCCCTACCTTTTATATAGGCCCCGGGTTGGCCATATTCACTGTTACCGCTCTTCTGTCACTTGTAAACACAGAAGTCTGGCTTCTATGCTCGCTTCCCCAGGCAGCACCCTCAGAACCTCCCCACACAGCGTGAAGGCCGGACAAGGAGGGACAGTTGGCGATGCATGGATGTGTTTATGGGCTTCAGAGACAGCATCCCATGTTGAATTAGGCATGCATGGCTGCACCCTTCCTCCTCTGGGTGCATGGCAAGGCACGGCCCTTAAGGCCCTTCAAAATCCTCAGCACCAAGCCCATGATGCTGTTAATCCGGCCCTGGTCCTCCTCCACCGCCGCTTCCACCTACACCGCCCATAGGTGTGCGCAGCCTATTGCATTAAGGTGTGCACCCCAAAGTTGAAATACACATGCATGTGTTTGCCAGCAGGGAGAGTAATGTATCGGGGCCATGTACCTGTAGGCAAGGAGAAATAGAGCAGAGCAGGTCCCAGGGAGATCTTTCCCATCTCCTCACTGGCAATGCTATGTGCCCTAGGTGATTAGGGTGTGCCCAGGCACACCCAGCACACCCTGTGCGCACGCCTATGTCACCGCCACATCCACCACCACCTCAACCTCCCTCCTACTCCATATGGGCCTCGTCCTTCAGAGATGAAGAAGAACATTGTTTTATTTTTCTGTTTTTTTTTTGTTGTTTTAAGTCATTTCCCTATCCACATTTGTTTGCAGAGCACTTGCCATGCTCTTAATTACGTTTTGCTGCCATTTGCAGCACTCTAGCCCTTTCCTTTGGTGTTTTAGAGCCATTTTAGTGCCTTAAAGTTCGGGTCCCCATTGACTTCAATGGGGTTCGGTGTCCGGGAAAAGTTCGGTAAAAGTCCGGGACACGGACCCGGACTTTTTTTTAAAGTTCGGCCGAACCCGTCGAACACGGACATCTAGGTGTTCGCTCAACCCTACTTGTGACGCCAGTTAGTGTGAGCCGCATTTAGTGGTAGTTTAGCAGCAGCCCCAGATAGGTTTAGGGTACCATCCCCTAATAAATATTTAACCTCCTGATCACCCCCGGTTAACCCCTTCATTGCCCTATCACAGTGTTACTATTCTGATCAGTGTATTAGTGTCACAGGTGACATCAGTTAGCATTAGTGTTAGTTAGCGTCCATCCTGGACAGCGTCAGATTTCCCGCCACATATTTAGTTATACATTTTAACCCTTTGATTGCCAGTGACACACATACACACCAAACCCCTCCATTACTAGTATAGTGTCTGAACAGATCAATATCTTTGATCAGATCAGAACTACACCAGTGTCCCCAATAGTATAGTATAGTGTTCCCAAAATGCAGCGTTAGCAGGATCAGCCCTGACACCTGCCAGCACCTGCGTTTAGCCCCTCTGCCCAGCCCCCAATAAGTGCAGTATCAGCAGATTACTGTCACTTCCAATACACAGCACACTAAACCACTGCGTTAGTCAGGGCTGATCTCTGCTGGTACTAGCAGTTACATTTTTTGGTAGCGATTCAATAAGTCCTTGACAACCAGGTCACACTAGACCTAAAAATCTATTGGCCAAAATGTCTAAACAGAGGTAAACTAGTAAAGAGGCCTACACAATGCTGAGCATGACAGATGAGAGCGATGGGGAAGCCTCACTGTCAGAATCAGGCTCACTATTCGAACCTGCTAAGGTCACTAGTGGTCCTTGTTAAGGTCAGCCATACCCGACCCTGTTCTTCTGTTGCTGAGATGCAACAAACGCAGGGTTCTGTATGCAGCAGAGTGGTGGTACTAGTGCAGCTCAACCTTCTGGTGAACTGGCAAGCACCAGCGACCTAGTACATCTTGGTTGTAGTTTGCTGTCCCCTCAAAAATAACTCAACACACAGCCATTCTCTAAACTGCTGGCAACAAAAGTGAGTACACCCCTAAGTAAAAATGTTTAAATTGGACCCAATTAGCCATTTTCCCTCCCCGATGTCATGTGTCTCGTTAGTGTTACAAGGTGTCAGGTGTGAATGGGGAGCAGGTGTGTTAAATTTGGTGTTATCGCTCTCACTCTCTCATACTGGTCACTGGAAGCTCAACATGCAACCTCGTGGCAAATTACTCTCTGAGGATCTGAAAAAAAGAATTTTTACTCTACATAAAGATTGCCTAGGCTATAAGAAAATTGCCAAGACCCTGAAACCGAGCTGCAGCACAGTGGTCAAGACCATACAGCAGTTTAACTTGACATGTTCCACTCAGAACAGGCCTTGCTATGGTCGACCAAAGAAGTTGAGTGCACAGACTCAGCATCATATACAGAGGTTGACTTTGGTAAATAGAATTATGAGTGCTGTCAGCATTCCTGCAGAGGTTGAAGGGGTGAGGGAGTCACCCTGTCAGTGCTCAGACCATATGCCGCACACTGCATCGAATTGGTCTGCATTGCTGTCATCCCAGAAGGAAGCATCTTCCAAATATGATGGACAAGAAAGCCCGCAAACAGTTTGCTGAAGACAAGGTGTCGAAATAAAATAAAAAATAAAAATAAACAATAATAATAATAATAAAAAAGTTCAAGCACCCTAGCCCCCCCCCCGTGTTTGCGTGCAAAGGCTAACACAAGCATTGGTCTAGTGTCATATCTAAACAGCAATTGCACCATGCATGTGAGATATCCCACAAAAAGAATTTTCACAAAAAAGTCCCAATGGAAATTGCTTGTGTGATAGAAATCACAGTGCTGAAACATGCCTTTTATCCAGTGTAGTGACAAATGTGGTGACAGTCCGCCCCCTCTGAATGTTCCACTTACCGGACTTAATTGACCCCATAAGCCATATAGCCCAGAAGGTCAAATAAAGCTGGTGTCCCAGTAAGGAACTTGATGGATTCTTGGGGTATAATGCCTGTGGTCCCTGTGATCCTTTATGCTCCAATCACATATACAGAAAAAGAGAGACCCCACAATAGTGTAATTCTGATAACACTTTTAATGGTAGTAAAAGCAACAATTACACTCACATTTAGTTGAAGATAAAAAGGCCAAAGTTAGATCTGGCGAGTCTGAGAGACTTCCTGGCCGTGGATGCTGCTCGCCTTGGTCCCGGCTTGCGTTCCAACCGTACCGGAAGTGACGTGCCGATGTCCATAGACCGGAAATTACGTCGACGCGTTTCGCCCTTCCCTTCCGGGCGTTTTCAAAGACGTATTTCCGGTCCGCGGCTATGGGCATTCAATATATACTGCCCTAACTCATTAGCACGGAATGAACTTCCTGTTCCTGCTGGGTGTAAGCGGCCTCATCTCCACCCAACAGGAAGTGACCACGCCGCCATACTGGATATATAATTAACAACATAAATAAATTTCCGTGGACAATCGATAATTGTGCATATTAAATAATCATACCCAAATACAAAAATGAGTAGATGATATAGATGTAGAATAAATACAAGTACTTTGGGGCAAATACAATTGGATATATCATTCACTAGGAAATTTAAACGACATTACATATTAAAAAGAATAACCTATATTCTTTTTAAAATTCGATCACTATCATAATAATGGTATTAAAATTAATAGGCAAAGCTCAATCCCATAAAAAGGTTATGATAAGAATATCTAAAATATATAAAATGCTCATATGTAAAAATCTAAAAAAGGTTAAAAATATAGGGGCCAGACTAAGACAATATGTTACCAATTCGATAAAAAACAGTTGAGGTCAAAATCCACGTTTAATCCCTCAGGCTGCAAAGTTTTTAATAGAAAAATCAATTTTCCCTCATTTTGTGAAATACCCTGTTTCATATTTCCTCCTCTCCAGTTGGGTTTAACTCTATCAATCCCACAAAATTTTAAAACGGAGGGGTCCTTATTGTGTACCAGTCTAAAATGGTTGGACAGGCTATGTTTTTTAAAACCAGTTTTTATGTTTGTTACATGCTCCCTTAGACGTACCCACAACTCACGGGTAGTACGACCCACGTATTGGAGCTTGCAAGGACACTCCAAAAGG
This sequence comes from Pelophylax lessonae, assembly GCF_965119305.1. Lineage (NCBI taxonomy): Eukaryota > Metazoa > Chordata > Amphibia > Anura > Ranidae > Pelophylax > Pelophylax lessonae. Next base: position 525,503,152 of record NC_138769.1, on the reverse strand, counting down.
TATGTTACGTGGGTGGACATGCAAGAAATGAATTTGTCTATTTTGAAGTTGGTCCCTTTACTAGTAGATGTAAATTGTGTAGTTTTGCGGGTTCTGTATTTTGAGGTTTTGCATATTGCACATCGCCCGCACGAAAAGAAACCTGTTTGGTCAAGAAATGTTTTATTTGCTATGGGTGGGTTCACTACATTATTTGCTAGTTTATTTCTTAACGTCGTGGGTTTGGTATAAACAAAAACAGGCTTTTGTGGTAAAACTTTTTCCAAGATGGGATCTTTCTGTAAAATGTACCAGTGTTTTTTAATTATTTTTTTCTAATTGTTTATGCTGTCTAGAAAAACCAGTCATGAATGCTGTTCCATGTTTGTTTTCTACTTTTTTTGAACGGGTCTCCAATATTTCTTGTCTATTGTACTTCCTGACGTCTTCCTTTGTTTTTTTCAAAGCATTTATCTCGTATCCTTTTTCTTCAAATCTCTTTAGGATCGTGTTGGCCTGGATGTCATAGTCTTCATCATTATCGCAATTGCGTTTAATTCTTATTAGCTGACTCTTCGGCACTGTGTTCAACCATCTTGGGTGGTGACAACTATGTACCGGAATGTATCCATTCCGATCCACTTCCTTGAAGTACGTTTTGGTACATAATTTTGTTTCTTTTTTGTATATCACCAAGTCCAAAAAATTAATATGTTCTTTGTTCCACTGGTCAGAGAAAGATATATCATACTTATTGAGTCTAATTTCTGCCATAAATTCTTGAAATTATTCCATACTCCCGTCCCAAATGATCAACATGTCATCTATGTAGCGTTTGTATAACCGTAACTGCGGTCTTGGTTTGCTGAAAATTACCTCCTCCTCCCACTTGCTGAGGAAGATATTTGCCACAGAGGGGGCATATTTAGCCCCCATTGCCACACCTTTGATCTGCCTGAAAAAATCAGTATAGTAGCACGCTAACTGGACGGTTTAGTGGCTTTTTTTCTTCTTTTTTCTTTCTGTCAAGTCACCCCGTTGAGGGGGACACGTTCAAAACCACTGTCACGTTTATATAATATTGTAAGTGATGCATGAATATTGCTGCACATTGCACTTTAATTTGTTTATGAGTGTCATTTCATATTTTTTGTTGGATATTTATTTATATTATCAATTTGGTTCCTAACACCATACTTGTTTGCGCTGATATTTGGCTTAGCACTTTGTAAAATTGGTCATCACCATTTTTTGAACAGCTGCACCCAGGTATAGGTTTATTTCGTTTTTTTCCCATAGCGCCGTACACATTTTTGATTTTCATGTGAGATATCGCCATGAACGTCAGAGGGCAGTAATGCTTGCAGTAGACCTCCTCTGTAAATCTAAAGTGGTAACCTGTAAACTCTTTTAAAGGCTTTTAAAAATTGTACGTAGCTTGTTGCTGCTGCTGCACGGGTGTGCCCAATTTTAAAGCATGTCATGTTTGGTTATCCAAACTTGTTATCCAATATAAGACATACAGAGCATCTTTGGATGGTAATTGCTGATGTTTCGTAGATTTATTCAATTATCCAACATGAACTTGGTTTGGGGGCTGTCCAGATGTATTTAGTTAGAGATTCCAATAGCCTCAAGGTGCAGATTTCCTTTATTATGGAATTACTGCAATATGCCACACATCATAACTACTTTTGGTTCAATGGTCAATCTTTTCATTAGGATACCAGCGTTGCTATGGGCGCTAAGTACGCCCCATCTTTGGCTAATTTGTTTATGGCCCAGTGGGAGGAGGATGTCGTCTATGCCCATAGCAGGCCTCAGATACTGCTGTGGGCTAGGTATATAGACGATGCCCTCCTCTGGGACGGTGTGGTAAATGATCTGGTATCCTTTATGGAGTTAATTTTAACTCCAGAGGGATCCACTTGAATTATGACATGAGTCAAACAGCCATAAACTTTCTAGATTTAACCATATAAAATAAGAATGGTAAATTTGTTACCACCACTTATTTCAAAATTACCAATAGAAATTCACATATACTGGTAGACAGTTGCCAACATGGTTCTTTGCAGTTCCTAAGAATCAGTATTTACGGATCCGGCGGAAATGCACTGATCATCATGATTTTCTATCTCAAGCCCAGGTTCTCACAGAAAGATTCTTGGATAAGGGATATCATGAGGATTTTCTCTGTGGGACCCTGGAGCAGGTTAGCCAAACTGATAGATCTCCGTTGCTACAAATCCATTCTCAAGTGAGACGAGATGACTCCTTTCCGAGTTTGCCGTTTATTACTACCTTTTTGAACAAACACATGGGGATCAAACATCTTATACAACGTCAATGGCACATTTTAAGTAATGATCCAGTTGTTAAGAAAGCCTTGCCAGAGAGACCCCATGTTATCTTTAGGGGAACCCCGACATTGCGAGATAGCTTAGCCCCAAATGTTCTTGAACCACCTCAGGCTAAACCTAGTTTTCTTCAACATCTTACAGGTTTTTTCAAATGTAATAGGTGCCAAGTCTATTCATTGAATAACATTAAGCAGAGGAATACCAAAAGCTTTGTTGCAACTAGAACTAGTAAGTCCTATAAGATAAAGCCTTTCATCTCCTGCACTAGTACTGGAATAGTTTATCTTCTCCAATGCTCGTGCGGGTTGCAATATATTGGCAGGATCAAACGTCCCTTACAAGTGCGACTCAATGAGCACATAGCGAATATTAGAAAGGGTTTCAAACATCATTCAGTGTCCAAACATTTTTTATTGTTTCACAATAAAGACCCTAGAAACATTTTATTTTTAGGTATTGATACATTTAGTCCACAATGGCGGGGTGAACCACTTGTGAGGGGCCTATCTAGGCTCGAAATGGCCTGGATTTATAGAGACAAGACCTTCACACCTTTTGGCCTTAACCTCCCTGGCAGTATGATTCTTTCGGATTTTAGGTGCTGAAAGCGGTACCATTATTTTGCATGTAATTGAGCAGCCCAAACCAACTATTTACATATTTTTTTTTTTTTACTGTGCGCTCTTCTTTATAACATTTTGGGTATGATAAAGTTTGAAACACAAAATCATAAATTATAATATAATAAAAAACTATAAACAAGTTAAAGTATGTATGTATGTATGTATATATATATATATATATATATATATATATATATATATATATATACACACACACATATATATATATATACGTATATATATATATATATATATATATATATATATATATATATACACACACATAAAAAGTACAGTAAAACTGCAGGAAAGGGCACTGGGGGGCAATGTAATGTGAATTTATTTTATTTTGAATGGTATCAGTGTGTTTGGTGTGTTTTACATTTGAATTTGCCACCGGTTCCACCCCCTGCGAACGTCACATCGCAGGAGACGGAAGCCGGGGCACGGAGAGGATCGGGAGTAAGATCCGCCGCCGCATACCGCTCGCATACATCACTGGATCCCGGTGACAAGGTAAGTAACCTCTTTTACAGGATTCAGCAATGCTTCTGGCGGTACCCCAAGTGTGGCTCGGGTTACCGCTTTTGGCTCTGAAATTTAACCCCGAGCCACGCTCGGGAATACCGCTAAGAAGGTTAATATAGATGTGGACGTGAATGCGTTTATTGATAATACATTATGACATTTTTAGCCATTGTGAATTTGTGAACTCGGTTTGACGTACGGGTTTCTTTACCATATATGTTACTATTCATTTTTAATTCTTAATTATCAATACATTTTTACTATTCATATTATTCTTTATATTAATGTAATTTATTTATGCTGAATGGCGTACATTAAGTATTCTGTTTTGATATTTTATTTATTTTTGATAATTTGTTTCATTTGTTTATATCTGGTGGTTACTCCATCGGGTATTTTGTATTAGGTTAGATATTTATTGCCTATTACTTACTTTTAATAAATTTTGGCCACCTACGTTTCATTTAAGATTTGTATACAATGGCATCTTTCCCTGGTGTAAGATGGCCATTAGGTGGAGATCCTGGGTGTCAGACCGAGGTGGTATTATCCCTGTGTGTCTATTTAAGAGGTGGCATCAGCGCGCCGCCCATACCTTTGATAATGTCAGCTCTGACGAAACGTGTTGGGTCAAGGCGTGCTGACATCACCCCTACGTTCCAGAAGGGATGGGCAGAAGAGCCGACCGGCCGGCGGCTCGCTTGTTTGTACTGTGCGTGTACTCTGCATTGCATGCGAGTGTAACCTTTTACATTACAATAAATATATCTTACGGTTTTACATTATGGAGCCTTTCATTTCTGTTACATGATGGTGCTGATATAACGGTGGCTGTTCAGGGGCACTTGAGTGTTTTCCGGGGAGACTCCATTGGGATATCTGGTCCGTGTGGCGTTACTGAACGTTCCCTGCTGGGTTTTACAGGCACTAATATCCCAGCATCTGCTAAGCAGGATTTATATCGGTGGAGGATATAGCACTTGTGGTAAACAATATCTGGATTTCCTTTCCATCACAGCTCTTGGGTCTTTTGGACTTATTAGAGACTGTTATCTTGGCACTTATTCATTCAAAATTTACTGTGCACTTATTTACATAATGATCACATTTATATGATATCATTAACTTGATTATTGGACTTTATTTGAGATTATTATTTTTATATTTATCAATTTTTGTAGTTAGTTTTGATCACACATTTGATTATTTGATTTATGTTAGCTTGATCACTATTCATTTATTATTAATGATTTTTGATTGATCACGTATATTCTTACTCATTTAGTGCAGCTTGTTTATTTATATTGGCTATTTGATGATATCACACTGGAAGCTGCAGCTCTAATATATATTTTTTAGATTAGCGCGGTTATAGTTTTGGTATTATGTCATGTTTGGTATCTATGTACTTGGCATACGATCATCTTGTGTAATATATAGTGTATTTGTGCATTCAATTTAAAAAAAACTTTTTTTCCCCCAAAAAATTGCATTTGGAAAATCTCTGCGCAAATACTGTGTGACAAAAAAAAATGCAACACCTACCGTTTAGTTCTGTAGGGCCTCTTGCTTTAAAAACATATATAATGTTAAAATATTTTTTTCATGTAAACAAAAAGTGTCAGAAAAGGCTTGGTTGTCAAGTATTTAGAATAGTGGGTGATGTGTGGAATAAGCTTCTAATATTGGGCATAAAATGTCAGGGCAACCAATACCAACAACCCCAAATGACCCATTTTTGGAAAGTAGACATCCCAAGCTATTTGCTGAGAGGCATGTCGAGTCCATGGAATATTTTATATTTTGCCACAAGTTTCGGAAAAATTACAAAAATATTTTTTCTTTTTTTACACAAAGTTGTCACTTAAATTATATATTGCTCAAACATGTCATGGCTATATGTGAAATTAAATACAAATACATTCTGCTGCTTCTCCTGAGGATGGGATAACACATGCATGAGACTTTTTGGCAGTCTAGCCACATACAAGACCCTGCAAACCAATCATCGCCTTCAGGCTTTCTAAGGGCGTATACATTGTTGATTTCACTCCTCAGTCCTCACTACCTATCACAGATTCAGAGGCCAAGAAATGCCAAGATAGCACAATAACCAACTCCCCCCCCCCAAACTACCCCCTTTCAGGAAAGTAGACACCACAAGGTATTTGCTAAGAGGCATAGTGAGTATTTTCCAGCTCTCATTTGTTTTGGAAAAAACTTTTTCAATTTTCAGAACTTTATGACAAAAAGTGAGATCTGCAAAATACTCAACATGCCTCTCAGCAAATAGCTTGGCTTGTCTACTTTCTGTAAAGGGGTCATTTGGGGGAGTTTTGTGCTGTCTTGGCATTTCATGGCCTCCAAAACTGTGATAGGTAGTAAGGAGTGAAATCAACAATTTATGCCCTTAGAAAGCCTGAAGGCGGTGATTGTTTTTTGGGGTCCTGTACGCGGCTAGACTGCCAAAAGTCTCACACATGTGGTATCTCCATACTTTAGGAAAAGCAGCAGAATGTAATTTGGGGTGTCATTTCACAAATACCCATGAGCAATTTATAATTCGAGTGACAACTTTGTGAAAAACAAAAAAAAAAAAAAAAAAAATTGTAATTTTCCCAAAACTTGTGGCAAATTATGAAATATTCAATGGACTCATCATGCCTCTCAGAAAATAGCTTAGGATGTCTTCTTTCCAAAAAGGGGTCATTGGGGGGGTTGTCCTATCTTGACATTTCATGGCCTCCGAAACTGTGATAGGTAGTGGGAAGTGAAATCAACAATTTAAACAATTTATGCCCTTAGAAAGCCTGAAGGCAGTGATTGGTTTTTGGCGTCCTGTTAGTGGCTAGACTGCAAAAAATTCTCCCACATGTGGTATCCTTATGCTCAGGAGAAGCATCAGAATGTATTTTGGGGTGTAATTCCACATATACCCATGGCATGTTTGAGCAATATATAATTCCAAGGACAATTTTGAGTAAAAAAAAAAACACCTGTGACAAAAAAATTAAATATGCAATGGGCTCAGCATGCCTCTCAAGAAATTCCTTGGGGTGTCTACTTTCCAAAAAGTGGTAATTTGGGGGTTTTGTACTACCCTGCCATGTTAGCACTTCAAGAAATGAGCTAGACAGTCAGAAAGTAAAAGCTGCGTAAATTCCAGTATATAAAGTACACCATAGTGTGTAGAGGCTATAACTTTTGCACAAACCAATAATTATACGCTTATTTAAGCTAAATACATTTTGGCCTAAATGTATGATAAAAATTGAGTTTATTGGATATTTTTTATAATAAAAATTTTATTTTTTTTTCTCAAAATTTTCGGCCTATTTTTGTTTATACCGCAAAAAATAGAAACCACAGAGTGATCAAATACCACCAAAAGAAAGCTCTATTTGAGAGACATAAATTTAATTTTGGTACAGCATTGCATGACTGCACAATTCCCAGTTAAAGTCACGCAGTGCCAAATTGCAAAAAATAACCTTGTCATTAAGGGGGTAAAACCTTCCGGTCCTTAAAAGATTAATATATCCTTGGCAATCAACTCTTTAAAACACCAAAATAATATTTTCTGATTATGAATGGAACTACTGTTACTTCTATACTTTCTATAAAAAAGCATTTTTATTGAGAGTAATTGACATGTTTCGTGGATGACATTACAGTAAAAGTAGCAAAAAGAAAATACTATTGCTAGATATCAATAGGACACATGCACAAGACACAATACTAAGAAATCTGGTCTCAAAGATACAGTATGTCCAGTGACTCTATATTTTTTTTTTTTTAAGGTACAGATGTTTGAAACAGAATAAATTGAGTTTTCTACTTATAATAAATGCCACAAATGTCTCATTATAGTTTTGTTTGAAATGATATAACATTGTTTGTTTTGTTTTGCTACACCTCAGTAATTCTTGATATTTTTTTGCTGTAGTAGTAGATCAGAATAAATAATGTCCCGCTGATGTTTCACAAAGGTTCTAAATTAGAAATCATTCTGGATTATTCTCTGGCTGTATTGAATGTGGAACTGCAGGTGACTCAATCAGCTGTGATTTGTACTGCATTTCTACCTTTTATAAAAAGTTGATAAGGAGAAAAGGCAATTTTACTGACCTAATGGCCTTCCATTTTTAACTTCCAAACCTTTTTTTAAATTGTGATCATCATGTAGAATAACATTTTAATGAATACAAATCGGTTTGAACATGTGTGGCATCACAAGTGCTGAATATATTTGATGATTAAAGAAAAACAGCATCCATACACAGCCTTTGCTTCCAACACAGCTATTTACTTCAGTATAATTATTATTGATTAAGGCAGACATTTAGTAAATGATGCTGCTTCGTGAGAATGGTAAATGAACTTTAGAAATTACGGAATTATAAATCCTACATGTTTATTTATTGCAAACTTTGGGAAACTATTGCTCTTTTTGAAAAATTCAAGCACATCCCAAAGAGGTTTCCTTTTAGTAAATTGAGCAGATAGTGTTAATATTTACTGAGCTATAGGAAGAATGCAGTAGCAAACATACACAAGTGTTAAAAGATAGTATTGAACACAAACCAGGAGGACATGTACTATCACCATATGTTTACCAAAGATTGCTAGCATGCGTGTGTGCAGATCAATGTAGTGTACAGTATGTACTGAATACAAGGCAATAGGACATCCGCTATCACTAAAGGTTCACTTATAATAACTAGCATTGTGAAAATAAAATCAGTGCAAAATAATATCTCAAAAATAATAACAGCAGCTGTACACTCAAATTATTAAATCCAAGAATAATCAATCTATAACAAATCAGTGCAGCTCTCTAAACTAATCTATAGTAAATAAAATATAAAATCAAATAGAATGAATCAGAATATAGAGAGTCCCATAAAGTGACATAAGTGCTGCAAAATGACACTCGTGGGTAATCAGGTGCAAGATCTTCTCCATCAGTAGCGCAAGCCTCTCACCTCAAAGGGCAACCCCTGAATTACAGATGGGTAATCACGCTTTTCACCTCCAGGGCAGAAGGATTTAGAACCCTCTAGCACAAATTTTCAGTCAGACCAGACGTATCCAAAATATGGACGAAATGAAAGCAATCAATGCATCCCTCCAAGCTTGTCACTCCAGGACTCCCCGGCAGAAATCATATTAAAGTAAAACATACATTTAGTGCTCTCAGTTTCAAATAAGGTGCTTTATTTATAAATAAAAATGCTTACATAAGCGGCACTGTGACCCAGTGCCCAGTGATTCCATCGTATGTACACCAATCTGGAACAGGATGACCGCGGGTGATGTCAAGTACTCCTCCTCCTTACGCTTTACGTCCCATAGGTGGGACTTCTTCAGTGGATACGGAGGCACATATGGTACCTGCTAGTTAAAGGCAATGAGTAATATGTGATAGGTGGAGACCCGCTCGGGGGTTGCTATAGAAATTGGATCATTGGATGATGTGATTCTGTTTATTACATTTTTTTCACATACAGTATATACATTTGTTATATCGTTTTGCACATTTATATGATATTTTTTATCAGGTTCATTACTGACTATTACATGTTAGTTACCCATTAGCACTGCACATATTGTTTATATTTACACATTTTTTACACTGGTTCAGGTGTTGTGCTGGCTGCTGTTTTTGGACATTAGCGCAGTCATTTCTTTGTATTTTTAATACCTTATACAACCCACTTCCCCTTTCTTGTCTGGTCATTAGCCTAGGCTAATGACATCATGCACATGATGTCATTAGCCTAGGCTAATGACATCATGCACATGAGTCATAGAAGAGCTGCAGAGCTGGAGGGGGCTGAACGAGGGTAGAGATAACAGGAGACTGCAGAGATCCATGAATATTCAGCGAGAGAGGAGAAATGTGCAGGCAAGCTGTGATGTGAGTGTGTCTGTCTGTATATATGTGTGTGTGTATATATATATGTGTATGTGTGTGTGCATCTGTGTGTCTGTGTAAATCCAGGAAGTGAACAGGCAGCAGCTTCAGCTGCCCACAGGTAAAATGGCAACAGCTAGACTTAGTGGAGGGAGATTTCTGCAGCAAATTTGGCAAGTATAGAATCACAGAATATTTAAAATAATATGCAAAGTGGTTGGAGGGAAACTTTAGAATGGCAAACGTGTTTTTATTAAAATTATGTGAGCAGACTGTAGTTCCTCTTTAAGTCCTTACAACGACTTTAAAGTGGTAGTAAACTGCCATGCTTTTTTTTTTTTAAACCTGCAAGGTAAACTTACCTTAAAACAAAGCCCTCCAGCGACGCACTGTCACCGCTGACAGGGCTTCCATCTTCACCTGTCTTCCTTTTAGGTTCGTGCCGTCTGATTGGCTGTGCCATGATAACATCACTCTCGTGAATGCACGCGGGAGCTGCTATTCATGGCAGAGGACTCTGAAGGAACGGGTGGCCATTCCTTCAGAGTGCATGTGCCGGTGATGTCACTGGCCCATTCACAAGTAAATATATCCTAAATGGTGCACATTTAGGAGATATTTACTGTAACTTTAGGTAATACTTATTATAGGCTTACATATAGGTAAATTTCTGCTATGGGAGTTTACTCCCACTTTAAGATATATCATTATTTTCCAAGGGACATTACCATATTTGAAACAGGAATCAACATAACCACCAATCACGTTTATCTTCCGTAAAACTAAGAGGGGTATATGCTAATGCCAGGAGCCTAGCTAATAAAATGGTTGAGTTGGAAATGTTAGTACATGAGGAGGACATAGACCTTGTGGGAATAACAGAGACTTGGTTCGACCCCTCACATGACTGGCTGGCAAATATCCAAGGGTATTCAGTGTACCGGAAGGACAGGATAGGAAAAAGAGGGGGAGGGGTATGCCTCTACGTCAAGAATAATGTAAAGGTGATAGAGAGGAGTGACATTACGGAAGGGATGAGTATGGAGTTAGAATCCATATGGGTAGAACTCCATAGGGAAGGAGAAAAGGGGAAAGTAATTGTGGGGGTTTGCTATAGGCCACCTAAACAAGGGGAGGAGGTAGAGCAGGAATTTTTAGCACTTTTGGGTAAAGTGGCAAAGCTAGGATCAGTCATCATATTGGGGGACTTCAATTATCCCGACATTGACTGGGAAGAGGGGACTACACACTAACAGAAGGCCCGGCTATTCACGGAAACCTTACAGGATAATTACATGTCACAGCTGGTGGACTCTCCTACTAGAGAAAACGCAATCCTGGATCTATTGATCACTAATGACCCAGACCTAATCTCGGAGGTAGGGGTCCAGGACAACCTGGGCTCTAGCGATCACAGGATGATCACATTTAGCGTAAATAACAATATAGCAAGGCAAGTGGGAAACATAAGAACCCTTAACTTCAGAAGGGCAGACTTTCCAAAATTGTACTCGTTGATGGAAAGGGTAAACTGGGACCGAACCCTGGGATCCCTGACCACAGAGGAAAAATGAGAATGCTTTAGGAATATATTAAGCAAAGGCATCTTGCAGTGCATTCCTATGGGAAATAAATTTAGAAGAGACAAAGCCAAACCCGGCTGGCTAAACCATAGCGTTAAAAATCTTATTAGGGGAAAAAAATTGGCCTTCAGGAAATATAAATCAGAAGGCACAGTATTGGCTTTCGACCAATACAAGGAGGCAAATAAGAAGTGTAAACACGAAATCAAGATGGCTAAAATAGACTTTGAGAGACAAATAGCGGAGGATAGTAAAAAAAACCCAAAGAAATTCTTTAAGTATATCAACAGCAAAAAAACTAGGGCAGAGCATATTGCACACATAATTAACGATGATGGGAAGATGGTTACAGAAGACACTGAAAAAGCAACCATGCTGAATGCTTTTTTCTCGTCAGTCTTTGGAAAAGGAGGGGTACACTGACCATGACTGTATGGTTAGTAGTAATACACAGGACTTGCCACTATGGCTAACAGAGGGTGAAATCAGGGAAAGGCTGGATAAACTTAACACAAACAAATCACCAGGCCCAGATGGCGTACATCCGAGAGTACTCAAGGAACTCAGTAAGGTTATATCCAGACCACTGTTCCTGATCTTTGCGGACAGTATTAGGACAGGAGATGTACCAGGGGAGTGGAGGAAAGCTAACGTGATTCCGATATTCAAAAAAGGTCAGAGGCATATCCCGGGAAATTATAGGCCTGTCAGTCTGACATCAGTAGTATGTAAACTTCTGGAGGGGATGATAAGGGACTATATCGTAGAGTTTGCTAAGGACAACAGCATCATTAGTAGTAACCAGCACGGGTTTACAAATGGGCGTTCTTGTCAAACCAATCTCTTAACATTCTACGAGGAGGTGAGCTGTGAGCTAGATAGGGGCAGACCAGTGGATGTGGTGTACTTGGATTTCACTAAGGCGTTCGATACAGTTCCCCATAAGCGCTTAATTTATAAAATAAGGTCTGCAGGTATCGACGGCAGGGTTTGCTCTTGGATACGGAACTGGCTAAAAGGGCGTGTCCAAAGGGTGGTAATAAACAGCGCATACTCAGACTGGTCTGAGGTAGTAAGTGGGGTCCCCCAAGGCTCAGTCCTAGGACCAACCTTGTTCAATTTATTCATAAACAGCATTAAGGACGGGATATGTAGTTCAATATCAGTTTTTGCAGATGACACAAAATTAGGCAGGGCAATAACAGCACAGCATGAAGCAGATATCCTACAGAATGACCTGGACAAAATAACGGAGTGGGCAACGACTTGGCAAATGAGATTTAACGTGGAGAAGTGTAAGGTTTTGCACTTGGGGACTAGCAACATAAAAGCACAATACACGTTAGGAGGGGAACCCCTGGGAGAATCAAAAATGGAGAAGGATCTGGGAGTATTGGTGGATGATAGACTAGGCAACAGCATGCAATGTCAAGCGGCAGCTGCCAAAGCCAGCAGAATATTAGCATGCATAAAGAAAGGGATGTATTCCAGAGATAAGACTATAATCCTTCCACTTTATAAAACTCTGGTCCGACCGCATCTGGAGTATGCTGTCCAGTTCTGGTCACCAGTCCTCAGAAGGGATGTGTTGGAGCTGGAGAGGGTCCAGAGAAGGGCAACTAAACTAATTAGGGGATTGGAGGACCTTGATTATGAGGAGCGTCTGCAATCGCTTGATTTATTCTCCCTGGAGAAGAGACGCCTGCCTGAGGGGGGACATGATAGCAATTTTTAAATATCTCAATGGGGATCTAGGCTTAGAAGAAAAGCTGTTCAGTCGCAGGGATTGCATGAGGACTCGGGGGCATACAATGCGATTAGAGGAGAAGCGTTTTAAACTCAGGCAACATGGGGGGTTCTTTACTGTTAGGGCTACAAGATTGTGGAATTCTCTACCACAAGAGGTGGTTTCTGCAGGTAATATGGTGGCTTTCAAAAGACTTCTAGACGTACATCTCAAGGATCAGAACATTCAGGGGTATGCGAGATGATTACAGCCACACACACCTACACAGGTTGAACTGGATGGACTATTGTCTTTATTCAACCTCACCTACTATGTAACTATGTAACAAAAGATCCGATATCTCAGGGAATTCTCGTTAATAACTAAGGTAATTTCTTCACAGCCACCAATCAGACCAGACCTTTTAACAGGTCTGAATCTGCCTGATGTCTGATATATTTGGCCTGTAATATCTCAGCAGGCTCATAGTGATATATTTTTTTAAAGAAAATAATACTTGGTGGCCTATTTTTGTCAGAATTGCTTTGTTACTGTTTCACACAGGAAATAATGTTTTCAACAGATTCTTTTTTTTTTTTTTTCCTTTCAAAGATTTTTATTAAGAGATATCAATACAGGTAACAACTGCAAAATGAAACATTTCGCTTTTTGTAAAGGGGGTAAAAAATTCTTTAGACAGATGTTATGTGCTATATCTCATTTCATGTTCACCGCATTTTGACTAATTTGACGGTTATGAAGCTGTTTCAAACTTTGAATGAGTTGAGGCTGCGTGTAGTAATTTTCTAGCAAAAAAAAAATTGGGATTTAACATGTGGGTAAATGAATTGCCCTAGACATCAGTGGTAAAGCCCAACTACAAGACATTGTTGGGAATGGAATATAACTACCATTTAATGTTTTTTTACAGTCTGAGTCTCCATTATGGAGATTTCCCAAATGATATACAATTGCAATACCTGCAAATGGTGATTAATCACTGAAAAAAAAATGTGAAAACTAGAAAAGAAAAGGAAGAAGGAAAATGAAATGTCCCCAAAAAATGGTAATCAAACAGTCCCAATCACCACTGATTAAAAATGTTAAATATATCTTAAATAATGGCTTGTCAGGTGCGTCACCTCCACTCTCGTGACCCCCCAATGGGTGGGTGCTCATCTCACTGTGTGTGACCTTGCAGTTAAGCTTGGTCTATATATGCAGGTAAACCCTCACAGGGTTATGATGTGTGGTCTCCTTTTTCCTTATTTGAACCGGGCTCCCAATATTAGACGTATACTATCAGCCATTCTCTCATATGGGAAAAAGGCAAACATCCATTGTGCAGATATCGTATGATAAAATCGGCTTTATTTTAAAAAAAATAGTAAATTCCACTCACATGCTGTAGGTGCTAAAGTGCACCACTCTTTCCAAGCAGGATAAATATATTCAAAATGCATAGGATGATGGATGGCCGAGCATACACCTAATGCAGTGTGAACTGATGCAGCGTACCAGCCGCTGTGAATTCCTCCGATCACCGTCACTCGCCTGGCCCCTCCCCTACGCATGACGACACAAGGGACTACGTGTCTTCCTCAGGGGGATCCCCTGAGGGATTTTGAATTTTGAATATATTTATCCTGCTTGGAAAGAGAATGGAAAACAATTGTTGGTGACCTGGTTTTGTGATAAATTTTATGTAGCTATAATTACAAAATAAAAATAATCATATGTTGCCCCTTTTTCAAGTGATTGGTGCTGATTGTTAACAAGTCCAGCAGTGGCAATGTCTTCAAGATGGAATGCGTTTGTAAAATGTGGAAGATGTTCAAGAAGCTGAAACTGCTACTATTGTATATATGTTTAAAAAAAAACAAAAAAAAACCACAATATCTCAAATAGTTTTACTTTGTACCTCTATTCTTTTACAAGTTTGTAAATCTCTACTAAATATATATTTGAGAATGATTCTATGAATCTGGAATTAGGATGTGTGATAAAATCTTTGAAATCATAGATGTCTTGCTCACTTGCATACATTACTAAACCATTGTTTAGCTAAACCATTGTTGTATTATTAACATTTACTTTAGTATACTGATTGTTCTGCTTTCAGTTACCCCTTTTTTTTACTTGATGCTTGATGGATACTAGTTTGTAATTCACTGATACATTGTTCTTGCTTAAATTCCTACATAAAGTTACACTATATATCCTTTAAAATCTTTAATAAAAACTATTTATAGAGAAATCATAGCTGTCTTTGGCAAAGAATAACATATTTTTCCAGCAGTTATATTTGATATTTACAATGCACTTCTTCAGGATGTGGAAGGTCTTGGCTACAGATTAGTAGTCATCAGGTGCAAGCATGGCTTGTTAACAGCCAAGCACAAAATAGTTCATATAAAGGTAATCTGCACTTGCAATGCTGCTGTTTTACCATATTTAATGTAATTGTATGTGGAAATTGGAGGCAGCGGAGCTTCTAGCATGTTTCCCACAGACGCACTTGATCATAAAAGTATACTTTAAAACAAAATTAAAAAGTACCTTTCATCCAATAACATTGTATTACCACAGCTGTTACTTAATACATTTACCACATGGGTGCATTGGATCTTTTGTGATATATTAAATTACTGGAAGTATTTATACAAAGCTGAACAGAAGCATTTTGCAGCCACCTGGTAATATAAAAACTATATGCAACATATCGATCTGTCATTATATTTTTAAGGAAGAAAGTTATATGTACATAATACATATTTATAAACAATATGGGCAATAGATTTCACAAATAAACATAAGGCCCCTTTCACACTTGTATGACCTGAAAGTCGCACAACGTTGACTTGACTTTGGTGCGACTTTTACATAAAGTTGATGTGACTTCCACGCGACTTGAATCAATGCCTGTGTAATCTGGAGGTCTATGGACCTCAAGTTGCATCCAAGTTGGACCAAAATAGTGCAGGGACTACTTTGAAGTTGCACAGATATGAACGGTACTCATTGGTAATCATGGGGTACAACTTGTCATGCGACATTGCAGTCCCAAGTCACAGGATAAGTCACACAAGTGTGAAAGGGGCCTAAGAGAACACTCAACTATTAAAAAAGTTTGAACATACCTTATATTCATAGTTCAGTCCATAAGGTTGTCTCTTTGGAGACCTATAGTTTATCTGAACACAAGAACAGCTGCAATCAGCACACACATGCAGTGCCCACAGAGGCATACCTAGGGTCTCCAGTGCCCTTGGCGAGAAGCTGTATCGCCCCCCCCCCCCCATCATTAAAGAGTTAGATATTCTGTTGTTTGTCTTTTACATCAATTTCTAGTCATTTTTAATCGTCTGCGTATCCATTAAAGATAATGTTTAGGTTATAAAAAAAAAAAACACAGTTTTTTTAGTTTGTTATAAAATTTTGCATATAGGTAGGTAATTGTTCTCCTTCAATAATGTGCGCTAATGAGTCGGCACTGATGGGCCCTGATAAGGTGGCACCGATATATATATATATATATATATATATATATGTATATATATATATATATATATATATATATATATATATAATATAGTGCGGTATAGAGGAGGCCACATCCTGTGTGTGTGTGTGTGCGTATATATATATATATATATATATATATATATAGTGCAGTATAGAGGAGGCTGCGTCCTGCATATATAGACTATGAGTGCAGTATAGAGGAGGCCACACCCTGTGCATATATATATATATATATATATATATACATTTATATATATAATAATAACAAGTCGCGCTAAAGGTGATCAAACAACAATATTAAAATTGTGTCAGATAATAATTGAATAGTCCATAAAGTCCATAAAAGCCAGATATTAAAAAGATGACTTATAGAATATCTGTATGGATGGGAGGCTTACCAGAAACCAATAAAAATGTGCCAAATGAGAACACAAATTCCAGAGATTCGGCAAGGGCGATACACGATGGATCTCACAGTCCAGACCGATCCCCCTCAGTGGTATGGTTATATGTGGAATAAAAGTGAGAACGCCATAGCGTAAAACCAAAAACAAATGTGGGGTAATAAAAGAAAAAAAGAAAAAATAGCACTTTCTAGAGATGTGAATCACCAAAGTGCCAAAAATAAATATATAATAAAAATATATAAATAAATGGTATAAAAAATGGGGTGAAAGAATGAGAAACCACCACCAACAGATCCGATAAGGTACTTCTTACTAAAAGTAAAAGATATCAAGCTGAATAATATTGTGAAATGATGTGAACAGACACCTTCACCGATAGGAATGCAGCTTACCAGATAGCTCTATCCAAAACGCCCATACAGAAATGCAAGAATCACAAGCATGCTGAAGCTGTATCACCATAAATCCTAAATAACCTTACCAGATGATGATAAAAGGTAGGCGAATGACAATGGCTGGCGTTTACAGGAATGGGAGACCCATGTGGCCGCAAATGGTAGCTCAGGATATGGTGGATAGTCCAGTCATGAAATAAAGGAGGGGGCGCCAATAGAATAAAATCCCACAATTTATTTAATTAACAAAAGAATCACACTTACAGTGCAAAGAAGAAAAACGGCAAGAGAGAGGAATACAGCCGCCGGCCGGACGGCTCCGCTCGCCCGCACTTCCTAGACGCTAATGAGGATGACGTCAGCACGCCGTGACTGATGCGTTTCGACAGAGATGACGTTATATATATATGAGTGCATTATAGAGGAGGCCACATCCTGTGTGTGTGTGTATATATATATATAAATAAAATGAGTGCAGTATAGAGGAGGCAACATCCTGTGTATATTTATACACAAAAAGGATGTGGCCGCCTCTATAATGCACTTTATATATATATATATATATATATAAAATATATACACACAGGATATGGCATCCTCTATACCGCACTATATATATATATATATATATATATATATATATATATATATATATATACACGCACAGGATATGGCATCCTCTATACTGCACTATATATATATATATATATATATATATATATATATATATATATACATATATATAATGTATATATAGTGAAGTATAGAGGATGCCATATCCTGTGTGTGTATAAATATATATATATATATATATATATATATATATATATATATACATATACACACAGGATATGACATCCTCTCTACTGCACTATATATATATATATATATATATATATATATATATATAGAGGAGGCCACATCCTGTGTGTGTGTGCGTGTATATATATATATATATATATATATATATATATACTGTATATATATATAGTGCAGTATATACCACATACTGTATATATTTATATATATACATATATATATATATATATATATATATATATATATATATATATAGTGTGGTCTACTCATGGTACCTGGGAGCCAGCTAAGCTTCTGCCACTGGCAGAGAGAGTTCAGCATTCTTCATCCCCACCGGCAGCCTGCTGAGCCTGGAGCTGCCTAGGAGCCTGCTGATGACGAGTCATGTGGGTGGAGCCCTGTGACGAGGGGAGCCGCCCGCCCGCCCATCGCACCGAGCTCCGAGTCTGACACACACAGTCAGTCTGGACAGTGGACACACAGCAAGCTCTGGGCGGGCGGCTTCCGGGATTGAAGCGGGGGGGAGCGCTGGCTGCAGGACCCGGGGGCGCAGGCTGAACGGAGGACCAGGAGGAGCAGTAAGTCACTGCTTCTGCACTACACTGCCAGTGTTTTTCCGCCCCCCCTCGGCCTGCACCCCTGGCGGGCGCCGTTCTGGCCAACCCCACGGTACGCCCCTGAGTGCCCCTCTCTTTCACCCCCTTCTGCTCAGCAAGTTATTCTTCTTATTTGCCTGGGAGGTAAGAAATAAGCAGGAATACTCAGCATATTTCTCATCCTCTCAGCAGCCATCGTTGGCCTCCAGTCCTGGTATTAGGGTTGCCAACTTTCAGTAACTTCATGGACAATTTGTAAAATCCATGAATTTTACATCCATCCATGAATGTCCATTACAGACATGCATGTCCTTAATGGACAGATGTAAAAATCATGGATTTTAAAAACTATACTTGAATTTCATGATGGTTGGCAACCCTTCCTGATATGTGGGTCAGTATTCGATATCTTCATGTACAATGCAGGACTGCTGGTCCTGCATTGTACATTATGACACCGGAGAGGCCATGGTTGGCATCTGGAGAATAGGAATTAATGCCTAATGAGACTGCAGAGGAAACCTCCAGACGTAAAGAATTAGATGTGCATCCCTGCGTATTCCAATCCCCTTCGAAAAAATGAGCAGGTAAAGTAGAAATATAGACAACACGTTTCTTTTTCATTTTGGATAGAGTCAGGGAGAGTTCTAAACCCAGAGTTTTTTTTTTCACCTTCTTTGCAGAGATTTCCCTTCACTTCCTGCCCCATAGCCAAACAGGAAGTAAGAGAATGTCCCTGCAAATTCAGGGAATACTCTGGAGACCCTCAGGTCCCTAGAACTAGTGTCCCCATTGGAAGATTTCCCCTCTATTACTTTTCTGTGGACAACCCAAAATTTAGCATTTTCTTTTTCTTTTACTTTCACTTTCAATGATAATGGTAAACAGGACAAGCAGAGAGGGGGAATCTCCTTAACAGGGGCACAGAGCGCAATAAAATCTGACAGGTGTTCTATTTTTGGTTATTTGCCTTTCTCTTCTACATCAAAACCATTTTTTCCAGCCCATACTATTTTCTAACATATTTTCTTTGTAAATGTTCCTAAAATGATGTGTAGCCAGGAGCGAACTACGGTTATCTGACACTGCAGACTTATCGTCCATTTCTTCAGACTGTTCCTGTATCCCTCTAGTGCTCGGCTCAGATTACCTGCATCACATTTCTGAGCCTAGAGAAGAGCATCATGGGAACTGTGCAGCCATCACTGAACTGTTGAACTACCCACAAATTACACTTCCCAGCAGGCCATCCTCTCCAGAGGAGAATCATGGGAGAGGCTTTAAAGGGATCTGCTGAACAGGTCCACGCGCTCTTGCTTCCTGGGATCCATTGAGTGAGCATCTGTCTGCCGCTTCGTCAGAAGGGTTGCAGACTACCACGCCACTCACTGCCACTACGGCCCAAATAGGACAAACCTTGCTCCGCCACGCCAGGGGTATCATTGCTGACTGCAGAGGTGCTAGCAGACTTCTGAACCAGCTGACCGAACAGCCATTTTGACCTTAATGCTGGAAGAAGGAACGGCTTGCATCACTTAAAGGATAATCGTTTGCAGTCATCAGGATTGGTAAGTGGGTACATGCCCAACGTCCCATTGCCAGCCACTTGCACATCACTTTTGAAAACTGTATACAAACATCACAGACTCGGATTGCCAAGAGGACCTGTCATTAGTCAGACAAAGTATCTTTGCACTGATTGCTGACCACTTTTGCCATACTTAAGGATCCTTTGCTTTTCTAAACTGCAACTTCCGGCGAAGATAATCACAAGGCCTTATATTCAGAACCCTACCCTTTTGCTCTTAAGGGGGACACGTTACTGGTACCTATAATACTCAAACTCGCATTAGGTTAAGAGGTACAGTGCCTTGCGAAAGTATTCGGCCCCCTTGAACTTTGCAACCTTTTGCCACATTTCAGGCTTCAAACATAAAGATATAAAACTGTAATTTTTTGTGAAGAATCAACAACAAGTGGGACACAATCATGAAGTGGAATGAAATTTATTGGAAATTTCAAACTTTGTTAACAAATAAAAAACTGAAAAATTGGGCGTGCATAATAATTCAGCCCCTTTACTTTCAGTGCAGCAAACTCTCTCCAGAAGTTCAGTGAGGATCTCTGAATGATCCAATGTTAACCTAAATGACTAATGATGATAAATAGAATCCACCTGTGTGTAATCAAGTCGCTGTATAAATGCACCTGCACTGTGATAGTCTCAGAGGTCCATTTAAAGCGCAGAGAGCATCATGAAGAACAAGGAACACACCAGGCAGGTCCGAGATACTGTTGTGGAGAAGTTTAAAGCTGGATTTGGATACAAAAAGATTTCTCAAGCTTTAAACATCCCAAGGAGCACTGTGCAAGCGATAATATTGAAATGGAAGGAGTATCAGACCACTGCAAAGCTACGAAGACCTGGCCGTCCCTCTAAACTTTCAGCTCATACAAGAAGAAGACTTATCAGAGATGCAGCCAAGAGGCCCATGGTCACTCTGGATGAACTGCAGAGATCTACAGCTGAGGTGGGAGACTCTGTCCATAGGACAACAATCAGTCGTATCAGGGCCGGACTGACCATCGGGCGGACCGGGCATAATCCCGGTGGGCCGCGGCGCCCGCTCTCACTTAGTCCGACTCCTCACAGTAGAATGTAAAGAAGCCAGACTGTCATTTTCCCTCACTGCGGCGGCCGCGGCCGGTGTTCTTGCCAGCTACACCGGCTCCGCGGCCAATCAGCCTTCTGCTGTGAGTCACACCCCCTGAGCAGGAGGCTGATTGGCTAGGGAGCCGGAAGTGAAGAGAAGTTCGTATGTGTGTTCCTTCCCGCCGCAGCCGGTGTCCTGCCCGGCGCGGCCAGCAGCACAGTCCGCACTCGCAGGATCGGCCATGGAAGCAATCAGCTGCAGATGGCAGCTCCTTCACTCTGACTCCGGGCTGCTCGCGGGGGCGGCGACGGGCCGGAGAGAGAAGGTAAGTGCGGCTCCTCACGACGCCAGTGTCTTCAGTGCTGTGCAGCCCTGGTGTCACCGGCCGTGTGTACTGTCTGCTACTGAATAGGAGGGGGATGGGGCGGCTTCATATAGAGGATTTGATGTTTCCCTCTTCCTCCTCCTGCTGCCGCTGGATGGATGCCTGATTCTCCTCCTCCCTTCTGCAGGCATTCTGCGGCTGCAGGAGAAATATCAATTTCTCTATATGCAGCTGAGCTGTCCCATCCCCCTCCTATTCAACTTATTTTACTGCCCCCCCCAGTGATCTTAACCCTCCCCTCCTGCTCTTAGCCCCCCCTTGTGCTCTTCAGCCCCCCCCTGCTCTTCAGCCCCCCCCCTGCTCTTCAGCCCCCCCCCCTGCTCTTCAGCCCCCCCCCTGCTCTTCAGCCCCCCCCCCTGCTCTTCAGCCCCCCCCCTGCTCTTCAGCCCCCCCCCTGCTCTTCAAGTCCCCACAGTGCTTTTCATCTCCCCCTATGCTTTCTGGCTCCCCTAGTGCTCTCCACCCCCCTGTGCTCCCTGGCCAAGTGATTTCCAGTTCCCCCCCCCCCTCAGTGCTCTCCAGTCCCCCTACCCTGTGCTCTCCATCCCCCTGGTTTTCCCTGCCCCCCCCAGTGCTATCCACACCCTGCGCCTTCCTTACTTCTCTCCAGTCCCCCCCCCCCCCCCCTTGCCCTTCAGCTCCTCCAGTGCTATCTGCTTTCCCTGTGCTCTCCGGCCCCCCTAGTGTCCTATCTTCTATCATGTCTGCAGTCTCTGACCTTCTCTTGTATCACATCTGCAGTCTCTCAGGTATCATGTCCGCAGTCTCTGACCATCTCCTGTATCATGTCCGCAGTCTCTGACCATCTCCTGTATCATGTCCGCAGTCTCTGACCATCTCCTGTATCATGTCCGCAGTCTCTGACCATCTCCTGTATCATGTCCCCAGTCTCTGACCATCTCCTGTATCATGTCCCCAGTCTCTGACCATCTCCTGTATCATGTCCGCAGTCTCTGACCATCTCCTGTATCATGTCCGCAGTCTCTGACCATCTCTTGTATCATGTCCGCAGTCTCTGACCATCTCCTGTATCATGTCCGCAGTCTCTGACCATCTCTTGTATCATGTCCGCAGTCTCTGGCCATCTCCTGTATCACGTCCTCAGTCTCTGGCCATCTCCTGTATCACGTCGGCAGTCTCTGGCCATCTCCTGTATCTTGTCGGCAGTCTCTGACCATCTCCTGTATCGTGTCGGCAGTCTCTGACCATCTCCTGTATCGTGTCGGCAGTCTCTGACCATCTCCTGTATCGTGTCGGCAGTCTCTGACCATCTCCTGTATCGTGTCGGCAGTCTCTGGCCATCTCCTGTATCGTGTCGGCAGTCTCTGGCCATCTCCTGTATCGTGTCGGCAGTCTCTGGCCATCTCCTGTATCGTGTCGGCAGTCTCTGGCCATCTCCTGTATCCTGTCGGCAGTCTCTGACCATCTCCTGTATCATGTCGGCAGTCTCTGGCCATCTCCTGTATCATGTCGGCAGTCTCTGACCATCTCCTGTATCATGTCCTCAGTCTCTGACCATCTCCTGTATCATGTCCTCAGTCTCTGACCATCTCCTGTATCATGTCCTCAGTCTCTGACCATCTCCTCTATCATGTCCTCAGTCTCTGACCATCTCCTGTATCATGTCCTCAGTCTCTGACCATCTCCTGTATCATGTCCTCAGTCTCTGACCATCTTCTCTATCATGTCCTCAGTCTCTGACCATCTCCTCTATCATGTCCTCAGTCTTTGACCATCTCCTCTATCATGTCCTCAGTCTCTGACCATCTCCTCTATCATGTCCTCAGTCTCTGACCATCTCCTCTATCATGTCCTCAGTCTCTGACCATCTCCTCTATCATGTCCTCAGTCTCTGACCATCTCCTCTATCATGTCCTCAGTCTCTGACCAACTCCTCTATCATGTCCTCAGTCTCTGACCAACTCCTCTATCATGTCCTCAGTCTCTGACCATCTCCTCTATCATGTCCTCAGTCTCTGACCATCTCCTCTATCATGTCCTCAGTCTCTGACCATCTCCTCTATCATGTCCTCAGTCTCTGACCATCTCCTCTATCATGTCCTCAGTCTCTGACCATCTCCTCTATCATGTCCTCAGTCTCTGACCATCTCCTCTATCATGTCCTCAGTCTCTGACCATCTCCTCTATCATGTCCTCAGTCTCTGACCATCTCCTCTATCATGTCCTCAGTCTCTGACCATCTCCTCTATCATGTCCTCAGTCTCTGACCATCTCCTCTATCATGTCCTCAGTCTCTGACCATCTCCTCTATCATGTCCTCAGTCTCTGACCATCTCCTCTATCATGTCCTCAGTCTCTGACCATCTCCTCTATCATGTCCTCAGTCTCTGACCATCTCCTCTATCATGTCCTCAGTCTCTGACCATCTCCTCTATCATGTCCTCAGTCTCTGACCATCTCCTCTATCATGTCCTCAGTCTCTGACCATCTCCTCTATCATGTCCTCAGTCTCTGACCATCTCCTCTATCATGTCCTCAGTCTCTGACCATCTCCTCTATCATGTCCTCAGTCTCTGACCATCTCCTCTATCATGTCCTCAGTCTCTGACCATCTCCTCTATCATGTCCTCAGTCTCTGACCATCTCCTCTATCATGTCCTCAGTCTCTGACCATCTCATGTATCATGTCCTCAGTCTCTGACCATCTCATGTATCATGTCCTCAGTCTCTGACCATCTCATGTATCATGTCCTCAGTCTCTGACCATCTCATGTATCATGTCCTCAGTCTCTGACCATCTCATGTATCATGTCCTCAGTCTCTGACCATCTCATGTATCATGTCCTCAGTCTCTGACCATCTCATGTATCATGTCCTCAGTCTCTGACCATCTCATGTATCATGTCCTCAGTCTCTGACCATCTCATGTATCATGTCCTCAGTCTCTGGCCATCTCCTGTATCATGTCCTCAGTCTCTGGCCATCTCTTGTATCATGTTTGCAGTCTCTGACCATCTCCTGTACTATGTCCAGCGGGAACACTCTGCAGCCACACCGCACAGCACACCTAAGGTAAGTGGAGGACTGGAGAGAGGAGTGACTTCTACTTAGGGATTTCTTTTGCAGATAGGCTGGACTGGCACTGGCAGCAACAATTTTATTCAAATAAATCAGGATTTCTTCTGCAAATTGTCTGGCACTGGCAGCCAGGCATAGTACTAGTCTAGTACTATGCCTGCCAGTGCCAGGTCAGCCTATTTGCAGAATAAATCCCGATTTGAATAAAATTGTTGCTGCCAGTGCCAGCCTACCAGGGGCTGATCTGAGGTGTGAAGGTGCAGGAATTGGGGTGATCTAAGGTATGATAGTGCAGGAATTGGGGTGATTTGATGTGTGAAGGTGCAGGAATTGGGACTGATCTGCTTCATACTATTTTTAGGACTCAACCATCAAAACAGGATTTAAAGTAAGACAAAATAAACAGCATCATATGGCAGCTCTGATCTAAATTGAAGATTAAACTAAAAAAGGTACCGTAATCAAATCCACACATCCTGGAACATTAAATCCTGTCATCAACCATCCCGACGAACGCCACGCCACGCCCCACCACGCCCCCCCCCCCTCGCGGGCTGCTCAGTCCAAAATGCCCGGGCCTATTTTTTGTCCCAGTCCGGGCCTGAGTCGTATACTGCACAAATCTGGCCTTTATGGAAGAGTGGCAAGAAGAAAGCCATTTCTTAAAGATATCCATAAAAAGTGTTGTTTAAAGTTTACCACAAGCCACCTGGGAGACACACCAAACATGTGGAAGAAGGTGCTCTGGTCAGATGAAACCAAAATCGAACTTTTTGGCAACAATGCAAAACGTTATGTTTGGCGTAAAAGCAACACAGCTCATCACCCTGAACACACCATCCCCACTGTCAAACATGGTGGTGGCAGCATCATGGTTTGGGCCTGCTTTTCTTCAGCAGGGACAGGGAAGATGGTTAAAATTGATGGGAAGATGGATGGAGCCAAATACAGGACCATTTTGGAAGAAACCCTGATGGAGTCTGCAAAAGACCTGAGACTGGGACGGAGATTTGTCTTCCAACAAGACAATGATCCAAAACATAAAGCAAAATCTACAATGGAATGGTTCACAAATAAACATATCCAGGTGTTAGAATGGCCAAGTCAAAGTCCAGACCTGAATCCAATCGAGAATCTGTGGAAATAACTGAAAACTGCTGTTCACAAACGCTATCCATCCAACTTCACTGAGCTTGAGCTGTTTTGCAAAGTAATTAGACAAAGTATTAACTTAAGGGGGCTGAATAATTTTGCACGCCCAATTTTTCAGTTTTTTATTTGTTAAAAAAGTTTGAAATATCCAATTTTATATCTTTATGTTTGAAGCCTAAAATGTGGAAAAAGGTTGAAAGAGATCCAACAGTGGGTGAGAGCCTACGTTCCAGAACAGATGGCCTACATTCTGGATGTGAAGGTAGAGCTAACCCTGGACTATGTTTTGGTGTTGATGGAATAACAACAAGACATACCTGCCTGTTTCTAGGAAGAAGAGGTGCACCTAGCAGAGAGGGAGTATGCTTAGGTTATCCTGCTGTGGTCGGAAGGAGATACAGTTGAAGGGCAACTGCAAGTCAGTGTGGTAAATACAGGACCGACACTCCCCCGATTCATTCCATATAAACATGAGCAGACTAGTTGAGAGTCCACCACTGCCAACCAAGGGTATAGGGAACTCTGTTTCTTCTTAGGGCAAATGCCAACCCCTTCTGGAGAGGAGGAGTTTGAGACATGGATGAGCCAGGCCACTCAGGCAGTAGAAGAATGGAGTATTCCAGAAGCTATATAGAGGCAGTGGCTTAGTGAAAGCCTTAGAGGTCCAGCAGCCTAAGTGATCCAAAATTTGCGGTTGGGAAAGAAAGACTGTGTAGCTATGGATTACATAGAAGCTCTGTATACTGCATTCAGAGGAGTAGAGAAGACCTTGGATCTTTTGTACAAGTTCAACCACAACCACTAGTTAAGAGGGGAGAGACTTTCAGATTACATTTCTCAAGAGGGGCATTGATCCCAAAGACGATCCCAAGCTCATCTGGATCGGGTCTTACAAGGGGTCCATCAAAATTGTTTTGAAGTTACTGCTGAATGGAGCACAAACAGTTCCTACTTACCCTGAGTTGATGAGAGAAGTGATGGTAGAGGAAGCTTAGCTGGAAGAAAAGAGTCAAAAGGCGAGAGAGCTGGTTCAAAGCGGGGGAAGGAAAGAGAAAGCATCAGCCTGTGCTGTTCATTTAGAACCTAGTTTCTCGGATGACGAAAGTGAGACAGAGACAGACCAAGAAGGGCAGGTTAGCCTTCACAGTAAAAAGTTACTTGATGACCCAAAGCCAGTGGAATAATGACCTAAGTCACTTAAGGCAGTGGTCCTCAACCCTGGTCCTCAGGGCGCACTAACAGGCCAGGTTTGCAAGATAACTGAAATACATCCCAGGTGATATAATTTGCTGCTAAGTAATTGCAGTACTCTAGTCTGCATCTCCCCAAGGTAATACTTAAAATCTGGCCTGTTAGTGGGCCCTGAGGACCGGAGTTGAGGACCACTGACTTAAGGTACCCATGAGACTCAAGGGAAGATGCAAGAGCAAAGGTTTAACCTGGGAGGATCAAGGTTGCTCCAATCCAAGGAATAGAGATGTTTTAGATGTGGAGAGGTTGGGCATTTCAGGACTAAGGGTCCCAAGGAGGGAGTCAGTCCAGAGCTGCTAGCGGAAGTGTTAAAAGCATTACAGAAAATATTCTTCTTGAAGAAGGAAGGAAACTTCAGAGGGCCTAAGTGAAGGAGCCAATTAAGGGTCCCAAGGCAAAACAGAGCTCCAAAGTTTGGAATGAATCAAAGCAGAAATGTCAGGCAAAATATTCCACTTGTCCTTACACCCCTTTGGCTATACCTAAACGTGAGTTGCTCAGGATGGAAAGAAAGACACAAAAGGTTAATGCACCCTCTTCTAATCGAGTCATCAAAGGGACTTTACCACCACAAAGGAAACTAGCTAGGGCTCAGACTATGGAGCCACAAGCAAGGAATTTGCCCAAGAACTAAGTTGCTAGGGCCCTTTCCAATAGTTTTGCTTCAAGTAGAGGGAATCTACACCAAAGCACTGTTAGATACTGGAGCACAAGTAACTCAATTGTACAAATATCTGAAGCATATCACATTGTGTAATCTGGAAAAGCTAGAAATATGGTGTATTGGTACCCAAAAGTTCCCTTATGATAACATTTGATCTCTCGTTGGCCATGTTGGATCCCTCATTGCTGACACATTAGCAGTTGTCTGCCCTCGGACCCCTGGAGCAGGACAGAAATCCTTGCTGATAAGAACAAACGTGGACCTCGTGAGAAGATTACTCACCTCGCTGCCGCAAAGGGCTGTCCAGTGTGTAGTCCTGGAACAAAGGGCACCAGCTGAAGGAGTGGGAAGATCATGGCGACTGGACACCTGAGAGAGAGTGTTACATCCAGGGGAGAGAGTGTGTATGAAGGACACCGTCAAGCTGTTTTAGGACCAGCCTGGTCTCTTTGAGGTGTTGGAAGCTGACCCATTGGGGAAGAGACAGGAATAGAATTGGTTCCAGAAATCGTGCCCACAAAGATGTTGTTGAGGAATGGAGGGAGAATCCCAGTTGGTGTTCGACAGACATGGGAGTAAGTCACACATGTGCAACTCACAAGCAAGTCTCAAGTCTTAACGTTCAAGTCTCAAGCAAGTCCCAAGTTACTTTGGCGAAAAGCAAGCAAGTCAAGTCGAGTCCCTGCTAGAAGTCAAGCAAGTCAAGTCAAGTCATTTATTTTGGTCAAGTCACAAATCAAGTCAAAATACTGATCTACCCCAATTTTCACCTTTACTGTAAATCAGTTAAAAGTCAGTGGTCAGCAAAGGTTTTGTTTTATTTTCAACATTAACAAAACTGCTTAGTGCTTTTTTTATTGGCATATTAAAGAAACACTTTGAATGCCCAAACAGCTCAAAATCCTTCGTCCGGTCATGTTTCAACACCACAGTCACTAAAAACATGTTAAGTATTTCCTTTGTTAAACAGCCAGTGTCCTAAAAATCAGAACACACTGAGGTGCTTTAAGTGACTGTGGTGTCAGAAACATAACAGGCACATTAATTTTGCTTTAACACATTTTGAGAAAATGCAAATATGTAAAAACTTAAAAAAGTAAAGTAATTTCAAGTCATACTGTATGTCTCAAGTCAAAGTCAAGTTTTAAGTCATGAATAGCAAGTCAAAGTCAAGTCTAGTCTTTTATTAATTTTAGTCAAGCAAGTCTCAAGTCCTCAAACTGGTGACTTAAGTCTGACTTAAGTCAAGTCATGTGACTCGAGTCCCCCACCTCTGGTGTTCGAAACATTATCGGTCAACCTGTCAGCCTGAAGCCTTGCATGGTGATAGGATGGCTGAGTGCGGCTACTCCGGTGACATCAGCTGATTTGGTTCAGAGGGCAGCTGGTGAGGGCAATTAAAGAGAATCCCATGCTCAGCGTCCCACTTTGCCTCCCTGGTGGGAGGAGAGGGTCAAAACCCAGTTAGCAAGATGGGAAAATACGTTCTCTTAGAATAACTTTGATGTAGGTTGTGCTAAGAGTGCACAACACCGAATCCGGCTGAGTGAAGACAAGCCTTTGCGAGAAAGGGTTCGGTGGATACCCTTGAGTGATCTCAAAGATCTTCAGGAGCAGTTGGCTGAACTTAAAAATCTGGGGTCATTTGAGAATCCAGGAGCCATTATCGAACACTGAACCAAAGAACCATTCTCAACCAGTATACCACGCCTCGTAAAGAAGATGCTTTGCAGTGTTTGACTGGAGCAAAGTGGCTTGGCGTGTTGGATCTGAAGAGTGGGTATTATCAGATGCCCATGCACCCTGATAACAGAGAGAAATAAGCTTTCATTAGCCTATTGAAATTCTTTGAGTTTGATCGCATGCCGCAGGGACTGGCAGGAGACTTCCACTGTGTTCTCCATCAGACATTAACACTTCCTGCTTACGGTTGTCGGTTTGGTTGGTGTGTCCCTGTTTCTTGCGGTCTGTGAGCATTGTTTCCTTTACATCCACCAAAGTACAATTGTATAAGTCAAGTAATATTTTTCATCTTGGTGCCTGTGCTCTGCCGTTTGGTCTCACTGGTTCCCTGTGGCGTCCGCTTCCCCTCGGGGCTGACCAGGATCATGAATTCCTCTCTTTCCACAATGCAGAGGTGGGACAGTCCATATTTGCTTTTAATCTGACTAAAAAACTAGACTCATCTATGTCATAGGTACTGTACATATCACAATATACTTCATAACACCCCTGAGGATGGACAGTTATCCAGAAACGCATCTGGTGTATTACTATATGGTTGTATAACTTTGTACTTGTTCTCAGTTCCTACTGTAACCATATGATGATGTATTTTTCGGGCCAGCCACCCGTTTGTCTTATGTGTATTTTTTCTTATGTTATTGTTTGATGTTTTGTAATAATAAAAATGACTTTTTATACAAATGTACTTTAATTTCATTAGCACTATATACTTTTTGAAGTTCTCCATCAGAGGGAGACATGAATTTGTTAGAGGTACTCGTGTATTTAAATTACATCATTGTCTTTGGTAAGATGTTATAGGAGCATGAAGCATGACTGGAAAAGGTTTTCCAGAGATTTCATGCTGAGAGACTGAAGCTGTCATTGAAGAAGTGTCAGTTCTATCAGACTTCAGTTACCTACTTGGGGCAAGTGGTCTTAGCCGAAGGAGTAGCCACAAATCCACGTAAGTTGGAAGATTTCATCTCTTGGCTCTGGTTAAGGAAGAAGTTTTGTGAAAAACTTTGCACAGATTGCGATACCTCTCAATGAGCTTTTGCAGAATGAAGTGAGTGAAGGTCTGCAGAAGCTGAATTCAGGGAGCCAAAGAAGTTGGGACCAAGAAAACCCTGTGAGTTTGTCCAGGACCAATGGATCTTGAAGTGTGAGAAGGCTTTTAGACGTCTAAAGGAGAGCCTTATTGAAGCTCCAGTTTTGGCCTACGCTGACCCTTGTAAGCCTTGAGAACTTCATGTCGATGCCACCCGAGATGGGCTAGGAGGAACTCTGAATTAGGAATCGTAAGGAAAGTTTCGCCCGATAGCCTATATAAGTCAGAGTCCCACTCCTTCTGAGAAGAACTATCCTGTTCCAATTCAGCCTGAAGTATCTGCCAGGAATGGGGAACGGGGATGACGATGCCCTATCCCGAAGACCTTATGCTTCAGATGCTGATGTGAAGAGCTGGGCTAATTTGACCCCTGAAGGAGATAGGGGTAGAGCATCATGACAAGGGAGCCACCGGAGCTGAAGCTGTTGCAGTTGATCCTGCTGGAGTGCCCCAGTGTTACTGTGATTTGATTCAGGTGCACAGCCAAGAACTGCCCCAGCTGACAAAGGAAGACTTGAGAAGGGATCAGAGGGAAGATCCACTATGTAACTTTGTTAAGAAGGCACTGGTAGCTCGGGACTCTCAGGTACTGCTAAATTGTTCTATCACAGACTCCAAAGTAGTTAATAGAGAATGGAAATGAATGCAGTTGGAAGATGGCATCATCTATCAGAAAGGCTCCAGAAGGTGTTCGACAATTGTTTCTTCCTGAAAAGTACAGACTTGTGGCTTTGACAGCCCTTCATGATGACCATGGACATTTATGGCTAGACAATACTTTTAAGCTAGTTAGATACCCCTTTCTCTGGCCATCCATAAGAGCTGAAACTGAAAGCTATTGTCGCTCTTGCATCCGGTGCATTCAAAGAAAGACTTTGCCTGGTAGGGCTGCCCCAATGGGCCATCTGCAAAGTCAAGGGACGATGAAACTGGTGTGCATTGATTTTTTGTGTCTGGAACCCAACCTGGGTGGGCGAAGCAATGTCCTGGTTGTGTCAGATAATTTCACCGATTATGCCCAAACTTTCCCGATCAAAGACCAACAAGCCAGCACAGTAGCCAAAACTTTGGTGGAGACATTTTTCATTCATTACGATCTACCTTAGCTCTTACACTTGGATTAAGGCCGAGACTTGGAAAGCAAACTGGTCAAAAGACTGTGGAATTGCTGAACATTCAAAAGTCCAGAACAACCCCATATCACCCACAGGGAGATCCTCCCCCGGAATGCTTCAATCGTACCCCGTTAAACATGTTGGAAACACTACCCCTGGAAAAGAAACAACATTAGGGTATGTACATTGCTGCAGTGGTTCACGCCTACAACAGCATGGTGAATGACTCTACCGGATACCCCCATTACAGGTTGATGTTTGCCAATAGACTTAGCCTTCAGGACATCCCTCGATCACACTTTTCAGGTCTCTTATAGAGGGTATGTTGATAGACTTTGGAAAAATTTGAAAACAGCCTATGAGAAAGCCAAGGAAGCATCTGCTGTCAGAGATCAAAGTAACAAAAAATAACTTTGATCTCAAGGTGAGGGTTCAGGACTTGCAACCAGGAGACAAAGTGCTGTGAGGAGACCCCATGTCGACACGCGTATGGGAGGGGCAAAGACAGTGATGACACCCGGCAGCTCTGTGGAGTCAGGAGCCTAGAGTGTGTGCTAGAGGCTTATGCATACAAACAAGACCATCAGTGAGGATTTTTATACCTGTATAGACTGGTGCGCTGGAAGCACCAGGAAATTGTGAGTACCTAACATTTGTTTTTTAAATAAAGAGATTGTTTAAAAAAGGTATAAGCACTTTTGAGATCTTTTCGCGTAGGGTACCTAGATATCAATAAGCGGAGTGGGGTGACGTAAAAAGAGCAATCATTGACAGCTTATTGGCAACTTCTGCTCGAGCCCAGGAGAGGCTTAAAGGTGTATTCTGACTAAGCCTAATGGTCGCATTGCTGAAGGTGATAGTTAAACTGAAGGGGGGAGAACGTTTGTGGTGAAACACGGATTTGTTATATTGGAACACTCACAAAGGGAAAAGGATTGAGCATTTTGACTAAAGAAGAAGAATGGTGACTGGGATAATTTTCACTATTTATATATTTCTTATTTCCATTTTAATTGTATTTTTTTCTTTTATATTGATCACCGCATTCATTTATTTAGCACCGGTTTAGCATGATGTTCTTATAATTTATATTAAATGGGATTGCAGTTAACCTTAATGTCAAGGTCTAACTTTAATTACACTTTAATTTTAATCGTTTATGTTCCAGTTTTGGTTGAAGTGCAGCACAATTGTAGTTTAGGAGACAGAGTGCTGTTACAAAACTTGGGGGTACCAGGAAAGTTAGCCAATCAACGGAATTCTCAATCATACGTCGTCTGCAGACAGCTACATGGGCTCCCTGTTTATCAAATCAGCCCTGAGGGGGAAGACTGGTCCACTCAAGACAAGGCATCAAAACCATCTCCTGCCCATATCCAAAGCTATTCGGGTGTCCCAACCTTCTTGCTCCGATAAACCTCCCCCTCCTAACTTGAGGTCTAGAACCTACCATACACCCCAATCTACCCCCCAAGAAGCCGAATAGGAAGAGAGTGATGAGGAAGGAATGACTCTTGACTGGTTATGGGTTCCCTCGTTAGAGAATACCACTAGAATTCCTCCATTGGAAGATATGGGTGAAGTCCCTCAACCCGAGAAGATAGAACACCAGTCTCTCGAGATAGAGGAGCCTATACCGTCCCCCTCAATATGGATTGGAGGGGTAAAACCAGAACCAGCTGACATCTCTGAGTTACAAGATTTCAGAGAAGTGCCAGACATTTAAACCCATGACACAGGAAGGGATACTGCCCCTGAGAGTTTGGAAGAACCAGAGCTTGGCTGTAGTACATGGGGATTGAACTTGAATCCGCAGATAATGTGTACTCAAGACTTAGACAAAAAATCCGTCCGCCCAAGAGACTAACATAAGACACTCTTGGAGAAAGCTCTGATTAACTAATTCCTACTGCTTAATGCTCCAGTCAGCTTCTTCTACCAAACCTTTGGTAGAGGATGACCCTGTACCACCCTCTGACACTACTAGGTGGGCCACTAACCTCTTACTGGCTTGTCACCAAAATGATTTACCTTGTCTGATGACTTCTACAGCTTGCTGTTAGAGAACCCCTCTTTCAGTCAGCTGTTTGCTACTGTGGGTTTTGGTTAGAAAATTCACTATTTGTAAATATTTTGTGAGTTAGGTAATGGATATTTTGTTGGTTTTGTATCCTGCCTTTGGGGACCAAAGACTTTCAAGTGGGGGGAGGATGTAGCCGAGAATGACTACGGTTATCTGAAACTGCAGACTTATCCTCCTTTTCTTCAGACTGTTCCTGTATCCCTTTACTGCTGGGCTCAGATTACCTGCATCACTTTTCTGAGCCTAGAGAAGAGCATCGTGGGAACTGATGAATTACCCATGAAATACACCTCCCAGTAGACCATCCTCTCCTCTTGGATAATCTTGTTATTCATTTGGTATTGCTATTTTCATTCAACTGCTCTGAGAGTTACCTCAACTGAGTCTTGGTTGCTGTTTTCCAGGACTTGGCTGATTTGACACTTTTATATAGCCTCTTTCTCTGATTAAGTAAAACTAAGAAGGCTGAACTCAGTGTGCATTGTGTCAGTGTCTTATTTAAAGGTATACACATCATGTCTGAACCTAGAGTGTCAGCTGGGCTGGAAAGTTTACAGGATCAAGGCTGTGCAAGGAAACATACACTAATAAGTGGCACTTGCGGGGGTAGCGCTACGGATGTATTAGACGCGCTGTGTTTGCACCATCTATATACCTTATTGCATTGCCAGAAACAGGATTTACATGAAAAATACATTCTAGCAGAAAAATCTACATTGTTAATGCAGAGCTTTCACCAAAAATAACAAGATTAACAACCTATCAAAAGATAAAAAACAAAAAAACAAAAAAAACATTTTGTTTGATTATTCACCTTCCATCCAGTGATTTTCCCTACAGTAATTTTCTGTGCAACTACATACCAGCAATCTGATGGCCAGCATCATTAAAACCACATATTCTGAGCCCATATTCTCCTGGGCATGCCCCAGTCTGTGGCTAAATGGCCTTCTTTTTGTGAGCACAAATTGGTTCCTTGTGCTACTGCTTTATAATACACTTCGGTCCTGCTGTACAGGGACTGCTAGAGGTTGATACAGGCCAATTTCAGGTACTTACACTGCTTGCATTTAAAAATCTATTTAATATCGTAAAAGAGAACAGCAGCTTGTGCACAATGAAAATTGAGATCTGGAGAGTAGAACCTGATTCAGAACCTCACAAACCAACCTCCTACCACACCATCAGTGTGGTGACTGTCGACATTGTATAACTAAAGAGAGCAGATGGTGGCATTGTCACCCCCTCTTCCAATTTATCCCCCCTTTTCTCTTCCCCAGTCCCCCCCTTTCTTCTCTTATCTTCAAAGAGGATTGCCAGCCTTGGGGGAAAAATTAAAAGTCAGCATCTACAAATACTGTAGCTGCTGACTTTTAATATAAAGACACTAACCTGTCCAGGGAGCAAGCAATGTCAGCACCCCAAGACGATCCATCCGTCGTCTCCATGTGCAGGTGCCAGCATCTTCACTAAGGGAAACAGGAAGTGAACCCTTGCAGCTTCACAGCCTGATTCCTACTGCGCATGTACGAGTCACACTGCACTTTCTGAATGGTCCCACCACCTTCTGGGACCTGGGCGTCTCCCAGAAAGCAGTGGGGGGAAGGAAGTTGGGGCCAGAAGTTTTGTAGATCACAAGGATGTGGAGATCTTACAGGGGCGTGTGAGTAGATACCTGGTTTTGACAGGTATCCACTCCCCCCGAAAGGTGTCAAATGTAGCAGTGGTTGGGGTGAGAAAGCGAACTAGCGGAGCTTTCCCTTTTGGGTGGAGCTAAATACCATCAGCCTTCTACTTGATGCTGCAGATAGAAGGGCTGAGAGAGGGCCTAGATGGCCCCCTGCTACTGGCATGGTACCTAAAGCCTACTTGCCAACACTTCCAAAAATGACCGTCATGTTCTTTACACCCATAGGTTGGCAATTATACTGTTTGTTTCAGAAGGTATCTTCAGTGCTTTGGGTCATCTAAAATGATAGCCTTTTATTTTGTTATTCCCCTGTTATGGGAGTTTGTACTTAGTTTTTCATATTTCCTTGTTCAAATATTTTATTGAAGAAGAATAACATATAACAGTAACAACTGTTGATATACATTGCAGAAGACTGGCGTAAGCCACGTCAGGTAACTAACAAAATCAACAATAGCTGCAGTATAAACATGAGAGCTTGTGTGAATGGGATAACAAGCTGGGCAAGTATAAGAAGGCGGAAAGTGGCGCAACCAGCCCGTAGGCACCCCATAAAGGGAACACACTGTGCCTAGACAGGAAGGTGCAGCCAAGTAGCTAGTGAGCCAGGGGTATACAGTGCCCAATACCTTAACAACATATAGAGAGAAGCAGATGGGTGGGAGAAACCACAGAAAGGATTGACCAGACGTGAGGAACAGGGAGTATGGTCCAGTAAACTGGGAGAGCTGACTAAACATGCGAGTCTGCTCGGTGAACCATATAGTGAAAGGTGGGATTAGGTAAGGACGTTGTTAGCGCTATGAGAGAAGCATGTAGGAAAGAAGAGTGGGGAAGGTGGGGTAGGTGGGGGGGAACATTGGGTGGGGGTAGCACAAAGAAGAGAGGGAGGGTCGTCGGTGGGTCCATGAATGGAGGGAAGGGATGAGCATAGATCAGGGTAGAATTAGGGCATCAACAGGGAGTTATCGAAATTGGAGGGAAGGAAGTTGTCAACCCAAGGTTGCAGAGTATGTCAAACCATTCTACTTTGTCCATCAGGGTAGCTTCGACCTTGGCATGTATCATTGCAGTAGTGACGCGCTGTTTAACTTCAAGTAGAGATAGATGTGGAGATTTCCATGCTTTTGCTATGATCTGTTTCGCTGCCGTAGTTACCTGCATAAACAGCTTGCTGAAATTTCAAAACCATATCTGGTTTCACATTGAGGTGGGCCAGTAGAGGGTCAGGCAGGATTTGTGTGGCCATTAATGTGGAATGGACCCGAAAGACTTCCTGCCAAAAAGTTTGCACTTTTGAGCATGTCCACCAGATGTGCATATGCGTGCCAGCTTCTGAACATCCACGGAAGCATGTTGCAGGGTCGGAGGGTTGGAATTTCGCAATGCATGCGGGTACGAGATACCACCGCATCATCACTTTATAATTTGTTTCTAGGGCTACAATGTTTTGGGAGGCCGATTTAGTTGACTGCCATATTCTAGTCCAGTCCTCCTTTTCAATGGAGGACCCAACATCCCGTTCCCATTTGGATGCATAAGGCGGAGGGTCATTAGTAGGGGGATCAGTGAGCCTGGAGTAGAGTTGGGAAATTAGGCCTTGGGTGTGCGGATCGCGGTGGCAGATGTGCTCAAAAAAGATCATGTGGGGTAGAGCGGAGTCAGTGGGGATGCATTGCATGAAGAAGTGTTTGAGTTGGAGGTAATGGAAGACCTCAGTGCTTCGCAGGTGGTGAGAAGCACAAAGCTCAGAGAAGGGTTTAATGGCGTTAGACGCTATTAGGGAGTGAGCTCGGAGGAGACCAGCGGCTACCCAACTGTTGAAGGCTGAAGGGGATTCCCAGGCCAGAGTGAAGGAAGGAGAGTAAGGGATTATGTGGTGACCGGAGTTTAAATTTGAATTTTAGAGCATCCCAAAGCCGCAGGGAATGGCGTACGATAGGATTCGCGATTGACCGACGGTCTGGAGCCACAATGAGTTTACGACAGAGAGAGGGTCTGTTTCAACCGCTTCAAGGGATACCCACAAGGGAACTTCCTTGGTAGCGTGCCACTTAGGTAATTGAGCCAATTGGGCCACTTGGTAATATTTGGTTAAGTTCGGGAGTCCCAGGCCGCCTTGGAGTTTGTGTAGATAGAGAGTCGTGCGGGAAACCCTAGGTCTGGTGGTACCCCAAACATAATAGAAGGTGCGTCGCTGAAGTTGGCGAAGGTAGTAAGAGGGGACAGAAATAGGCAGGACTCTAAATAGGTACAGTATTTTGGGTAGTATGGCCATCTTAGCTACGGTAATGCGCCCCATCCAGGCTAGGGCAAAGTAGCCCAAGACGTCATCAACCGTGTGAGGTGTCGCAGCATAGGAGGATAGTTAGCCGAAAATAGCTCCACTGGGTCAGCTGTCAAGTTAATCCCTAGATAAGGTAGGTACCGGGACTCCCAGGAAAAGGGGAGAACCGTTCGAAGCTGTGAGTAGAGGGAGGAGGGTAGGGAGATATTAAGAGCCTTCGATTTCTCGGGATTAATAACAAGACCGGATATTCGGGCGAATTTGTTCAGGGTAGAAAGAAGGTTAGGAGCAGAGGTGAGAGGTGAGGAGAGAAACAAAAGGATGTCGTCTGCGAAGAGACATAGCTTATGGTGAAAGCCGCCGAGGTCCAGGCCTTTAATATCAGGATTAGCCTGAATTTTAAGGGCTAGAGGTTCGATTGCCAGGGCGAAGAGGAGAGGGGATAAGGGACAGCCCTGCCTGGTACCAGATTTAATTGGGAAAGAGGAAGAGTGGAAGTCAGCGTAGCGGGCAAATGCAGACGGGAAAGAGTAGAGTGAGGATATCCAAGCAAGAAAGTGAGGGCCAAAACCCCATCTGCGTAATACATTGTCTAAGTATGACCATGAGAGGGAGTCAAAAGCCTTTCTTATATCAAGGGAGACAAAGCAAGCAGGAATATTGCGATTACGAGCGAGATAGGTTAGGTGCACAGCCCTGCGTACATTGTCTCCAGCTTGACGACGCGGGATAAAGCCAGTTTGGTCCTTGTGGATTAGTGACCCTATGATCGGGTTAGGACGTGCAGATAGGATTTTGGCCATCACCTTGATGTCAATATTGAGGAGGGAGATTGGGCGATAGTTGGACCAAGAGGATTCGGCTGTCTGTGGTTTGGGAATCATGGAAATGGCCGCTTTGAGGGAGTCAAGGCCAAAGGAGTGGCCTTTGAGTATAGAGTTATACGCTTTAGAGAGCATAGGGGTCAAGAGTTCTGAGAAATGTTTAAAGTATGAAGCGGTAAAACCGTCAGGGCCGGGACGTTTGCGTAATTTAAGAGTTTTGATCGCTGCGCAGATTTCAAGGTCCGTGATCGGTTGTTCCAGGGCGTCGCAGTGTGAATCAGAAAGGGGGGGCAAGGAAATTGTCGAAAAAAACTCAGAGAGTTGTGAGTCAGTCGGGGGCTGGGATGGGGAATAAAGTTTGGAGAGTTGGCTTCGAAAGGTGTCTAGAATTTTGATGGGATTACTAGTGTGGGTGGGGGAGGTTCGCAAACAGATAGGTTTGCGGGTAACATTAGCATTACGAAGAGAGAGGGCGAGGAAAGTGTCTGGTTTATTTGCTTTGGAGTAAAATTGGTGCTGTGAGCGACTGATTTGCTTTTCGGCCGCATCCATAAGGAAGAGATTTAGTTCCAGGGTTGCCTTATCAAAGATTCTTTTGTTATCTTGGGTGGGGTGTGCTTGGAAGGCGTTGTGGGCCTGTGTAAAAGCTGAATCTAGTGTTTGGTAAGTAAGGCGGCACTCTCTCTTACGTCGAGATTCCAAGCTAATGAGTGTACCTCTGAGCACAGCTTTGTGAGCCTCCCAAACAGTGAGCGGAGCAACATCAGTGGTGGTGTTGTGAGACATGTAATCCTTAATTGCTGCTGCTATTTCAACTCTGTGAGAAGGATGGGCCAGAAGGTTATCCTTCAAGGACCAGGAAAATTTATGCTGTTTAGGGACTAGGGAGTCAAAGGAGGAGACTACTGAGTTGTGATCAGACCAGGGAATCGGCACAATAGAGGAGGCCAGGAGGGAGGGAGAGGTAAGAACATGATCTATGCGTGTGAAAGTATTGTGTGGGTGAGAGTAGTAGGTATATTGTCTCTTGGAGGGGTTGCATTCACGCCATGTGTCAATCAGGGAATATGATTGGAGTAAGTCTCGGAAGCTGAGACGATGTGAGGACGAGGAAGGAGCCGCAGGTGATTTGTCAAGGGACAGGTATAAGACTTGGTTCGAGTCTCCGCATAGGATAGTTGTACCCTTCTTATGGTGCTCAACAATTAGAAGAAAGTGGGAGAGGAAGGAGTTGGGGCTGGTGTTGGGTGCATAGTAAGAAGCCAGAGTTACTTCCGTGTCTAGTAAGGTGCCAACAAGGATCAGATACCTACCTTCAGGGTCCGCAATTGACGAATGTAGCGTAAATGGGGTCGTCCGATTGAAGGCTATCAACACCCCCCTCTTCTTGACAGTTGCAGAGGCTGTGAAAAACTGAGGAAAAGAGGAAGTTAGGTAGCGGGGAGTTTGCGAGGCAGAAAAGTGAGTTTCCTGCAAGCAGGCAATATGCACATCTAGCGAGGCAAGCGAGAGGAATGCCTTACGGCGTTTCTGAGGTGAGTTGAGGCCCTGTACATTAAGGGTTAAAATGTTCAAGGTGGCCATTGGGTAACCAGGAGAGAGCAGCTAAACTGAGAAGGTGAAAGCATGGAGGACAGGACCCCCTGGCGAACAAGGGAAGGGGAAGGGAAGGGCGAGAGAAAGTGGAGGATGGAAAGATTCAGGGAGGAGAGAGAGGAGGACCATATAGACAACACAGTAGTCAGAAGCAATCGCAGGAATGGGGTGAAAAAGGACAGTCCGTCCATGCAGAGAGTGATCAACTGCACGGAGGGAAACATGTCACCTCTGGAAGACTCCTAGAGGAGGGTTCCGAAAGTGGGTGGAGGCGGCAGTGGCAACCGGCCAGAGACACGACCGCCTATAAGGTACCTTTAGGCAAGATGTATGGTGGTGACCAGGGGAGACATTATATATATATGGAAGCATAATGGCAAGCCAAATAAAAGTACATGGAAGTTCAAAAACATAAATTCAAAAAAGTTCAAGTTCAAGCAGCGTGGGGGCCGGCTAACCCAATGCGGGTTCCGGCTGATAAAAAAAACAAAGTTTGAAGTGAAAAAACATACAGGCCTGATTAGGCTGGCAGCCAAGACATCCAGCTGGCATCTGGTAGTTGGTTCTTCAGTCCATGGAATCCGCTGGGGGTGGTAGTGGTGTAACAAGACGGCTCCTCTTGGGAGTGGTGGAAGTCGGGGCATACAGCTTCAGTGGTGATCTCAAAGCAGATCGTCTGCGTTGTGGAAGGGATGCCGGGGTGGATGGAGGCGAGAGCAGGTGTAGATCCTGAAGAAGGGGCTGGAGTTCCTCAGTAGTTTTGCAGGTGTGCTTGCGACCTTGGTGGGTAACACGTATGGAGAACGGGAAGCCCCAGGAATAACCTATACGGTGCTGTTGAAGGGTGTGCAGCAGAGGTTTAAATTCTCTGCGCTTCATGATAGTAGCCTTACAGAGATCTGTGAAGAGTTGGCAGTCATAGCCTTGAAAATGGAGGGATTCTTTGTGTCTGGCGGCTTGCAGGAGTTGTTCTTTGGTCTTGTAGAAATGCATTTTAGCGATTATGTCCCTGGGGGGCCCTTCAGGTTTGCGGGGGGCCAGGGCCCGATGGACGCGGTCCATCTCCAGAAGTTCGATGGGGATTGAGGGGGAGAGTTCCTGAAAAAGGACTGTGACAGTGGACTGTAGATCTACTACAGCCTCGGGTATCCCCCGGATCCTGATATTGGAGCGCCTGGCTCGATTTTCCTGATCTTCCAATTGAAGCTGCAGGGACTGGTTCTCTTCCCTGAGGGCCTCTAGTTCCTCAGAGTGGTTAGAGACACTGATCTCGATCTCATCTGTCCTGAGTTCAAGGTCAGCGGTGCGCTGGCCTAGGTCTCTGATCTCTCTAGTCAGCTTGTCAGTGATCTGATCAGATGTGTGCTTCAGGGCCCTCTGGAGGATGCTTTCGAAATGGCGGAGGAGTCCGAACTGTAGGGGGTCAAAGTTTGCCTGTCCCTGGGTGAGCGGGATGTCAGCGTCAGACTCACCTTCATCTGGGTGAGGGTGGGAGAACTGAGGGGCCTTGGAGGAGCTGGTGCTAGCGCGGGAGACTAGCGGCGGCGCCATCTTGGATGAGGCCAGCACTAGAGTGTCCCGGATGTTGCGGCTCTTGAGTTTGGATTTTGCCCCCCTCAGACACCATGGTGAGGTTGGGGGCAGCGTAGACTGTGTGGGGAGCTGCGTCAGGCGGAGTGCAGGGCGGCTGGTCACCGGTACAGACGGCGGTGTGTTCCGTTCCGGAGCGGAGCTCAGGCAGACATGTCCGTCTTGCTGAGTCCGCGCATGTGCACCCCAGTTTTTCATATTTCCAAGTAGGAACTGTTGATGTGCCGACAAATTTTCCTTTCCCTGCCATCGCATTTCTATGTCTTGGGATATTATACTTGGAAATATCTGTCTGAAATTGTTTAAATGTTTAATAAAATGTTTTTGGAAGAAAAAAAAAAGGGATTTGTAAAAACATGATGTGTGTTATGCAGTGGACTAAAAAGTGTGTCATGTTCCAATATCCTATTATTTTTGTTACATAATCTGTAATGTCAGCAATCTCTCTTTTGTCTGTCTGCATGAAGCATCATAAGACTTATGATGGTCTCTCTCTACGCATTCAGAGTATTAGTGATTGCACAGAAAAAAAATGCAATGCTTCAAGGTGAATGGAGGCATTTTGGTATGTTGTAATATTATGTAGAAAGAAACTGTATTAAGTTATTATTTTTATTGTAATGTTTTATAATGTAAAGTCTTATTTTGGTAGGTCTCAAAATGACCCTTGTAGTGGTGGTATTGGGCAATGAGACAGAGTAGTGCTCAGTGTTGGATTTAACTACTTAAAGGGCTTCAAATAAAATAGTAACTAGGGCCTGATTTCTATATTTATGAAAAATGTACTTCAGTAAATAATAGATGTGCCCTATTTGTGACAGACCCGGGTATCAGATCCCTGCCCTTCTCACTAACACGTGACAAAGGATCGGCCAATCTCACAAAGCACTGTCACTTATGTAATAATGCCACTCTCAGCTGCACCCTGCACAAAGATTTTCCAGCTCACAGGACCGCAACCGAGGTGCCAGGAGCCTGAGAGTGATTGTCACTGGGCTAATTAAGCAATTAACCCTTTAACTGCCCCCACCTCCGTTTCAGGACAGAGCAGGAGGAAGCTCGTAATTCTAGCAATACCAATTATGATTTTAGGATAATCATCTGTAACACATCGTATTATCGTGTTCATAGGGTTTATCCTATACAGTAGCACTCTTCAAGAGACAGGTACTTTTTTAGTTTGCATTAAGAGCTTAGGGATAAGGTTAACACTTTTCAAAATATGGTATTAATAATTAAAAAGTCAAAAGGTAGAATTGAGGAGGAAGGATACTTACAATCAATGTCCTGGGTGTTATCAGAGTTCAGTCGATGAGCCCGGTGTTATTGGTTCTCAAGCTTGACAGATGTTCCTGATTTGATGGTACATGAGAGCTTACAACTGTTTAGGCATCTCCCCTTTTCTTTGACAGGTGCCCCTGACCAATAAAATGGAGTGTCCATGGGCTGTCCTGGGTTTATGACAATAGCAGGTCCCTCCCTTATAGACAGTTTTATACCACTATTTATATCTTCCAATATGTACCAGTTGCATTCTTGAAACTGATAAATTATTGTTCAGCATTGAATTTTGCATCCAGGGATACTAAACACAGGGTAGCTCAGATAAACTTGTCACCCAGGAAGCATCTGACAGCTATCTTCCCTTCTATATGTGCTAGTGTGGCCATGTATGACCTTATTTTGTTCAGTATAACATTTCTCATTCAAATATATACTTATTAATCATGTTAATGTCTGAGTTTATGAATTGTGTGTGGATTTGTTAAGTTTTGAATTGGGCGGAGCTCTATGATTGCCTTTTATGATCCCCATTAGTTCTGGGTAGCCTTAATGGATTTGGTCATAGTTTTACGATAGACCTGGAAAGCAGAACCAGACATCCTGCCAGGACTCAATTAGCTGTTTATAGCCCTGCACAGGCCTAAGCGCTGGTTTCTGTTGTATCTGAGCTGAGATAACAGCTCTTTTGAAGTGTAAAATCTATGCATTCTATGAATTAAAGGAGGAGGGAGGGGGTAATATCACTGCGGCAATGTGTAACTGTTCTGCAAAACTGTCATGGCTGACCTTTGAAAACTGAACAACATGGCTGCTTGCTACAGCTTTTTGTGTGTCTGGTATGTGATATCATTACACTATTTTAGTGAGCATGG
Organism: Pelophylax lessonae; assembly: GCF_965119305.1. Taxonomy (NCBI): domain Eukaryota; kingdom Metazoa; phylum Chordata; class Amphibia; order Anura; family Ranidae; genus Pelophylax; species Pelophylax lessonae. The sequence goes on along the minus strand of NC_138769.1, from coordinate 525,459,369 downwards.
TTAAATAGTCCTGGTTGAAACAGCCTATTCTCTATAGAACAACTGCAATGTTAAACATAAATGAGATATATTGCAACTAGTGATGGACACATTTGTCCAGGTTTTTTTTGTCAGGGGTTTCTTCATGGGAATGTTGTTCAAACTTTGGTATACTTGAACTTAGAGTTGATTTCCATTGAAGTCTGTAGTGGGGAAATCTCGACATTCTGACCATTGTTTTGAGCTAACAGGCAAGCTACAGTCAAGAAAAATCCATGGGAAGATGAACAATGTCATGGGAAACATTTACTACAAAATATTTTTTTAAGATATCTTAGAGAGGGGAAGAGAGCTTTTCATGCAGCATCTAAGGCAACTTTGAAAATGCACAAATCCTTTTAAGATTGCCAACCCCAGAAGAGCATAATTTCTAGTTGGTGCTTCTATAAACAGTACTATAAAATTGTCTGCTAATGGGTTTACAAATTTCTGCCACTTTGCTGTTCCTGCAGTGCCATTACTCCAGTAAGCTATTACAGCTGTTCCATCTTTTAAGGAGATGAGTCTCCACCTCCTAGTTAACAATAGAGGGGGACTGTAACAATCTCCTATAATTTGGAAGTATGCACATCCATATGCAGCACCACCCATAATGCCTCAGCACCATCACACTCTCCATCAATAAGGACCTCTTTCACACTCATCACTTTAAGATCACTTCTAACATAGAGACAGACACTGCCACCTTTTTGTTTTACCCTGTCTCTTCAGTGAATGTAGCCTGGAATTCTAATATAGAAGTCAAATGAAAAATAAGCCAAGATTCAGCAATATTAATTGAATCTTAGCTCTCTTCATGCACCAAAAGTTACAAATCACCTATTTTTTTGGCAGACTTCTGGCATTGGTGAACAAACACTTTAATCCATTTTGCATTTTACACTTGTGTTTTTTTGTAGTACAAATAGTACTTGGCAATGGTTGTATTATGGAAATCTCCAAGTGTTAATACTCCTCCAACCTTCCCATAAACCTCTCCCCAGCACAGCATACCCCCTTCCATTTAGGTGCAAACCATCTTTAACATACGAGTTTTACTCAATGAAAAGTGAGGTCAATAGGCAGGGGGTGGGCGGGACTGAAAATGCCTGCCAGATCATTACATGGCAGTATGCAATGGAATAAAATACAGTAAAATAAAGTAAAAAACAAATTAATTGTATTTTATTCCCTTGCATACCGTAGTGTAATGATCTTGCAGTCGTTATCTGTCCCGCCCACCCCCTGCCCATTTGTCCCACCCTTGACTCTTTTATAAACCCCTTCCCCTTGCAATACTCCATGGGTTTGAAGAAGGAGAAGCTGGGCATGTTCCGAAACATGTCACCGCCCACTCTGGTGTCACTTCTGGTTGCCTGCATTCCATACTGGCCCTGACAGCACGGCCTTCCTGGATAAGAGACACAGTGTTTCCCACTGCTGATCGGCTGGAATTTCCACCTGCAGATTGCTTTACTCCCAGGAGGCATCCTGCTGGACGTTTAGAGTTTCATTGATATTCCTGTTTTTCACTTCCATCTTTTAAGTGTTTTCAACCTTTCCTTGTCATTAAAGTGTTTTATTACTACATTTAGAAATGCCTTCTTCCCTGCTTTGTTTTTCCTATAGAGTGTGCTTCCCTCTTCTGAAGTGCTGCTGTGGTGCATTAATCACATTTCAAGAGCTAGTCATGTACTGTTTGCTAAAGGATCCTTGTTATCCAGACGGCATATTCTCCACACTCCCTCCCAATAATTTGTCTACTTGGTACACCACATGCCAAACACTGGCACCAGGTAGACAGCAAACCATTCAGTTGAGACAATCCTGGCGATACATTATTCCATCAGTCCTTCTATTTATTGAATTTCCAATTACCACCAACTGTCTCGGCCTTTTAGGTGTAGCATTGGCATCTAGGGCTGCCACCTCTGAGTTTGTCATCACCGCATCTTCATTCAACTTTGTTTAGGTGCTTCCTTTTTCTGTGAGCCCCACCAATCCATCTAACCACAGTAACCCATCTTCCAACCTAGTAATCCTGAGATGCCCCTCCACCTTCCACATAAACTCCATTAACTAACTGCTTACTCCATGAGAAGAAGATTCCTTTTAAGGTTGTCTGCTCCACTGTGTTGCAATTTGCCCCTCCAGATCTCTAATGTGAGCTTGAAGAAGGGCACCCTGCTCATCTATCACAGTGGTATTCATTCTGGAGCTGTTGCTCCATTATTGTATGCATATTCTTAATTTCCCCTTCCACCCCACTCTATCCTTTCCCCTTTCTAGTCGAGCGTCATTGTTCGAATACTTCTTTGAGATAGGGTACAGGCGATCGGGTTCGAAAATGAGAGAGAACACTACTGGAAGAGAGATTCTAGTAATTGTGGCAAAGTAAAGATTCTCCCTTTGCCCTCCCCCCACCATCCCCTCCCCTCCCCCCCTTCCCTCCCCTCCTCCCCTTCCCCCCCTCCTCCCCTTCCCCCCTTCTCTCCCTTCCCCCATGCTACTACTAAGCCGATATGGGGCTTTGACCTACTCCTGGTCTTAAGGTAGGTTGATCTTCTACCTATCTCCTAGGGTGGAACTCTAACTATGGCACCCGGTAACTGCCCTCCCTCCCCTCCCTCGAGTTGATATGGCTCTGCGCCCCCTAGAAACTCTGGAATCACCACTTTCTCATTTACAGTGTTCTTTTCCCCTCCTGTACTTTCCCTTTCTAAGTTTTTCTATTCCTCCCCACCCTAGGCAGTCTTTTATTTATTAAGTCTTTTAATTTCACATTTATTTCTTCTTTGAGACTAACTGCCATTGGGTAGTATCCGGTGTTAAACCTTCTTTCTCTCTATTTGACCAGCCGGGTATTTCTATCATTGGTAACTCCAGTTTTTTACAAAATTCTTGTAATTCCTCTGGGAATCTCAATACTGCTGCACGTCCGTTTTTTTCAGCCCACAAGGCACACTGGAAACCCCCAGTTATATTGGATGTTATGTTCTCTCATTTGATTCAAGAGTGGTTTAAGGGACCTTCTTCTTTCCAATGTTTTATGTGAGAGATCCGCAAAAATCTGTAAATTTGTTTCTTCATATTTTAATGGTGGATGTCACGGGCCCAACTTTTTTTCTCCCCCTAATTTTTCTCTTCTCTGCACACCCAGGACTTTGCCCTCTTCCCCAGCAAAGGATCCCCCAGCCCCCCCCCCCCCCCCACTGTGCTGTCCTTCTCCCCTCTGCAGCCAGGCACCGAAAAGTCTGATTCCCCGCTGGGAACAAAGAACACATTCCTTGTGTGGGCTGGAGCAGAGGGGGGGGGGGGGCTGGTTGCCGAGGCAATTCGATGCCAGGCTGGGGGTTACCTGGCCACCAGCATGAGTGTAGCTCCATTTTTAGATAGTGGAGCTGGGTCCTGGAAGGAGATTTCCACCTGTGTCTGCTCTGCTGTTTCTCAGACTGTGTGTCTCTAGGCTGCGGCCAGAGAACATAGACTCTCCTATTGGTTCCCGCGGGCCTCTTCAAACCTACCTGCCAATCCTCAGGAGTGGATTTACCCTGTACCTGCCTACAACCTGGAGTGGATTTACCCTGTACCTGCCTACAACCTTGCGTGTGGATTTACCCTGTACCTGTCTGTCAACCTGGAGTGTGGATTTGCCCTGTCCCTGCCTACAACCTGGAATGTGGATTAACCCTATCCCTGCCTACAACTTGGAGTGTGGATTTGCTCTGTCCCTGCCTACAACCTGGAGTGTGGATGAATCCTGCCCCTGCCTACAACCCTGAGTGTAGATTCACCCTGTACCTGCCTGCCAACCTGGAGTGTGGATTAACCCTGTACCTGCCTGCTGGTGAGTGGATTAACCCTGGTCCTACCCAAACTCTGTCTGGACTTTTTCACCTCATTGTTTGCCCCGACCCATGTGTGGCCCAATCCCTCAGTGGCCAGGACTTTGCCCGTTCTATCAGGAGTCTCCTGTTACGGACTACCCCTGTTATCTGGAACTCTGTCCTATCTACGTTGGGTCTGACCCTGGGCACCATTGTTTTGGCCCCTTTCTCTGTGAACCTACCTGCTACTGTTCAATAAAAGGCTTTGTTGGCACTCCTGCTCTCCGTGTGTGTTCTGTCCCACCTACGCATCCGTTACAGTGAATTTCCTTGCAATTTTCCCCATATTTGCACCTTTTCATCATAGGTATGAAACCTTACTATTATGTCTCTCGGAATCTTCTTTGCTATATTATGTGGTCTTCTAATCCTGTGAAGCAGAAAAAGACAAAAAGAAAAGCGCTCTAAGTGCAGACAAATGTATTGTAAAATAAAAACAATACCTGTAGCGACTCACAATATGCCACGGTATTCAGGCTTTTTTGCATCAAATATGATATGAAGCTCTTCTAGGTGGTGCCATCTATCCACACTACAGGCAGTATACACTGAAACACCGTCCGTCACATGGGAGGAAGAGAGCCGGCTATCTCTTAGCAGTGTCCGGGGAGGCAACTGTGGTGTGGAGATGAAGGAGAGAAGAATGCGGCTACGTCCCCAGGGAGCTTGAATGCTTGGTATGATCGGCATGCACGACGCGCGTTTCTGAGCATGCGCAGAGTCCCGATCGGACATGCGCGCTCTTTTTTTTTTTCTTCTTTGAGATTTCCCATTCCCCTTACCCTTCCCCCTCCCCAGTCTGGTAGTTTTGCATTCACATTTCATATGCCAGTGTTTTTTTAGCGCTCTACATTTGTGTGTTTTCTTGTTCTAATCCTGTGGACTCTTTCTACTTTAAGTAATTTTGTTATTGGCCTGACTAAGAGTGGGTTGAATATTTTTTTCATTATTTCTGCTTGAACTTCCTCTTGTGCTATTTCTGGTAGACCCCTTATTCTCCTGTTTTTTCTTCTATCTCAATTTTCCTGATCTTCTAATTTATACGCCATGTTCCTTTGTTCGATTTGTAACAATTTCATCTCTTCTTTAAATTCCCTCACTGTCTTAGAATGTGTGTCTAATTTACAGTCAGGTCCATAAATATTGGGACATTGACGCAATTCTAATATTTTTGGCTCTATACACCACCACAATGGATTTGAAATGAAACAAACAAGATGTGCTTTAACTGCAGACGTTCAGCTTTAATTCAAGGGTATTTACATCCAAATCCGGTGAACAGTGTAAGAATTACAACAGTTTGTATATGTGCCTCCCACTTTTTAAGGGACTAAAAGTAATGGGACAGATTAACAATCATAAATCAAACTTTCACTTTTTAATACTTGGCTGCAAATCCTTTGCAGTCAATTACAGCCTGAAGTCTGGAACGCATAGACATCACCAGACGCTGGGTTTCATCCCTGGTGATGCTCTGCCAGGCCTCTACTGCAACTGTCTTTAGTTCCTGCTTTTTCTTGGGGCATTTTCCCTTCAGTTTTGTCTTCAGCAAGTGAAATGCATGCTCAATCAGATTCAGGTCAGGTGATTGACTTGGCCATTGCATAACATTCCACTTCTTTCCCTTAAACTCTTTGGTTGCTTTTGCAGTATGCTTCGGGTCATTGTCCATCTGCACTGTGAAGCGCCGTCCAATGAGTTCTGAAGCATTTGGCTGAATATGAGCAGATAATATTGCCCGAAACACTTCAGAATTCATCCTGCTGCTTTTGTCAGCAGTCACTTTATCAATAAATACAAGAACCAGTTCCATTGGCAGCCATACATGCCCATGCCATGACACTACCACAACCATGCTTCACTGATGAGGTGGTATGCTTTGGATCAGGAGCAGTTCCTTTCCTTCTCCATACTCTTCTCTTACCATCACTCTGGTACAAGTTGATCTTGGTCTCATCTGTCCATAGGATGTTGTTCCAGAACTGTGAAGGCTTTTTTAGATGTTGTTTGGCAAACTCTTACATAGTTACATAGTTACATAGTTAGTGAGGTTGAAAAAAGACATCAGTCCATCCAGTTCAACCTATGATGTGTGTGTGTGTTTGCTTTTAACCGTACATCGTATACCCCTGTATGTTGTTGTCTCTAAGGTGCCCATCTAATAGTTTTTTGAAACTATCAATGCTTCCTGCTGATACGACTGCTTGTGGAAGAGAATTCCACATCCTTACCGCTCTTATGTAATGTTCTGGTACCTTTGGGTACCCTAATTACTCTTTCATAAGTGTATGCGCCCCACCATTCTCTTTTGGTAAGGTGCGCATACACCTTTAAGACTGATGCTGTCATCACTGAGCGCCGGACTGGATGGCTATTTAGATCGCCGGCTCTCACTCACATGTGTTCGTTCAAACTGCTTTGTGCCTTGATGCTAACCTGTCTTGAAGCTCTCATGCTTGCAAGCATACCTCGCTGTCGGAACCACGCTGCGCTGATCCCTGTATCCCGCTACCGGATCATCCGCTCTTGCCGAACCTCTCCTCTGCTACATTGCTATTAGTGATAAGTACCCCACAGGGGAAACCTCTATAACCTTTATACTAAAGCTTACACTATCTAGCTCTGCATACTAAGGACTATTACTACATCTGCATTATCTAGGATTGCTGGCTCTTGGGCCTACTACCACCTGTTCTTGCACTGGGTTGATCTCTCTTGTATGTCCACCTGCTACTCTGTCATCTACTACCATACATGATTGCTAAACCTATCTGCATCCCATCTGCTACTATCTTACTTTCAAGAACATTTCCTTTCAAGTGTCTGTCATCTACCATCTCTACCCAACCTGTCTCTTCAGCCTATCATCACTGTGTTACTATATACATAAGTCACTCTAGGAAACATCTTATTGAGTGTGTGTATTTACTTGCTGAATTGAGATCATCCACACATGATGAGTCATTGAGAGTTGGGATTGGTGTCTCAGCGTTTCTCTACATGACTACTGAAGTGGAATATTTCTGCAGCTGAAAATCCACATCATACATAAAACGCAGGAGCGTTACAGATTGAACGAAACCACAAATGGATTCAGCAGAAATAACCACTCAGATGACACAATTAAAACAGCAAGTAACTGCGTTAATACACGCACTTGCTGAATTAAAAGAAGACAATCAGGCTCTGTCGCAGCAGGTAATTAGACTGACACAACTTACCACTGCTCAGTCCCCTGAACCCAAAATAAATCCTCCTTTGGTATTTACAGGCGATCGCAAAAAATTTTGCGAATTTAAAAACGCATGTGAGTTACTTTTCTTGCTAAAACCCCGTACCTGCCTTACTAATCACATTAAGGTTTGTACTATTATTTCTTACCTAACAGGCGATCCTCGGGCCTGGGCAGACTCTCTTTTTGAGAAAAGTGATCAGCTTCTCACCTCCTATGCCTTGTTCCTAGCAGAACTCACTAGCCTATATGATGATCCCAATAGGCAGAGTACTGCCGATCTTCAATTAAGATCCTTGAAACAAGGTGGGAGACCTGTAGAAGACTTTGTCGCAGAATTCAAGAGATGGACCCTTGATTCAGAATGGAATGATGCATCTCTGAAAACCCAATTTAGGCTTGGCCTATCAGAGGCCGTTAAAGACGAGCTCGCCTGAGCGGATCTGCCAAAAACCCTGGATGCATTGATACAACTCAGTATCACCATAGATAGAAGACTACGAGAAAGAAAGGCTGAGAAAATGGGAATGCCATTATCCAGTTCTTCTCGAATTTCGGCCGTTGACCCCGTTCCTATGGAGGTAGGAACCATACGCCCACCTCTATCAATTATGGAAAGAGCCAGAAGACGATCTGGTAATCTCTGCTTGTACTGTGCATCCCCGGATCACAAGATAAACGTCTGTCCCCTAGTCTACAAAAAGAAGGGTGAGTGTTCACATGTCCTCCTAGGGGGATTGACAACTTCAATCACTTCACCCCACTTTCCCATTGTTTTGGGACTTCCCTGGTTGCACACACATCAACCAACCATAGATTGGAAGGAACGGACCCTGACCTTCCTCTCTTGCTATTGCGAGGGTAAGTGTAACCTCCCGTCTTTCGGGAAGATCCTGTCTGTGGTGACAGATGAGATTGCACCACTATGTTATCAGGATCTCTCTGAGGTTTTTCTTGAGAAAAATGCTCAAGCACTACCTCCCCATCGAGACTATGATTGTAGCATTGATCTACTCCCAAATAGCAAATTGCCGTTCGGTCATGTTTATCCTCTTTCACAGGATGAACTTTCCCATCTCAAAGACAATTTGGATGAGAATTTGGAAAAAGGTTTTATTAGACCTTCCACTTCTTCCACAGCAGCAGGACTCTTTTTTGTCCGCAATAAGGACTCAAGTCTCAGGCCTATCATCGACTATAGGCAATTGAATGCTATGACAATAAAAGATCGCTATCCTCTACCGCTTATCCCTGAGCTCATTGAGCAGGTGCGTGGAGCTACCTATTTTTCAAAATTGGACCTGAAAGGAGCATACAATCTCATTAGAATCCGTGATGGACACGAGTGGAAGACTGCATTCAGAACCAGATACGGATTGTTCGAATATCTTGTAATGCCATTCGGGCTATGCAACGCCCCTGCAGTTTTTCAACGATTTATAAACGATATTTTCAGAGACTTACTAGATGTCTGTGTTGTGGTATATCTGGACGATATACTTATATATTCACGATCCCTGTCTGAACACATAAGACATGTAAGACTAGTATTATCGAGATTGCTTGCACACAACCTTTATGTGAAACTGAAAAAATGCTTGTTTCATAAAGAAGAGGTACTGTTTCTAGGCTACATCATATCCAAAACAGGAATTGAGATGGACATGAGTAAGATATCCTGCATTCAGGATTGGCCTACACCAACCACACGCAAGGCGCTACAGCGATTCCTTGGATTTTCGAATTTCTACAGGAAGTTCATTAGAAACTTCTCTGCCATTGTGAGACCCCTCACACAGCTCACTAGCATTAAAAAACCATTCAAATGGTCAGATGAAGCAAATAAAGCTTTTCACCTGTTAAAGACAAGGTTTACTTTTGCTCCCATACTACGCCATCCAGACCCATCCCTCCAATACATTCTGGAAGTAGATGCGTCAAACATGGCAGTAGGAGCAATACTCTCCCAATGACCAACTCACACTTCACCACTTCATCCAGTCGCCTTTTTTTCGAAATCCCTAAGCAGTCCAGAGATAAATTACCCCGTGGGTGAAAAGGAACTGCTTGCTATAAAATTGGCTCTGGAGAATTGGCGACATCTACTCGAAGGCACCCAATTACCAATACTTATATACACGGACCATAAAAATATCCAATATCTTCAGACTAACAAAACTCTCTCACACCGACAGGTACGATGGTCACTATTCTTTCTAAGGTTTAACTTCCTAGTGACCTACACACCTGCAGATAAGAACAAAAAGGCGGATGCACTATCACGACTAACTGAAGAAAACTACTTCGAAATCCCTTCCGTTCCTATAATACCTCACAAACGCATTATTGGAGTTGTCCGTTCCTTGAAGGAAGAGGTTTTGCATGGTATAAGTTTGGATTCACCCCCACCACAACTAAATACTGATGCAGAAGGCTTCCTCTACTACAACGACAAACTTTACATACCATCTACCATACGCACCAAGATCTTGGAATTATCGCATGATGTGCCTATGGCAGGACATATGGGTATGACAAAGACTCTTAATCTGATTACCAGGCAATTCTGGAGGCCTGACATGAAAACATCTATACAAAAATTCGTCTCTTCATGCAATGTCTGTGCCAGGTCCAAAATTGACACTACGAGACCATCCGGTCTACTATGCAGTCTACCAATACCCCAAACTCCATGGGAAGTTGTGTCCTTGGACTTTATAGTGGAATTGCCTCCTTCCAAAGGATTTAATACCATCTTAGTGTCAGTGGACCATCTGACAAAAATGGCACATTTAATTGCTATTCGCAGACTACCTTCGTCTAAACAAACGGCAGAACTCCTGATGAAACATGTCTTTAAGTTACATGGTATCCCAAAAACTCTTCTGTCTGACCGTGGATCACAATTTATTTCCAAGTTCTGGCAAGAACTATGTCACATACTACGGATCGAGCGGAAGCTCACTTCTCCTTACCATCCGCAGACCAACGGACAGACTGCAAGAGTCAACCAATGCATCGAGCAATATTTACGTTGTTACACTTCTTACCAACAGGATGATTGGGTGGATCTTCTCCCTCTGGCAGAATTTGCCTACAACAACGCAACCCACAGTACGACCAAGCAGAGTCCGTTGTACTTGAACTATGGGTTTCATCCCTCTATTCTTCCACCACGCATCCTTCCTTCAAATAACCCAGTAGCTTCAGACTATCTTACCCAAATAAAGGACTCTCTGGGTTTGCTTAATACTACCATTGCACACGCTCATAGTCAACAAAAGAAGTACTATGATCTTCGCAGAAGACCTTCTCCTCAGTACACTATCGGGGACCTCGTTTGGCTCTCAACAAAAAATTTAAGACTGAAAATCCCTAGCAAAAAGCTTGGACCTCTGTTCTTGGGACCTTTCCCAATCAAGAAACTTATTGGAAAAGCTGCAGTACAGCTTACATTGCCAATAGACCTCAAAATACATCCCATTTTCCATGTGTCACTACTGAAGCCCCATGTTCCTGACCAAGGAATAAGGCCTACTATCCCACCTCCTCCTCCTGTACAAGTTGAAGGTGGAGAAGAATATGAGATAAAAGAGATTCTTGATTCTCGTATCCACAGAGGAAGACTTCAGTACTTGGTTCGATGGAAGAACTATGGGCCCCAAGACGACACCTGGCTAAACACCTCTGACATACATGCCTCTAGATTAATTCGCAATTTTCATGCGAAGTACCCAGACAAACCAGCTCCAGAGGCCTTCAGGAGCCGGCCTTAAGGGGGGGTACTGTAATGTTCTGGTACCTTTGGGTACCCTTATTACTCTTTCATAAGTGTATGCGCCCCACCATTCTCTTTTGGTAAGGTGCGCATACACCTTTAAGACTGATGCTGTCATCACTGAGCGCCAGACTGGATGGCTATTTAGATCGCCGGCTCTCACTCACATGTGTTCGTTCAAACTGCTTTGTGCCTTGATGCTAACCTGTCTTGAAGCTCTCATGCTTGCAAGCATACCTCGCTGTCGGAACCACGCTGCGCTGATCCCTGTATCCCGCTACCGGATCATCCGCTCTTGCCGAACCTCTCCTCTGCTACATTGCTATTAGTGATAAGTACCCCACAGGGGAAACCTCTATAACCTTTATACTAAAGCTTACACTATCTAGCTCTGCATACTAAGGACTATTACTACATCTACATTATCTAGGATTGCTGGCTCTTGGGCCTACTACCACCTGTTCTTGCACTGGGTTGATCTCTCTTGTATGTCCACCTGCTACTCTGTCATCTACTACCATACATGATTGCTAAACCTATCTGCATCCCATCTGCTACTATCTTACTTTCAAGAACATTTCCTTTCAAGTGTCTGTCATCTACCATCTCTACCCAACCTGTCTCTTCAGCCTATCATCACTGTGTTACTATATACATAAGTCACTCTAGGAAACATCTTATTGAGTGTGTGTATTTACTTGCTGAATTGAGATCATCCACACATGATGAGTCATTGAGAGTTGGGATTGGTGTCTCAGCGTTTCTCTACATGACTACTGAAGTGGAATATTTCTGCAGATGAAAATCCACATCATACATAAAACGCAGGAGCGTTACATCTTACTGTGAAGAACCCCTTACGCACTTTAAGGTTAAACCGCCTTTCCTCTAGTTTTAGTGAGTGGCCACATGTCTTATTGTATCTCCTCTTTCTGAATAGTTTGTTCCTTATGCTAGTGTCGCCAGTACAGTATTTGTACATTGATATCATATCCCCCCTCAATCGTCTCTTCTCCAGAGAGAAAAGGTTCAGTGCTTGTAGCCTATCCTCATAGCTGATGTCCTCCATTCCCCTAATCATTTTTGTTGCCCTTCTCTGGACTTTCTCCAGTTCCAGCACATCCTTCCTGAGGACCGGTGCCCAGAACTGAACAGCATACTCCAGATGTGGCCGGACCAGAGTCTTGTAGAGTGGGAGAATAATCTCTTTATTTCTGGAGTGAATCCTCTTTTTTATACATCCCAGTATTCTGTTGGCTTTGCTTGCAGCGGCTTGGCATTGCATGCTACTGCCAAGCCTGTTGTCTACCAGTACCCCCAAGTCCTTTTCCATCTTAGACTCACCCAGAGGTTCCCCCCCTAGTGAGTAGCTTGCTTTCTGGTTTCTGGCCCCCAGGTGCATTACTTTACATTTTTCAACATTAAACCTCATCTGCCATGTAGTTGCCCACCCCGTTATTTTGTTCAGGTCCGCTTGCAAGGTTTCCACATCCTGCATAGAAGATATTGGCATGCCTAATTTAGTATCATCTGCAAATACTGAGATTGTACTAGATATCCCCTCCTCTAAATCATTTATGAATAAATTAAACAGGATTGGTCCCAGGACCTCTAATCTGAGTACCTGAGTATCTGGGAGTACCTGTTGCTACCTGAGTACCTGAGTATCTGCGAGTACCTGTTGCCACCTGAGTATCTGGGAGTACCTGTTGCTACCTGAGTATCTGGGAGTACCTGTTGCTACCTGAGTATCTGGGAGTACCTGTTGCTACCTGAGTATCTGGGAGTACCTGTTGCTACCTGAGTACCTGAGTGTCTGGGAGTACCTGAGTGTCTGGGAGTACCTGTTGCTACCTGAGTATCTGGGAGTACCTGTTGCTACCTGAGTATCTGGGAGTACCTGTTGCTACCTGAGTATCTGGGAGTACCTGTTGCTACCTGAGTATCTGGGAGTACCTGTTGCTACCTGAGTATCTGGGAGTACCTGTTGCTACCTGAGTACCTGAGTGTCTGGGAGTACCTGTTGCTACCTGAGTATCTGGGAGTACCTGTTGCTACCTGAGTACCTGGGAGTACCTGTTGCTACCTGAGTATCTGGGAGTACCTGTTGCTACCTGAGTGTCTGGGTGTACCTGTTGCTACCTGAGTGTACTGTGAGTGTTGTGCGTCTGAGAGTGTTGTGCATCTGACCGGGCTGTGCGACTGTTGTGCGTCTGACCGGGCTGTGCGACTGTTGTGCGTCTGACCGGGCTGTGCGACTGTTGTGTGTCTGACCGGGCTGTGCGACTGTTGTGCGTCTGACCGGGCTGTGCGACTGTTGTGCGTCTGACCGGGCTGTGAGACTGAGAGTTGTGCGTCTGACCGGGCTGTGCGACAGAGTTGTGCGTCTGACCGGGCTGTGCGACTGAGAGTTGTGCCTCTGACCAGGCTGTGCGACTGTGAGTGTTGTGCGACTAACCGGGCTGTGAGATTGTGAGTGTTGTGCAACTGAGTGTCAAGTGAGTGAAGCGGAGTACCAGAGGGTGAGAAGGTAGAGTTAGGAAGCCAGGAAATAGCCACATAGGATAGACTTAAATCGCTGAATCCCCATTAGATTAGATTAGTAGGTACAATGCCCGGCGGGTGTGGAGATGCGACTCGGTGTACATCTTGTGGTATGTATGCGTTCCTCAGACATGTGATTGAGGGCGAATACAAATGCGCAAAATGTAAGCACGTTGCTTCCCTGGAAGCTCAGGTCCTGAATCTAGGGAAGCAGCTGGCAACACTGAGATGAATGTCCATACCGGAGGAGAGCCAGGATCGTACCAGTCAGGTGCAGACAGGGGTCTGCACAGAGGTGGGCGGAGTATTGGAGGTGCAGGCATCAGAGCAGAGTAGAGGGGTGACAGTTAGGAGGGGTAGAAGGGGATAAGGCAAGGAGGCTGATCCTGGGCTGGAGCACCCCAACAGATACGCCCCGTTGTGTGATGTTGGGGAAACCAGTCAGGGACCAGCAATGCTGGAGCAGAGTGACGCCCCTAGCTGCCAGGGGAAGAACTCCTCCAGTGAGGCCGGGAGAAAGGGAAAGGAAAGACAGGTGCTGGTGGTAGGGGACTCAATTATTAGAAGGACAGACAGTGTAATCTGTGACAAAGACCGTGTGCGCCGAACAGTCTGTTGTTTGCCGGGCGCTCGGGTTCGGCACATCGCGGATCGGGTGGACAGATTATTGGGTGGGGCTGGGGAAGACCCAGCTGTCATGGTACACCTGGGTACCAATGACATAGGCAGAGGAAGATGGAGAGTCCTAAACGATTTCAGGGACTTAGGCGCTAAGTTGAGGACTAGGACCTCCAAGGTAGTATTTTCCGAAATACTACCTGTACCTCGAGCCACACCAGAGAGGCAGCGGGAGATTAGGGAAGTTAACGAGTGGCTGAGGAGCTGGTGTAGTAAGGAGGGTTTCGGGTTCCTGGAGAACTGGGCCGACTTCTCAGTCGGCCACCGGCTCTTTGGTAGGGACGGATTGCACCTAAATGGGGTGGGTGCAGCCGTACTGGGTGAGAGGATGGCCAAAAAGTTAGAGGGGCTTTTAAACTAGGGAATGGGGGGAGGGTACAGATGTAGAATTAGCCAGTGGAAAGCAAGATTCAGAGGGCAGAAATGGGGACATTAGCGGTAGGGTGTTCGGAGCTCCTATACCCAGGGTGGGTATGGGGAAAAATCAAGAGAGCAGCCTAAAAACATCAAAAGAGGATATAGGTAACCGGTCAAAATTAAGAGGTTTGTATACCAATGCCAGAAGCCTGGCCAACAAGATGGGAGAGCTGGAGCTGCTGATGTTTGAGGAGGACTTAGATTTTGTGGGGATAACTGAGACTTGGTTTGACAGCTCCCATGACTGGATGGCGACCATTCAGGGGTATTCCCTTTATCGCAGGGATAGAGAAGGTAAAAAAGGGGGAGGGGTATGTCTGTATATTAAGAACAGTATACAGGTAAATATGAGGGATGATATTAATAATGGAGCTAAGGACGAGGCAGAATCCCTATGGGTAGAGCTTCAAAGGGAAGGCACGGTGGGGAAGGTAATATTGGGCGTATGCTATAGGCCCCCCAACCAGAGGGAGGAGGGTGAGGCGGACCTAATGTTACAGATAGGATTGGCAGCAAGGATGGGAAATGTCATTATAATGGGGGACTTTAATTATCCAGATATAGACTGGGCAGAAGGAACTGCGCACTCAGCCAAGGCTAGGCAGTTCCTAAATGTTTTGCAGGACAATTTCATGGGTCAGATGGTGAATGCACCGACAAGAAACAATGCGGTACTTGACCTACTGATTACCAACAATACAGACCTGCTCAAGGATATAGAAACACGGGACAACTCGGGACAGAACTCTAATCTGGCCTTCCTGTTTTTGAGGCTCACCAATGGTTTAAATCCTGTGGTGAACCCTCTGTATTCACTCTGGTGAAGTCTTCTCTTGATTGTTCACTTTGATACACATACACCTACCTCCTGGAGAGTGTTCTTGATCTGGCCAACTGTTGTGAAGGGTGTTTTCTTCACCAGGGAAAGAATTCTTCAGTCATCCACCACAGTTGTTTTCCATGGTCTTCCGGGTCTTTTGGTGTTGCTTAGCTCACAGGTGCATTCTTTCTTTTTAAGGATGTTCCAAACAGTTGATTTGGCCACACCTAATTTGCTTTGCTATCTCTCTGATGGGTTTGTTTTGTTTTTTTCAACCTAATGATGGCTTGCTTCACTGATAGTGACAGCTCTTTGGATCTCATATTGAGAGTTGACAGCAACAGATTCCAAATGCAAATAGCACACTTGAAATTAACTTTGGACCTTTTATCTGCTCCTTGTAAATGGAATAATGAGGAAATAACACACACCTGGTCATGGAACAGCTGAGCAGCCAATTGTCCCATTAATTTTGGTCCCTTAAAAAGTGGGAGGCACATATACAAACTGTTGTAATTCCTACACTTTTCACCTGATTTGGATGTAAATACCCTCAAATTAAAGCTGAAAGTTCGCAGTTAAAGCACATCTTGTTTGTTTCATTTCAAATCCATTGTGGTGGTGTATAGAGCCAAAAAGATTAGAATTGTGTCGATGTCCCAATAGTTATGGACCTGACTGTATTTTCTGTATCCTCCACTCTTGTCAATAACTGACATAGATCATTATGTAGTGCTGCCATATTTGTCTTCAAAGATGGTTCCAACTTAGCAAACATGTTTGCCATTTTCGGTTTTGTCGGCAAATGGACTTCGGAGTCACTTTCAGTGTCTGGGTCTGTTTTTGACTGATTAGGTGCATTCTTTTCAGCTGGTGTCTTTTCTCTTGCATTCTTAAGACTTCCCATTGCTTGTTTCCCTCGGGCCCTGCTTGACTTTCCACAACAGATTTATCTGCATACCCATCTTGTAACATGTACTTTTTTATAGTCCCTGGGCTTGCACTGGCTTTAGCTGTTCCTCCCCCTGTTCCTGATTTGCCTCTCATTTTGTGTAGATTGTCTCCTCAATGAGATATCCACCTTGTGTTACCATTTATATTATCTATGCTATTTTCAGCATAAATACAGGTAATACTCAGTTCAGCAACACAGGTAGCAGATGCAACTTATATATCAGTCACAGGGGGTAACTTACCGCCACGACTCCTCCATATAGAGTGATACTCTTTTTTTTCTCTTTCTCCTCGGGGTTTGCCTTTTTCTTTTGTTTTTTTGTCCCCTTTAGAACAACCAGTGCTGCCCTGTGCTCCTTGTGTATCTTAAGATGATCTTTTCCTTTTCTTTAAACTTGCTTGCTAAGTTTTAGGTCTGCCAGACCAGCCCCAGCTGCCACTACCTCTTTTTCTTGTCTGTCTGTTCAGTTTAGTGCAGAGTCTGCCATGTCCTGCTGAGTCCCTACGGGAGCCAATGAACCCCACCAAGCGAGTTCTCCTCCTGTTGTACTCTGAACTTCCCAAGCTTTGCCGCCATCTGCCAACCACCACTGGCTCTCTCACCGCCGTCAGAGAGCCTTTCCCTCACTGTTCCACCAAATCTCCTGTAGAGACCTGCCTTGGCTTTCCACTCGCTGATCCTTGCCTAGGTTTGCTCTCTGTCACCACCAGGACCCAGCTCTACTGGGCAACTCTCGGGACACAGTCTCGGCCCACTGCAGTCACCTCAAGCAGTCCCAGGCTGCTCTCTCCAGGCTCTTTGGAGGTACCATAGTTTCGTACGTGATCCCTGCGAGTCTAGTAAGCTCTCTGTGCCAGCGCTATACTGTAGACTGTAATGTTATTGTGATAACACTTCACAGGAAGCACCCTCATGGTTAATAGAAGACAGACTCAGAAATAGGCTTGAAAAACTTCACCGGGACCAGATGGCTTACACCCGAAGGTCCTTAAGGAACTCAGCCAGGTGATAGCCAGACCATTAGTGTCCAATTAGTACAGCGCAATCATCTATCTAAATATTGTGATATCTAGACAACATCGCTACATAAGTATAAACATTTGTATAAACATTAAATGATCTGTGACAAAATAAAACAAACTCAAGTGAAAACTAAAGTAGAAATTCCAAATTCATATACATTCATATATAAAATGTGTATATCAGTGATTAAACAAAAAAAAGTCCAAAAGCAGTAAAGTCATCCAGTGATAATCAATGGATCCCGAAAAATGAATGGTCTGGGCCACCCCACTTAAGAAGTCTATTGGAAGACGCAACGCATTTGGAGGCAGGATCAGACAGCTGACTACTGTACTAATTTGACACTGATGTTGTTGAAAGCGAGGTGAATACACTTGTGGAGTATTGACAGCAATCAACTCACAACTTTATAATTATATATTTGTTATCTTTGTTTAATATTTAATTGCGCTGATTAAGATATTTATTTTGTATAGCCAGACCATTGTTCCTAATTTTTAATGACAGTCTACTGATGGGAATGGTACCAGCTGATTGGAGAAAAGCCAATGTGGCACCAATATTTAAAAAAGGGCCAAGATATATCCCGGGGAACTACAGGCCGGATAGCCTAAACATCAATAGTCTGCAAGCTATTAGAGGGGGTGATAAGGGATTATATACAAGATTTTAGAATTAAAACGGTATCACTAGTAGTAATCAGCATGGACTCGTGAAGAATTGTTCTTGCCAGACTAATCTATTAACCTTCTATGAAGAAGTGAGCTGCCATCTAGATAAAGGAAGGCCTGTAGATGTGGTATATCTGGATTTTGTAAAGGCAATTGATACAGTTCCCCACAAACGTTTACTTTACAAACTAAGGTATGTAGGTATGGATCATAGGGTGACTACCTAGATTGAAAACTGGCTTCAGGGATGAGTCCAAAGGTTGATGATAAATAGTGAGTACTCGGAATGGTCTCGTGTGGAAAGTGGGGCCCCCCAAACATCTGTCCTGGGACCAATCCTGTTTTATTTACTCATAAACAATCTAGAAGATGGGATAAACTGCTCAATCTCAGTATTTACGGACGTTACTAAGCTGAGCAGGGCAATAAATTCTACGCAGCATGTGGAGACCTTACAAGAAGACCTGAACAAAATAATGGGGTGGGCAACTACATGGCGAATGAGGTTTAATGTTGGAAAATGCAAGGTAATGCATTTGGATGCCAAAAATATTAACGTAAGTTACTCACTAGGGTGGAAACTCTGGGGGAATCTAGGATGGAAAAGGACCTGGGGGTCCTAGTAGATGACAATCTCAGTAATGGCATTCAATGCCAAGCTGCTGCAAGCAAAGCGAACAGAATACTGGCATGTATTAAAAAGAGGATTCACTCCAGAGATAAAACAATATTTCTCTCACTCTACAAGACTCTGGTCCAGCCGCATCTTGAGTATGCCATCCAGTTATAGGCAACGGTCCTCAGGAAGGATGTGCTGGAACTGGAAAGAGTCCAAAACAAAGCTAATAAAGGGACTGGAATTCTTCAGCTATGAGGTAAGACTACAAGCATTGAACGTATTCTCTCTGGAGAGGAGGCACTTGAAAGGGGATATGATATCAAGGTGAAAATACCGTACTGGCGACCCTAGCATAGGTAACAAACTTTTCAGCAGAAGTGAATTTAAAAAGACACGTGGCCATTTACTAAATTTAGAAGAGAAGCAGTTTAACCTTAAACTGTAAAGGGTTCTTTACCATCAGAGCGGTAAGGATGTGGAATTCTCTTCCACAAGCAGTGTTATCAGCAGGGAGCATCGGTAGTTTCAAAAACTATTAGATGGGCACCCTTACGACCACAGCATACAGGGGTATATGTATATACTATTGACATAAACACTTATACACACACACACACACACACACACACACACACACATACACACACTCATCATAGGTTGAACTGGATGGACTGGAGTCTTTTTTCAACCTCACTAACTATGTAACTATATAACAAGTACCCGAACCAGAGTGACTTCTGAGTGAAAACTCACTTATTATGTACTGAAAGAGGCTGGAAGTTTGACCAGAACAGGCAATGTGGTAAACTAGCCAGAAAGCTGGATATCTTGTATCAGTTTGAAATAAGCCCTATGAGGATTGACCTTTATGTAGGATCCACTCTATGGTTAAATAAAAGATGCCTTGCAACATACACAGATGAGTGATGGACTGAGTCTTTTGGGAGCACTCACTATTTGCCAATAAATAATACAATTATTAAAAACACTACTCACTTTTAGATCACTTGCAGTACATACTCTCTTGCAGGCTCTTATAGGTTTTAGAGCAGGGAGGTTGATACAGAGATATTTAAATATACCACAGGAACACCAGCATAATTCTACTGGCACAGCATAGGGCCAGATCCAATTTTAGGCAGAGCTGAAGGGCCTAATAGAGAGCTCTCCAGCAGTTCAGTCTAGCCCCAGTAGTGCCAAAATGACCCCACAACTAGGGTTGAGCGGACACCTAGATGTCCGTGTTCGACGGGTTCGGCCGAACTTTAAAAAAAAGTCCGGGTCCGTGTCCCGGACTTTTACCGAACTTTTCCCGGACACCGAACCCCATTGAAGTCAATGGGGACCCGAACTTTAAGGCACTAAAATGGCTCTAAAACACCAAAGGAAAGGGCTAGAGTGCTGCAAATGGCAGCAACACGTAATTAAGAGCATGGCAAGTGCTCTGCAAACAAATGTGGATAGGGAAATAACTTAAAACAACAAAAAAAAACAGAAAAATAAAACAATGTTCTTCTTCATCTCTGAAGGACGAGGCCCATATGGAGTAGGAGGGAGGTTGAGGTGGTGGTGGATGTGGCGGTGACATAGGCGTGCGCACAGGGTGTGCTGGGTGTGCCTGGGCACACCCTAATCACCTAGGGCACATAGCATTGCCAGTGAGGAGATGGGAAAGATCTCCCTGGGACCTGCTCTGCTCTATTTCTCCTTGCCTACAGGTACATGGCCCCGATACATTACTCTCCCTGCTGGCAAACACATGCATGTGTATTTCAACTTTGGGGTGCACACCTTAATGCAATAGGCTGCGCACACCTATGGGCGGTGTAGGTGGAAGCGGCGGTGGAGGAGGACCAGGGCCGGATTAACAGCATCATGGGCTTGGTGCTGAGGATTTTGAAGGGCCTTAAGGGCCGTGCCTTGCCATGCACCCAGAGGAGGAAGGGTGCAGCCATGCATGCCTAATTCAACATGGGATGCTGTCTCTGAAGCCCATAAACACATCCATGCATCGCCAACTGTCCCTCCTTGTCCGGCCTTCACGCTGTGTGGGGAGGTTCTGAGGGTGCTGCCTGGGGAAGCGAGCATAGAAGCCAGACTTCTGTGTTTACAAGTGACAGAAGAGCGGTAACAGTGAATATGGCCAACCCGGGGCCTATATAAAAGGTAGGGGCCTGGAGCTGCAGCTCCAATAGCCCCTACATTAATCTGGCCCTGAGGAGGAGGACGAGGTAGCCAACACTGCTTCTTTTCAAAAATTTTAAATGAGGGTACACCCCAAAAGAGTGAGAAAGAGCAAAAATGGAACAATGGGTGGGTAAGGTCGGTATCCATTGCTATTCTGCATAAGGTACGGAAAAGTCCCGTGGGATCCATGCCTGGTTCATTTTAATGAACGTGAGCTTGTCCACATTGTCTCTGGACAGGCGGCTGCGCTTGTCTGTTATAACGCCCCCAGCCGTGCTAAATACCCGTTCAGATAATACACTGGCTGCAGGGCACGCCAGCACCTCCAAGGCGTAAAGGGCAAGCTCAGGCCATGTGCCCAATTTGGAGACCCAGAAGTTGAAGGGGGCAGACCCGTCATTCACTACATGTAGGCGTGTGCACACATACTGCTCCACCATGTTGGTAAAATGCTGCCTCCTGCTAAGACGTTCCATCTGAGCTGCTGGTGCTGCTGTTTGTTGTGGCGTGCTGACAAAGCTTTTCCACATTTCGGCCATGCTAACCCTGCCTTCTGAGGTGCTGGCGGTGCCCTGGTTGCGTTGGCGACCTCCTCCTCCTCCTCCTCTGCCTTGTGCTTCCACTGTGGCCCCGCTGTCAGATGGGAATGCCAGCAGCATGGCGTCTACCAGCGTGCGCTTGTACTCGCGCATCTTGCGATCGCGCTCCAGTGAGTGAATTAAGGACGGTACGTTGTCCTTGTAACGGGGATCCAGCAGCGTGGCCACCCAGTAATCAGCACAAGTTAGAATGTGGGCAACTCGGCGGTCGTTGTGGAGACACTGCAGCATGTAATCGCTCATGTGTGCCAGGCTGCCCAGAGGCGACGAAAGGCTGTCCTCTGTGGGAGGTGTATCGTCCGTGTCCTCTGTATCCCCCCAGCCACGCACCAGTGATGGCCATGAGCTGGCCTGGGTGCCACCCTGCTGTGAACATGGTTCCATCTCCTCCTCCAGCTCCTCCTCCTCCTCATCCTCCAGAACTGTGCCCCTGCTGGACAATTGTGTCCCTGGCGTTTGTGTGTGCAGGAACCCACCCTCGGAGCCCCTTGCGAATGACTGCCCTGAAAGCCTTTGAAATGTTACCTCTTCATCCTCCTCCTCCTCCTCCTCATCCTGTGCCACATCCTCTTCCATCATCGCCCAAATTGTTTTTTCAAGGAGGCATAGAAGTGGGATAGTTAAGCTGAGAATGGCGTCATTGCCACTGGCCATGTTGGTGGAGTACCCAAAACAGCGCAACAAGGCACAATATATGCAAATGTCAAATATGCAAACTATGCCGCAATTTAATGTTTTTTACACCAAAAGGGTGTGTATTGAATAGCGGAATAGGATAAAAAACTGTGTATCTCACACGTACAAACACAGACTAGGCCCGATTAAATTTTTTCCTACCCTAAAGGGAGGATGAGGAAGAGGAGTATGGAACATGCAGCACCCTCAAATCTTCAGAAGTATGAGATGAACCCCAAAAACTTGGAAAGGTGGATCTCTCTCACACGTACCAACACAGACTATCCCCCAATTTAACTGATCCCCAAAGGTTTTTGATTAAATAGCGGAATAGAAAATATGATCCAAAAAAAGTGTATGTATATCACACGTACACAACCACACTAGGCCCCAATTACTATTGTTTGTACCCCTAAAAGGCTAGATGAGGAGTAGGGGGGGTATGGAACAGGCAGCACCCTCAAACCTTCAGAAGTATGAGATGAACCCCAACAACTTGGAAAGGTGGATCTCTCTCACACGTACCAACACAGACTATCCCCCAATTTAACTGATCCCCAAAGGTTTTTGATTAAATAGCGGAATAGAAAATATGATCCAAAAAAAGTGTATGTATATCACACGTACACAACCACACTAGGCCCCAATTACTATTGTTTGTACCCCTAAAAGGCTAGATGAGGAGTAGGGGGGGTATGGAACAGGCAGCACCCTCAAACCTTCAGAAGTATGAGATGAACCCCAACAACTTGGAAAGGTGGATCTCTCTCACACGTACCAACACAGACTATCCCCCAATTTAACTGATCCCCAAAGGTTTTTGATTAAATAGCGGAATAGAAAATATGATCCAAAAAAAGTGTATGTATATCACACGTACACAACCACACTGGGCCCCAATTACTATTGTTTGTACCCCTAAAAGGCTAGATGAGGAGTAGGGGGAGTATGGAACAGGCAGCACCCTCAAACCTTCAGAAGTATGAGATGAACCCCAACAACTTGGAAAGGTGGATCTCTCTCACACGTACCAACACAGACTATCCCCCAATTTAACTGATCCCCAAAGGTTTTTGATTAAATAGCGGAATAGAAAATATGATCCAAAAAAAGTGTATGTATATCACACGTACACAACCACACTAGGCCCCAATTACTATTGTTTGTACCCCTAAAAGGCTAGATGAGGAGTAGGGGGGGTATGGAACAGGCAGCACCCTCAAACCTTCAGAAGTATGAGATGAACCCCAACAACTTGGAAAGGTGGATCTCTCTCACACGTACCAACACAGACTATCCCCCAATTTAACTGATCCCCAAAGGTTTTTGATTAAATAGCGGAATAGAAAATATGATCCAAAAAAAGTGTATGTATATCACACGTACACAACCACACTAGGCCCCAATTACTATTGTTTGTACCCCTAAAAGGCTAGATGAGGAGTAGGGGGGGTATGGAACAGGCAGCACCCTCAAATCTTCAGAAGTATGAGATGAACCCCAAAAACTTGGAAAGGTGGATCTCTCTCACACGTACCAACACAGACTATCCCCCAATTTAACTGATCCCCAAAGGTTTTTGATTAAATAGCGGAATAGAAAATATGATCCAAAAAAAGTGTATGTATATCACACGTACACAACCACACTAGGCCCCAATTACTATTGTTTGTACCCCTAAAAGGCTAGATGAGGAGTAGGGGGGGGTATGGAACAGGCAGCACCCTCAAACCTTCAGAAGTATGAGATGAACCCCAACAACTTGGAAAGGTGGATCTCTCTCACACGTACCAACACAGACTATCCCCCAATTTAACTGATCCCCAAAGGTTTTTGATTAAATAGCGGAATAGAAAATATGATCCAAAAAAAGTGTATGTATATCACACGTACACAACCACACTGGGCCCCAATTACTATTGTTTGTACCCCTAAAAGGCTAGATGAGGAGTAGGGGGAGTATGGAACAGGCAGCACCCTCAAACCTTCAGAAGTATGAGATGAACCCCAACAACTTGGAAAGGTGGATCTCTCTCACACGTACCAACACAGACTATCCCCCAATTTAACTGATCCCCAAAGGTTTTTGATTAAATAGCGGAATAGAAAATATGATCCAAAAAAAGTGTATGTATATCACACGTACACAACCACACTGGGCCCCAATTACTATTGTTTGTACCCCTAAAAGGCTAGATGAGGAGTAGGGGGAGTATGGAACAGGCAGCACCCTCAAACCTTCAGAAGTATGAGATGAACCCCAACAACTTGGAAAGGTGGATCTCTCTCACACGTACCAACACAGACTATCCCCCAATTTAACTGATCCCCAAAGGTTTTTGATTAAATAGCGGAATAGAAAATATGATCCAAAAAAAGTGTATGTATATCACACGTACACAACCACACTAGGCCCCAATTACTATTGTTTGTACCCCTAAAAGGCTAGATGAGGAGTAGGGGGGGTATGGAACAGGCAGCACCCTCAAACCTTCAGAAGTATGAGATGAACCCCAACAACTTGGAAAGGTGGATCTCTCTCACACGTACCAACACAGACTATCCCCCAATTTAACTGATCCCCAAAGGTTTTTGATTAAATAGCGGAATAGAAAATATGATCCAAAAAAAGTGTATGTATATCACACGTACACAACCACACTAGGCCCCAATTACTATTGTTTGTACCCCTAAAAGGCTAGGAGTAGGGGGAGTATGGAACAGGCAGCACCCTCAAACCTTCAGAAGTATGAGATGAACCCCAACAACTTGGAAAGGTGGATCTCTCTCACACGTACCAACACAGACTATCCCCCAATTTAACTGATCCCCAAAGGTTTTTGATTAAATAGCGGAATAGAAAATATGATCCAAAAAAAGTGTATGTATATCACACGTACACAACCACACTAGGCCCCAATTACTATTGTTTGTACCCCTAAAAGGCTAGATGAGGAGTAGGGGGAGTATGGAACAGGCAGCACCCTCAAATCTTCAGAAGTATGAGATTGTGTTCACTGTACCCCACAAAGATTGAGTTCACTGCACCCCACAATGATTGTTTTCACTGCACCCCACAAAGATTGTGTTCACTGCACCTCACAAAGATTGTGTTCACTGTACCCCCCAAAGATTGTGTTCACTGCACCCCACAAAGATTCTGTTCACTGTACCCCACAAAGATTGTGTTCACTGCACCCTAAAAGGATGTTGTTCACTGCACCCCACAAAGATTGTGTTCACTGCACCCTAAAAGGATGTTGTTCACTGCACCCCAAAAAGATTGTGTTCACTGTACCCCCCCAAAGATTGTGTTCACTGCACCCCACAAAGATTGTGTTCACTGCACCCCAAAAAGATTGTGTTCACTGTACCCCCCAAAGATTGTGTTCACTGCACCCCAAAAAGATTGTGTTCACTGTACCCCCCAAAGATTGTGTTCACTGCACCCCACAAAGATTCTGTTCACTGTACCCCACAAAGATTGTGTTCACTGCACCCCAAAAAGATTGTGTTCACTGTACCCCCCCAAAGATTGTGTTCACTGCACCCCACAAAGATTCTGTTCACTGCACCCCACAAAGGATTTTGTTCACTGCACCCCAAAAAGATTGTGTTCACTGCACCCCAAAAAGGATTTTGATCACTGCACCCCAAAAAGGATGTTGTTCACTGCACCCCAAAAATGATTTTGTTCACTCCACCCCAAAAAGATTGTGTTCACTGCACCCCACAAAGATTGTGTTCACTGCACCCCAAAAAGATTGTGTTCACTGTACCCCCCAAAGATTGTGTTCACTGCACCCCACAAAGATTCTGTTCACTGTACCCCACAAAGATTGTGTTCACTGCACCCCAAAAAGATTGTGTTCACTGCACCCCAAAAAGGATGTTGTTCACTGCACCCCAAAAAGGATGTTGTTCACTCCACCCCAAAAAGATTGTGTTCACTGCACCCCACAAAGATTGTGTTCACTGCACCCCAAAAAGATTGTGTTCACTGCACCCCAAAAATGATTTTGTTCACTGCACCCCAAAAAGGATTTTGTTCACTGCACCCCAAAAAGGATGTTGTTCACTCCACCCCAAAAAGATTGTGTTCACTGCACCCCAAAAAGATTGTGTTCACTGCACCCCACAAAGGATTTTGTTCACTGCACCCCAAAAAGATTGTGTTCACTGCACCCCAAAAAGGATGTTGTTCACTGCACCCCAAAAAGGATTTTGTTCACTGCACCCCAAAAAGATTGTGTTCACTGCACCCCACAAAGGATTTTGTTCACTGCACCCCACAAAGATTGTGTTCACTGCACACCAAAAAGGATTGTGTTCACTGCACCCCAAAAAGATTTTGTTCACTGCACCCCAAAAAGATTGTGTTCACTGCAGCCCAAAAAGATTGTGTTCACTGCAGCCCAAAAAGATTGTGTTCACTGCAGCCCAAAAAGATTGTGTTCACTGCAGCTCACACACAGAAAAATGGATGTGGATCACTGACACCTGCCTATCTCCAATCCCACACCACACAGCAATATCGATTGTAGTTTGTAGAACACAGTTTCCCTAAAATTCAGCAGACTCTGTCCCTAACAGGATTGAGAAGAGATCGTAGATCAGGATTGAGTGCAGATTCACCCCACCCCCCACACAGCAATATCGATTGTAGTTTGTAGAAGACACTGACCCTATAATTCAGCAGACTCTATCCCTAAAATGCCTACAACTCGCCCTGCCTAAACACTCCGACCTGTCCCTCAATTCTATCCGGACACAAATGGTTTTTTCCTGCCTATCTTTCCCTAATCAGCAGCCAGCACATTGATGTGTGCTCTGTCCCTTAGCTAAGCAGCAGAATGACGCTGCTGCGGCGGCTGCCTCGAACTTATAAAGACTTGGTCACATGCTTCAGACGGCCAATCACAGCTATTAAGACATTTGCAGGCATGGCTGGGATGGCTTAAGGCACACCAGTTAAACGATTGTTGATTGGCTGTTGAAAGCCCGCCATGAAAAGAGCGCCAAAGCATGCAAAACCCGGAAATAAAACGACCGAACACGGATTTTTACCCGAACATACAGTAAAGTGTCCGTGTCCGTGTTCGGGTAAAAAAAATCCAATTATTCGGTACGAACACGAATAATACAGTCCGTGTTCGCTCAACACTACCCACAACACCAATGTGATAGTAGTAATCTCTGAACCTCCACTTTTCTATATTTTCACTTCCCATAAGAACATGCATTGAAGCTTTCTATGTGCGTCGAATAAATGGTTATTGACAGGTGTCATCTTGTCCACCTGCACTTGGCCCAAAAACCCTGGAACTGGGAAAAGTATGCTGTTGTTCTGGTGGATTAGGATTGCAATAATCTAAAACATGAACATGCTGTCTAAGTAATACGTTTCCATTTTGTTCCCTTCCATAAATACAGCTAAAAAATAAGCATTTTGTGACTTCTTCTGTTTGGATTATATCCATGTTAGACATATTTTTGCATGCTGTCATGTAACTGCTGTACAGAATAAGTACAAAAAAGTTTATGCTTAAAGTTTCTCATCTAACATCATTACTTTCTAATTTTATAACTGAATATATTAGAACTTCAGAAGGACTCCACAAGGCAATCATTGTACTACTGATGCTCTACAGGGCAGACTTGCTGCCAAGAAACCACACACTGCCTCATTTACAGTTGGCTTAGGATAAAAGAAATAAAGCTGTGTGTGGGTGCAATACATATTTATATTTTTTACAGAGCCAATAACTATATATAGAGTTTAGTGAAATCATGTTAAAATGACACTTAGTTAAGTCATATACTATAAAATATGTTATATAAACAAGTTTATTTATATAACACAAAGGACATAGTAAAGGAGAATGAGCTAATCTAATTTTGTATGGCAAAATATAATTGTATTTCACCTAACTGTAAATTTCAGACTATTCCTGATCAATCACTTTATACAGTATAAGGCTTTGTCAGCCCCTTCCCGCCCTACACCTCTCAACTGAAAAATTAAAGGATCCAGGAGAAAATTTGTTGAATAAACAACAGCTGCATCCAATCAAAGTCATCCACTGTTCAGGTATTCTGACAACTGCCAGTGGTGGTAGAAGGGATGGACATGTTTAGTTAGCTTATGGCCATTTTATGCCACTTGGCTGGTCCATGCTTAAGGCACTCTCCCAGCCATAGGTATAAAATCGACAACTTACTACTAAAGGAATACTGGAACTCTTTCACTCCCAGTGTCCAGAGGCTATGAACCACAAGGCCAACATGATGTAGTCCCATGACATGAATGAGGAAGAGCAGTTTTCTGCTCTAATATGAAAGATCAGTTACATAAATTGGCCAACTGGCACAACAGCAAATGCCCACTTTCACAGATTTGACTCTTCTAAAAGCTGATATTAAGATTGCACTATCGGCGGTTATCACATGGCTCTAATATTACCCACAGGCAATGGCCTCTAGAATTATTAATGTTGTTAAAACAGGCAAAAAGTGAAATATTATTATCTCTAATCCTCAACGATCGAGAGATAATCTCACTTCTCATCTTATCAACCTAAAACACCACTTAGAAGACCTAGATAACTGAGGTAACATACTAATGTGCAGGCCCATACTGGGACAGAAAATATGCCCAAGCATTTTAGACTGTGCAGCCCATAGCATATTTACTGGCCCTTTCCCCCACTCTCCATCCTGACAGAGGTGAGGGGGACTAGAAAAGAGCATGGAGGAGGAGCTGGGGAGCATTGGGGGTTGGCGAGCATGGGGGGGGGCAAAGAGCAAAAGGGGTCTGAAGAACACAGGGGGCTGGAGAGCATGGGGGGTTAAGAGCAAGGGAGAGTGGAGAGCATGGGGGGGCAAACAGCATGGGGGGTATAGAGCATAGGGGGGTGGAGAACACAGGGGGAGCTGGAACACAGGGGGGTGAAGAGCATGGGGGGCTGGAGAGCACTGGGGGGGGCTAAGGAGCACAGGAGGGTGAAGTGCGCTGGGGACCAGAGAGCATGGGGGGGGTAGAGAGCACTGGGGAGCAGAGAGCACAGAGGGACCAAGAAAGCACTGGGGGAGCCTGGGAGCACAGGGGTATTGAGAGCATGGGAGCTGGAGAGCACTGGGGGGGATGGAGAGCACGGGGGGAACAGGAGAATACAGGGGCCAGGGAGTACAGGGGGTCTGAGAGCACTGGGGGCTGTGGAGAGCAATGAGTGGCTGTGAAGAGCACTAGAGGGGCCTGGGAGCATAGGGCGGGGTGAAGAGCATGAGGGGGCAGCTGAAAGGACCTGGATAGGAGGAACAGTGGGTGCTGCTGCATATAGAAGAATTAATCACTCCATTTTCCTCTTGCAGCCTCAGGAAAATAAATAGATTGTTCATTTTATACACAGCCACCCCAGTGCTCCTCCAATCCAGGTGCACGGGGAGCCACAATAATTTTCTCTCTGGTCTGGCATCTCTTCCAGCTCCTCCCTATTCATGGTGACATAGTTTCCACCCCCTCAGCTCTCCGGGTAAACTGTACTGTGGCTGTGTGAGAAGTGTGGGCTCAAGGAGCAGCCCAGCTGCCCTAGGCCCCACAAGGACATGCGGGCCGGTGGCCCCGGCCCACCGGCTAGTGCCCGGTGTGCCATATGGCCAGTCTGGGCCTGCCAATGTGTGATCATAATCGGCAGCCTTCCAGAAGCCCTTCAACAAAAACAACTAAGACCCCCAGTCCAGTCAATGCTTAACAATCTCCTAGAATATCCAGCTTAATACCTGATTGCTTTCACCTGGCTTTATAGAGAACTCCACCACAAAGCTTCCCTGAGGGATGTTATTTGTTGTCTGCTCAATTTCCCTGCCAGAGTTTATTCACACTAGGTACAGTGTGAGAAAACATGCAAACCTGCACATTTGTCAGCAACACATAAAAATGAGCTCCCTTAATTTCTAATGGTGCCCCCACACATCTAGCAAATGTGTACGTGTTTGCTCCTGCTGTAATGCATGGTACATTACTATGCATTTTAGTGGAGCACCATTTTAAAAATCATGCCGCACCTTCTTTCTGTGTTTCTTGAGAAATAAAATGAATAGGCTGTCTTAAAATGTGACATGCAGGAAAGTGAGAAAAAAGCACATGCTCGAACACACACCCACACAATGTGAATGAGGCCTCAAGGAAGGAATTCTAAATCAGTGAGGCTGAAATTAAACTTTTACAGGATCTCTCACTGGTAACACTTCAAAATAGAAGAACATTACCAACAACTTTTATCTGGTGCCCAGAATCTCATACAAATGGAAACCTTTTTTGCCTTACTGCAACATTTTATTTATTTATTAATGTATTTATTTTTTCATTTCCTTTATTTAGATTTTTTGTACAAAATTATTAAAACATCACATATTTACAATCATATATATTAATTTCTTTACCCATCCTTCCCCCCCTGTTTAATTTATCATTTTCTCTCTTCTCCTCTCTTCCTCTCCTTGAATCTCCTCTTCCCTCTCTCTATTCACCCCATATATCGCTATATTTCTTTGTTTTTTAACCACTTCCCGCCCGCCATATAACAGAATGATGGCCGCAGAGTGGTTAAACTATCCTGACTGGCCGTCATATGACGTCCAGCAGGAAGAGCAGGGGGATCGGGCATGACGCATGTCCCTCGGACACAGCGCATCCCCGATCAGGGTAAACAGACAATGAAATTGGCTGTTTACCACGTGATCGGCTGTGTCTAATCACAGCTGGTCACAAATCAAAAAACAGACAGCTGTTACTACTGATCCGGCTTCTTCTCCTCACACACCGATCGTGTGAGGAGAAGAGCTAGGATCAGTGAGTGAGACATTTTTCACTGTATTTTTCCACATTACTGTGCACCAGTAAGAGAACATGTCACCATCTAGATCTGTCACAGCACATCTAGATCTGTCACAGCTCATCTGGATCTGTCACAACACATCTGGATCTGTCACAACACATATGGATCTGTCACAGCACATCTGGATTTGTCACAGCACATCTGGGTCTGTCAAAATCTGTCACATAGGCCCGCCATCAGTGACCACATCTGAATCTGTCTCACAGGCCCGCCATCAGTGACCTGTCACATAGTACCACCATCAGTGACCTGTAACACAGTACCGCCATCAGTGACCTGTCACATAGACCCGCCAACAGTACCTCCATCAGTATCCCCATCAGTGACCTGTCCAACAGCCCATCAGTACCGCCATCATGTCCAAAAGGTTTTTTACATCCGAGGAGGCATATGCAATGCTTACTCTGTTGGATGATGAGAGCAACGGGGAGCTCTCATCTGATTCTGGTTCGAAATTCGAGCCAGTAGAGGGTAGTGGATCGGAGAATGAATCAGAAGAGGAAACAGTCCCTCCTAAAAGAATAAGGAGAACAAGACCAGAAGACCTGCCTGCAACCAGCAGCGCCATACACCCAAATGGCACCAACACAAACGCAGCTAGACCCCAGGAACAGGAGCCCAGTATCAGCACTGGAATAACAAATCAAACCCGAATAATCCAAGCCCAAACCTACCTTCTCGATGCCCTGGCAAACCCCTTATGTTTATCTGCCAGTTCAGGATCAGCTATAATCCCCCCTTTCACCTCACAGCCAGGTGTGCAGCCCAACACTACAAGTTTTTCGCTATTAGATTTTTTTTATTTGTTTTTCCCACAAGATTTGCTGCAGTATATGGTGGACCAAACAATTTTTTATGCAGAGCAATTTATTGCCTCCAACCCCAATTCTTCCTACGCCCGTATGTTCCATTGGCGCCGTCTCACACTAGACAAATTAAAATCATTTTTGGGCCTTACATTAATATGGGGCTTACAAAGAAAAACAAAGTGCATGCTTACTGGTCAAGCCACCCCATCTACCACCCGCCTATTTTTTCTTCTGTCATGTCCAGGACACAGTATGACACGATTATGTGCTTCCTACATTTTAATGACAATTCGCAGTGCCCTCCCCGAGATCATCCCAACCATGACAAATTATATAAAATACGCCCCCTAATAAATTATTTTTCAAAGCGAGTTACGGAAGTGTATGTCCCAGACCAAACTTTTTGTGTGGACGAATCCCTTATCCACTTTACTGGCCGGCTGCACTTCAAACAGTATATATCCCAAGTAAGAGAGCCAGGTACGGGTTGAAACTGAATAAACTCTTCAAGAGAGCCACTGGGTATGTACATGCCTTCCGTGTGTATGAAGGCAAAGACTCCCAGCTCCAGCCTCCTGAATGCCCAACATACATCGGAACCAGTGGGAAAATTGTCTGGGACCTGGCATACCCCCTATTCAAAAAAAGCTACCATATCTATGTAGACAATTACTACACCAGCTTGCCCCTTATTCGTCACCTGTACCATGAAAATACCTTGGCCTGCGGTACCACCAGAAAAAAAAGGAAGGAATTCCCACAAAATTTGGTAACAAAAAGGCTACAACAGGGGAAATCCGCATTTCTGTGGAACGAGGAAGTGTTTGCCATGAAGAGGAGTAACAAGAAAGATGTTTACATCATGTCCACAATCCACAATGACACCTTGGTGGAGATTCCCAGAAGACGTGGCCCCATTACAAAGCCTGAATATGTCCATGGATATAATCAATTCATGGGGGGGGGGGTGGTTTTAAATGACCAGATGCTGCAACCATATTTATCACCCCAAAAGTCCCGTTACTGTGGAGAGCACTGAGTGGCTGTGAAGAGCACTAGAGGGGCCTGGGAGCATAGGGCGGGGTGAAGAGCATGAAGGGGCAGCTGAAAGGAGCTGGATAGGAGGAACAGTGGGTGCAGCTGTAAGATTTTAGTTCCCCTTATTTTTAACAGACTGCCATTTCCCATTTTTAAATACCTGTGTGGATCATTTGCCTGCTACCATGTTTCTACCTTCCACATTAACTGACCCTGGCCTGTTTACCGATGATGCATTTGCCTGCCGTTTTAAAAACCAAGTTTCTGACATCTACGTGTACTGACCTCAGCCTGTTTACCGACAATGCCTTTTCCATGCCATTTTAAACCAAGTTTCTGACTTCCAAGTGCACCGACCTCAGCCTGCTAATCGACAATTCTTTTTGCCTGCCCCTTGGACTGATCTTTTGCCCATCTACTTTAGTACACAGGGGGTCTCACATATGTGAGGGGCTTCAGAATAGTGTTCTGAGTAGAGGAAAAACATTTTTGGTTTTCTGTGTTCCCAGAACAGGGTCTGGAGTCCAGAGGCTTCAAAGAGATTTGGGTGGGAGAAGCCTCTACCCCAGTCCCCATTCTTTCCTGACAGAGGCCATAAGCTGGATGGTCCTTCCTGCTGCCTGGATCAATATTTTGGCTGTGCTGACTATATTGCTGCATATAATGACCCAGAAATTTATAGACCACATCTCTGCCTCCTACCAGGGCCAATGCTTTGGCTGTGCTGACAGTATCCCTGCCTGCTGCCTGTAATGACTATGGACAGTATTCCTGCCTGCTGCCTGTAATGACTATGGACAGTATTTCTGCCTGCTCCCTGTTTGATTGCTTTTGCTGTCACTGACCACATCCCTGCCTTCTACCTGGATTCTCTCCTCTGTGGACCACTAGTAAAACCACAGGTAATCTTGTATTTAGCCTTTGCTCAGCAGAATATATTTTGAGGTGTAATCATGCCTCATAGAATATACGTTGGAGTGTTTAGTTTCCAAAATGAGGTCATTTTGTGGGCGTTTCTATTGTCTTGGTGCTCTAGGGCCTTCAAAAGTGTGATAGGTAGTCAGAAAATTATATGTGTAATTTATGCTCCTAGAACGCCTGAAGGTGCTACTTGAATGTTAAGTCTCTTTGTGTGGCCAGGCTGTGCAAAATTCTCACACATGTGGTACCACCATACTCTGGAGAAGTAGCGGAATGTATTTTGGGGTGTCATTTTTGCTATGTACATGCTATATGTTAGAAATATCCTATAAATTGACAACTGTGTGAAAAAAAAAATAGGTTTTCCTTTTTTTCCCCACATTTTCCAAAAACTTGTGGAAAAAAATGACATGTTCAAAAGACTCATAATGCCTCATAGAATATACGTTGGGGTGTTTGCTTTACAAAACGGGGTCATTTTGTTGGCATTTCTATTGTCCTGGCCAGCCAGGGCCTTCAAAATTGTGATAGGTAGTCAGAAAGTTATATGTGTATTTATGCTCCTAGAACACCTAAAGGTGATACTTGGAGGTTAAGTCTCTTTTTGTGGTCAGGCTGTGTAAAAGTTTCACACACATGGTATCACCATACTCAGGAAAAGTAGCAGAATGTATTTTGGGGTGTCATTTTTGCTGTGTACATGCTATGTGTTAGAAATAGCTTATAAATTGACAACTTTGTGGGGAAATAAAATTGAAAAAAAAATGTTTTCATTTTCCCAAGGATTGTGGGAAAAAATTACAACTTAAAAAAACTCACTATGCCTCTTACTAAATACATTGGACTGTCTACTTTCCAAAAAGGGGTAATTTGGGGAGTATTTATACTGTCCTGACATCTCAGGGCCTCAAGAAAGGAGATAGGCAGTCAGTACATCAGGTGTGATCAATTTTCAGTAATTGGTACCATAGCTTCTAGACTCAATAACTTTCACACAGACTAAATATTATACACAAATTTGGGTTATTTTTACCAGAGATATGTAGCAGTATAAATTTTTGCTCAAATGTATGAAGAAAATTAATTTTTTGCAAAATTTTATAATAGAAACTAAAAAAAAGTGTTTTTTTTTCAAAATTGTTGCTATTTTATTTGCTTATATCACGAAAAACAAAAAACCCAGTTGCGATAAAATACCACCAAAAGAAAGCTCTATTTGTGTGAAAAGAAAATGATAAAAAATGTTGTTTGGTTATAGTGTAGCATGACTGAGCAATTGTCATTCAATGTGTGAGAGTGTTCAAAGCTGAAAATTGGTCTGGGCAGGAAGGGGGTGTAATTGTCCTGTATTGAAGTGGTTAAATTCTACCTATCTTTTCCAGATGATGGAGAATCTTTCTATTTGAGCCTCTTCACTACTACACAGATAATCCATTTTATATACAGTATCTCACAAAAGTGAGTACACCCCTCACATTTTTGAAAATATTTTATTATATCTTTCCATGTGACAACACTGAAGAAATGACACTTTGCTACAATGTAAAGTAGTGAGTGTACAGCTTGTATAAAAGTGTAAATTTGCTGTCCCCTCAAAATATCTCAACAAACAGCCATTAATGTCTAAACCACTGACAACAAAAGTGAGTACACCCCTAAGTGATAATGTCCAAATTGGGCCCAAGTGTCAATATTTTGTGTGGCCACCATTATTTCCTAGCACTGCCTTAACCCTCTTGGGCATGGCGTTTACCAGAGCTTCACAGGTTGCCACTGGAGTCCTCTTCCACTCCTCCATGACGACATCACCGAGTTGGAAACTGGAAAAAGCATAGGCGACTTTGTTGGCACGACAACAGGACACAATGTCATAAAATAACTATATTTTTATTAGAAAATATTAAAAAGTATTGGGATACAAACATATACAAAACATCCTTTAAAATAGTGGCCTGACAACCAATCTGTGTGAAGACCCACCCTACCACACAATTGAAAATACAAAGTAACCAAATGATAGGTAAACCATGTGTGCTCAAAAAGAGAGCTTGTATGGTAGAGACCAGTTTAACAATGGATTCCAATGGTGGCGGTGGGTTCACTTAGTCATGATAGCAATCTCTATTCACGATAGCATTCTCTACATGCATAAAATTTATACATCAAAACCCTAATTGTATTCCATTAATGCCTTTATATATGTCATAGCCAAATTGTATAACAATAATTACATACAGAGCGCCTGCGTACAATAAAATATCTTACCATATGGTGAGACATTTGTTGTAGGAAACAAGGAAAAAATTCCATACACATCAAAAATTAGTATTTACACTACAGCAGCGGGTCAGCGTGTGCCTATGGTCGAGACCAAATGGAGGTGGGGGGATATTTAAGGTAGTGAGATCTTCAAACCTAAATATATAAAGAGTAAAGTCTTGTAGACGAATATATATAATCAAATCCCAGGGGGTCAAAAGCATTTATAATAATATCATCGTAAAGAGAAAGAGAGAGGAAATCATCTCATGTCCTTACCCAGATATCAAGTATGACAATGAGTATGTTATATTTAACATGTAAGTTTTAGAGGAGGATTTAGGCACGGCATGGGTCCAAAAATGGGATACCTGAGGTTTCCAAAAATGTTTGCCATAGTCCACTTTTAAATAATGGTCTTGACCACCGTGCTGCAGCTCAGTTTCAGAGTCTTGGCAATCTTCTTATAGCCCAGGCCATCTTTATGTAGAGCAACAATTCTTTTTTTCAGATCCTCAGAGAGTTCTTTGCCATGAGGTGCCATGTTGAACTTCCAGTGACCAGTATGAGAGAGTGAGAACGATAACACCAAATTTAACACGCCTGCTCCCCATTCACACCTGAGACCTTGTAACACTAATGAGTCACATGACACAGGGGAGGGAAATGGCTAATTGGGCCCAATTTGAACATTTTCACTTAGGGGTGTACTCACTTTTGTTGCCAGTGGTTTAGACATTAATGGCTGTGTGTTGAGTTCTTTTGAGGGGATAGCAAATGTACACTGTTATACAAGCTGTACACTCACTACTTTACATTGTAGCAAAGTGTAATTTCTTCAGTGTTGTCACATGAAAAGATATAATAAACTATTTACAAAAAGGTGAGGGGTGTACTCACTTTTGTGAGATACTGTATATATTCTATTCTTTTTAAACCATTCCCTCATCGTAGGACTCTCAGGGTCTAACCATTTTTTTAGCATTGCTCCATCATTTTCTTATATTTTTTTTTTGTACTATTTGTATTATAAAAAAGACAAAGCCATGGGTCATTGACTCATTGGCTATCTCCGTTTCCGCAATCTCTCCTATATAATACCTTACTTTTTGCCAGTAGTGCCATATTTTTAGGCACTCCCACCAGATATGTGCCATGGTAACTCTTCAGCTACATCCCCTACAACATAATGCAGATTTCTCCAATTGATATTTTTGTACTTTAACGGGGGTATTATACCATCTGGCTAAATATTTGTAGTTTATTTCTAACGTCTTAATGTTCACTGCTACACTGTGGACCACTCTCAGTATTTTATTTAATTGTTGTTCTTATAAACCTCCTTCTAATTCTTTTTCCCATTTATCAATGAATGGTGGTATTCTCGGTTCCGCACTCTCCGTGAGAATTTTATAAATCTTAGAAATACGATGCTTTGCAAAGTTTTTTGAATTACAATGTTTTTCAAATGGAAAAAGATCTTCCTCAGATCTAAAAGGTTGAGGTATCTTAGATCCATTCCCCAAATTGCACTCCATTCACAGGTAAAAACTTTGTCCCCGTGAGTGAAATTAATGGTGAGTTATATTCCCATTTTTTTGTCTACATATTACATCCCAAACCTTAAAAAGATTTTTTGTCAATTTGTGTGTGTTTTCATCTAACATCCTATACTGTTGTGGCACTCTCAGTGTACTTTCAACTTTCGCCCATCTTTTATCACTCTTTTGCCTTGTCCATTCAATCATTCGTGCCAGTATTACAGCATTGTTATACCTTTTAAAATCTGGTGCCGCTAATCCCTATTGTGTTTTATCCTTAGTACTGAGAGTCGGATTCTCGATCCCCTAAGGCCCGTACACACGATACGAAAATCGGAAGTAAAATTTCATCCGACGAACAATCTGCCGATTTTCTGAATGTTAGTATAGTGCTTTTGACAACCGATTATGAATTTTGGGGTGACAAAAACTGGATGTTCAGGCTATAACATTTTTATCATACATAAACACAACATCAGATTTTCATTTAATCAGTATAGTTTTCGTCCAGAAAAAACCATAAGAGCAAGGCTACGCATGCTCAGAAACGAAAGAACACATATACAAACCCAATTCCAAAAATGTTGGGACACTGTACAAATTGTGAGTAAAAAAGGAATGGACTCATTTATAAATCTCAAACTTATATTTTATTCACAATATAATATAGATAACATATAATACCAAATTTAAACAGCGCTAGCATCAGTGAAAAATATGTGACATAGATGTGTTCAATTCTTCAGTGCAAAATTACAATGTGCATAAATATCTGCCATAAAAAATAAACAATGTGCAAAAAAAGTCCTTATTAGTGATCCAAATAAAGTGCTCAGTTGCTCCAGATAATACAAGGTGCTTCAAAGTGATAGGTGACCCCTCTCGGTTCCCCACTCACCAAATTGCCAGAATTTTTGAGCCTTGAAATTATATTGCACATAAGCCCTCTTTGCCAGGATCTCAAAGATAATTTTCCATATATTCTTGGATAAGGGTAGATAATACCAGGAGACAACCTGTTCCTCCTGATCCTCATGTCTGCATTATTGTCTCCTGGTATTATCAAGCTATAAAAACAAGTGGAAATGGAAACGGACACTTATCTACCCTTATCCAAGAATATATGGAAAATTATCTTTGAGATCCTGGCAAAGAGGGCTTATGTGCAATATAATTTCAAGGCTCAAGAATCCGACTCTCAGTACTAAGGATAAAACACAATAGGGATTAGCGGCACCAGATTTTAAAAGGTATAACAATGCTGTAATACTGGCACGAATGATTGAATGGACAAGGCAAAAGAGTGATAAAAGATGGGCGAAAGTTGAAAGTACACTGAGAGTGCCACAACAGTATAGGATGTTAGATGAAAACACACACAAATTGACAAAAAATCTTTTTAAGGTTTGGGATGTAATATGTAGACAAAAAAATGGGAATATAACTCACCATTAATTTCACTCACGGGGATTTGGTATTATATTTTATCCTAAGATTTGCTTAGTGTCACAGCTGCTGCATTTTATTTATTAACTTTTTTAATGCAATATTTTTATGACAACAATTTCCGATTTTATTTTCAATATTCATATATTTATTAATTCACTTTAATTGATCCATTAGCGCGGGTTTTGATTTAGTTTTTCTAAATATAGATAACATATCAAATGTTGAAAGTGAGAGATTTTGAAATGTCATGCCAAATATTGTCTCATTTTGGATTTCATGAGAGCTACACGTTCCAAAAAAGTTGGGACAGGTAGCAGTAAGAGGCCGGAAAAGTTAAATGTACACATAAGGAACAGCTAGAGGACCAATTTGAAACTTATTAGGCCAATTGGCAACATGATTGGGTATAAAAAGAGCCTCTCAGAGTGGCAGTGTCTCTCAGAAGTCAAGCTGGGCAGAGGATCACCAATTCCCCCAATGCTGCGGTGAAAAATAGTGGAGCAATATCAGAAAGGAGTTTCTCAGAGAAAAATTGCAAAGAGTTTGAAGTTATCATCCTCTACAGTGCATATCATCATCCAAAGATTCAGAAAATCTGGAACAATCTCTGTGCGTAAGGGTCAAGGCTGGAAAACCATACTGGATGCCCGTGATCTTTGGGCCCTTAGACGGCACTGCATCACAAAAAGCAATGCTACTGTAATAGAAATCACAACATGGGCTCAGGAATACTTCCAGAAAACATTGTCGGTGAACACAATCCACCGTGCCATTCGCCGTTGCCAACTAAAACTCTATAGGCCAAAAAAGAAGACATATCTAAACATGATCCAGAAGCGCAGGCATTTTCGCTGGGCCAAGGCTCATTTAAAATGGACTGTGGCAAAGTGGGAAACTGTTCTGTGGTCAGACGAATCAAAATTTTAGGTTCTTTTTGGAAAACTGGGAAGCCATATCATCCGGACTAAAGAGGACAAGGACAACCCAAGTTGTTATCAGCGCTCAGATCAGAAGCCTGCATCTCTGATGATATGGGGTTGCATGAGTGCGTTTGGTATGGGCAGCTTACACATCTGGAAAGGCACCATCAATGCTGAAAGGTATATCCAAGTTCTAGAACAACATATGCTCCCATCCAGACGTTGTCTCTTTCAGGGAAGACCTTGCATTTTCCAACATGACAATGCCAGACCACAAACTGCATCAATTACAACATCATGGCTGCGTAGAAGAAGGATCCAGGTACTGAAATGGCCAGCCTGCAGTCCAGGTCTTTCATCCATAGAAAACATTGGGCGCATCATAAAGAGGAAGATGCAACAAAGAAGACCTAAGACAGTTGAGCAACTAGAAGCCTGTATTAGACAAGAATGGGACAACATTCCTATTCCTAAACTTGAGCAACTTGTCTCATCAGTCCCCAGACATTTGCAGACTGTTATAAAAAGAAGAGGGAATGCCATACAATGGTAAACATGGCCTTGTCCCAACTTTTTTGAGATGTGTTGATGCCATGAAATTTAAAATCAACTTATTGTTCCCTTAACCACTTGCCGACCGCCGCACGACTATCTACGTCGGCGGTCAGCCCCTCACAGGCAAACTGACGTAGGTCTACGTCGCTTGCTTGTGAGGGTCTAGGGAGCAAGCGCGCACCCCCGGAGGCGCGCTCCCGCTCCCGCGTGGTCACGGACCCCCCGCGCGTGTGACCGGCGGACCCGATGTCCGCCGGTCACTCTGCGATCGGCGGGGGAGAGGGAGAAAGCCAGGCGGCTTGTGTAAACAAGCTGCCTGTCATTCTCCCCTGTGTATGAGAGATGATCATACGGTTCTACTATGTAGAACCGTTGATCACCGTTCATACAGCTGAAGCCACAGCCAATCACAGTAGAAAGCACGCCCCTAGGGACACACACAGCCCCTCCCTCTCAAATAAAGTTAACCCCTTCAATACCAGTGTATTTTTATAGTAACAGTGCATATATATAGCACTGATTACTGTAGTAATGTCACTGGTAACCCCAAAAGTGTCAAAAATGTCAGTCAAGGGTCCGATCTGTCCTCCGCAATGTCGCAGTACCGCAAAAAAATCGCAGATTGCCGCCATTACACGTTAAAAAAAACAACTACAATGACAAAAATCTTTCCCTTTGTTAGTAAACGCGATAACTTTTGCACAAACCAATCAAAATACGCTTTTTGCGATTTTTTTTACCAAACATAGGTAGCATAAAACAAATTGGCTGAAAATGTTAAAACATTTTGATTTTTACATTTTTTTGGGGGGGAATTTCATATAAAAAAATGTGAAAAATATTGCTATTTTTGCAAAATTTACGCTCTTTTTTTGTTTATAGCGCTTGGTCAAAAAATCGCACAGGTGATCAAATACCACCAAAAGAAAGCTCTGTTTGTGGGAAAAAAAGGACGCCAAATTTGTTTAGGTACAGCGCCGCACGACCGCGCAATTGTCCGTTAACCACTTGCCGACCGCCGCACGACTATCTACGTCGGCGGTCAGCCCCTCACAGGCAAACTAACGTAGGGCTACGTTGCTTGCTTGTGAGGGTCTAGGGAGCGAGCGCGCGCCCCCGGAGGCGCGCTCCCGCTCCCGCGTGGTCACGGACCCCCCCGCGCGTGTGACCAGCGGACCCGATGTCCGCCGGCCACTCGGCGATCGGCGGGGGAGAGGGAGAATGTCAGGCAGCTTGTGTAAACAAACTGCCTGTCATTCTCCTCGCTGCAAAGACACTGATAAAACGGATCTGGTATGTAGATCCGTTGATCAGTGTCCTTACAGCTAGAGCCACAGCCAATCACAGTAGAAACCACGCCCCTAGGGACACACACAGCCCCTCCCTTCCAAATAAAGTTAACCCCTTCACTACCAGTGTATTTTTACAGTAACAGTGCATATGTATAGCACTGATTACTGTAGAAATGTCACTGGTAACCCCAAAAGTGTCAAAAATGTCAGTCAAGGGTCCGATCTGTCCGCCGCAATGTCGCAGTACCGCAAAAAAAATCGCAGATCGCCGCCATTACGCGATTAAATCTTTCCCTTTGTTAGTAAACGCGATAACTTTTGCGCAAACCAATCAAAATACGCTTTTTGCGATTTTTTTCACCAAACATAGGTAGCATAAAACAAATTGGCCGAAAATTTTTAAAAATTTAGATTTTTACATTTTTTTTGGGGGGAATTTCATATAAAAAAATGTGAAAAATATTGCTATTTTTGCAAAATTGATGCTCTTTTTTTGTTTATAGCGCGTGATCAAAAAATCGCACAGGTGATCAAATACCACCAAAAGAAAGCTCTGTTTGTGGGAAAAAAAGGACGTCAAATTCGTTTAGGTACAGCGTCGCACGACCGCGCAATTGTGCGTTAAATTCACGCAGTGCCGAATCGCAAAATACCCCCTGGTCGGAATGGGGGTAAAATCTTCCGGGGCTTAAGTGGCTAAAGTCACGCAGTGCCGAATCGCAAAATACCCCCTGGTCGTTTAGCAGCCAAATCCTCCGGGGCTTAAGTGGTTAAAATTATATATTTTCTCAGTTTAAACATTTGATATGTCATCTATATTGTATTCTGAATAAAATATTGAAATTTAAAAGTTCAACATCATTGCATTCTGTTTTTATTCACAA
The DNA here is from genome assembly GCF_965119305.1 of Pelophylax lessonae. NCBI lineage: Eukaryota > Metazoa > Chordata > Amphibia > Anura > Ranidae > Pelophylax > Pelophylax lessonae. The sequence goes on along the minus strand of NC_138769.1, from coordinate 525,416,701 downwards.
TGTGTACAGTGTCCCAACTTTTTTGGATTTGGGTTTGTAAAACAATTCAACACATGACACCACTTTTGAAGTTGAATTCTGTTGTATGAGAATTTTTGTATGAAAGTAACCTCTTCACTTTCAATATGAGACCAGCATGCAACACAAAATGAATGAAAGATTTTCCGATAATCTGATCGTGTGTATGAGGCCTTATTCTGCCATATGCACTTTGAAATTATTGTTTTTAATATTTTAAAATAGGCCTGGGGTAGTGAGATTGGTACCAATTGAAATTTGTATAGAATTTTCGACAATATCACCATTTTTATCATATGTATCTGCCCTACCCAAGAGAGTGGGCTTGTTGTTATCTTTTTAATTTCCACTATAATTTCATTAAGTAATGGAATATCATTTGCTTGGTATAAATACTTTGCAGACGGTGTTAGTTTTATCCCCAGATATTTTAAGTGTGTTTTACTTCACATGAATTTGAATTTTTTTGCAAAACGAGTGCATCTTTCTTATTCATGTTTATCTTCAGTATTTCAGACTTTACCTATTTAATCTTAAAGTTTGATAATTCTCCATATCTTTTTTTATTTTTTTTATTTTTAGATTTGGTAGTGTTATTCTGGGGTTAGATATTTAAAACAGAATATCATTGGTATATGCCACCACCTTATGCTCTTCATCTTCACCCCCCATGTCTGCATTGTTTCTTATGGTGGTTGACAAGAATGGTTCCAAAGACAACACAAACAGGAGGGGCAAAAGTGGAAATCCCTGTCTTGTTCCATTATGCATTACAAACGGCAGAGACAAACTCCCGTTCACTTTTACTGAGGCTCTTGGGTGTTCTGTCTACTGCTGTCACACCCAGCCGACTCAGCACATCCCGCACTCCTGCTCACGTCCCGCAACCTCGGAAATCTCAGCCAGCTGCCTCTGATCCATGCCGACCACAACTGTCGGGGATCCGGAAAACCATCAGTTTGGCTGACCGGTCAAATGATTCCTCTCCCCACATCCACGTTTACTGTAGTGCCACATGCAAGAGGAAGGTTGGGAAAGCCTCTCTGCTTTTCATGTGAGTAGGATTGGAGACTCCAGGCATTCCTAGCAAAAACTTAGTGCAGGCACCATGCAATATTTTAAAGGAAAACATACAACCTCTGTACTCAAGATGACCTTACCAGCTTCTACTAGAACCTCAGCATTGGAGCTTTCCAACTGGTACTGAAACTTCACTAACAGCAATATCTCTGTAGCAGACATTTGCCCTCCAACTACATTGTCTCTCAAACCTCTCTACAAGCATTGCAGGAGCCTGGTTCTTTGTTCTTTCAGGAATTCAAACATCTCCTATATCTAGTGTGCATAACAACACTGATCTCAAACTGCTTCATGAGTGCTTCACCCTCATGATACACTGGTGAGATTACTCCATGTAACAAAAGTTTATAGTTCAGGTATTTTAATAGAATATATGTTATTCTTTGCCTTAAATGCTACTTTTACTGTGTTCATGCTATCTGCATTAGCATACAACATGTAATTTCAATAGTCCACTTGGTTCTTATTGCTTGGAACTATGCACTTGTGCTCTCTTAGACATACTGAGTAAATTATCTGAGATATGCCTCAGAGTTGAGATCAGAAACATCTCCCAGTCCCATTAATCACAGCTCCAGACTTTATATGTTAAACATTGTTTATAGGACCCCAAATAACCAATATTATTCTCTAATGTTCCTCTATTTTTTACTGCACCTATTCATTTCAGGGATATACTGTATACTCTGCTTATGCAGTGCGGACCCAGCCCGCACTCCTTTATGGGCAGTCGGATGTAAACAGACTGCCTGTTTGTTTACACTCAACTGCCATCTGATCTGCCAGACTGAAGGTTAACAGATCCACATCCATTTGTTTTTAGTGGACCAGAGTGGATTGGATGTCAGCAGGTGTAAACAGACAAATGTCCATTTACACACACCGCTCCATAAAGGATAATAGAGGACCCTCTCGTGTGAAAGGAACCTTAATCTTCTTTTACTTTACATGCCTTAAAGGAGTTCTATGGTCCCAGCATACACTTTTATTTTATAACATCAGCATCGTAATACAATACAATCATGAGTTTTTTTTTTTTTTTTTTTTTTACCAATTCAGTGTAAACGTACTTATTACTAGTTGCTGCCTATCTGCTTGCTCCTTCCACAACTTCCTGAATTCCCTGCATACTTTGCAGCTTCTCCTCTGCTGTCTCCCTTTAAGAATTACATATTCCATGGTACCTTGCTGTCTGCAAGCAATGATTCATTTACTGACTCTGCATCCTGAAACCCCTCCTCTGAGCTCCTCTGTAGTTCAGAAGGCAGGCTCTGTGAAATGTGTGACCCAGTAGTACCTACTCCCAGGGCATTGTTCACAAAATAAGTTTACAAACTTTCAAGATCATTCAGATTACTAGCAATAGGTTAGACATAATTAAAATACAATGTAGAATTGTAAATACAATTTTACATTTTGACCATAGATACTCAACATTAAAATTTTCTTTCAATATCAGTATTCCTTTTATGGTGCCAGACATAGGGGTTGATTTACTAAAACTGGAGAGTGCAAAATCTGGTGCAGATGTGTATGTAAGCCAAGCATCTTCTAAAATCAGCTTGTTCAATTAAGTTTTGTTAAAAAAAAAACATGGAAGCTGATTGTTTTCTATGCAGAACTGCACTAGATTTTGCACTCTCCAGTTTTAGTAAATCAACCCCTATGTGCAGACTGTGCGATGAAAAGCAATAGAAACTGTTTCACAGATAAAAATAACCTTGCTCGGTTACTAATGCACTTTCTGTTTTAGTCTATATCTGTTATATTATAATAGTCCCTACTTAGTCTTTGATTTTATTTATGAGTGGGGAACTTTAGACTGAAACATTCAGCTGTCAATGTCAGGGCTTTCTTACAGTTCAAATGGTCATGCAAATACTTTTTGAATGATAGGTGTATCTTTTTTTTTACAATGAGCACTGTAAAAGACACAATAGCGTTATGTTATTTCTAGAGGTTATCTATAGCTTTTGTTTATGATTCCTCTCCATCAATAACTCTCATAGTAACATAAAGTAAGTGATTTACACAAATGTATGTAATATATATTCTAACTCATACTTCTGGTAGACTCAGGGACCTTTTTCTAAGGAAAGAACAATAATTCCAACTCACTTACTTTAAACAGTTTCATTGTTGTTACTGTCTTCCTGCTCACTGATACATGCAGCTTTAAATTGTAGTTGAGTCCATTGTGTTCATGTTCTGTAGAGCTTTGTTTTTCTCTTGCATTTATTAATGCATTTTAAAACAGTCTCTCAGTGGAAGTGGCAAATGAAAAATATGATTTTAAACCTCCTACTTGCAGCCATGCACACTTTCAATAAGCCCTCAACTACCAAGGTCTCTTTTCCCACATACTTTCTACTTTTCTTTTCTTCACTTTCTTGCAGGCCCCTCTTTCTCTCTATTTCTCTCTATTCTTCTAATTTCCTGCCTTCTTACTTTTTATTTTCCTCCCCTTTTTTCTTCTCCCCTCACCCCTCTTTTTTTTCCCCTGGAACTCTTACCTTCCTTTCCCAGACCAGCCTGCCCTTCCATTGCATTGCTTTCTTTCTTGCTACCACCACTACCTACAATCCCAATCCTCCAATGCTGAAGTGATGAATTGATACAGATATAGAATGTGAATAAATGACCCATGGATAATCGATATCTACATAAAAACAAATAAAAGATTATTAGAACCAATTATAGGTAACTAACTGAGAAGAGAATGTACTATAGTAGATTAATAAGGGCTAAACCTATGCGCTACCAATAGAGAGAAGGAGACGGAAATGAGGAGCAGAACAGAGGATGAATGGAGCACCAGAAATCTGCAGCTAATTCTGTAGTGTCACCACATACAACAAAGTTTAAAAAGGAATAGGAGAATCAGCGCAAATATTCTAAACTCAGTGAACCATAAGTAAAATATATGTATAAATATATAAAATGTAAAATCTTCATCAATCTTCTAAAATACGATGCACTTTTATTTCATCGTATTTTAGAAGATTGATGAAGATTTTACATTTTATATATTTATACATATATTTTACTTATGGTTCACCGAGTTTAGAATATTTGTGCTGATTCTCCTATTCCTTTTTATACTATAGTAGATTCATACCAATAGCTCAGCGAGTTATCTACAGGTGCTGGAAATTTGTATAGATTATACCTTGTAGGAGTATAACCCTCGCGCCACTGGATGTGAGGCCTAAATATTTAAACAATAGAATTACAAAAATTATGCAGCAGCTGAAGGAAGAAATAGTGCCAGAATTAGTGGCCTCTAGATAAGAAAGCCAACCTCAGAGCTTGCTTTAGTGTTAAACTTCAAGATAAAAGTGCTGACTTTGTGGGTGTGTAACAACAATAGCATACAAAATATATACAAAATTACTGTGCAAAGTAAATACTGAAGCAAAAAATGAATAATACAAGTTAACAACAATAAGTGCAATTGTGCAATGAATCCCAAAGTGCTTAGTGCTTATGTCAAGTAGCAAGAGTCCACTATGTTGCCCTTTCATGTGCTTATAGAGTCAGCGAGTGGAGGATCCTATAGCTCAAATGAACAAATACCGTAAGTCCGAAATAAAGTGACCACAGTCTATAAAGTAGGTGCCAGTGCTGGAAATAAAGTGCTATTCCCCTTCAGCTTCCAATAAAGCAGGCTCTCATCCGTAGGATGTGCTCCACCCATGTATAGAGGGTTAAAAATACTCACCAGATATGATGGGTCCTGACTTATCGCAGCACGACCATATACGCTTGTGTGGTATCCCCCACTGGGTAGGAAGTGAAGTAGATCCGATCCAGTATCTTTGGCCTGTACTTGCAGGCTCCCTAGAGATCTCTCTCCTCAGTAAGGGCCATGTGGGGGAAGCAAAAAGGACTCCAAATTGTGTAGTATTCTCAAAAAGGTTTATTTCCCATCAGGGGAAAATCAATAAAAACATAGACATAAAATCCATATAATGGTGCGTGACCATCACGGTAAAAACGGAAGGCTTCAGTATTTATTTTGCACAGTAATTTTGTATATATTTTGTATACTATTACACACCCACACAGTCAGCACTTTTATCTTGAAGTTTAACACTAAAGCAAGCACTGAGGTTGGCTTTCTTATCTACAGGTGCATCTCAAAAATTAGAACATCATCAAAAAAATGTTTTCAGTAATTAAATTCAAAAAGTTAAACTCATATATTTTATATAGATGTGCTACACACAGAATTCTATATTTCAAGCATTTCTTTCTTTTAATTTTGATTATTATGGCTTACAGCTAGTGAAAACCCAAAATTCTGTATCTCAGAAAATTAGAATATTACAAAAGACCAATAAAAAAAGGATTTGTATAAAGAAATGTTGGCTTACTGAATAGTATGTCCATGCACAGTATAGTATGCACTCAATAGTTGGTCAGGGCTTTTTTTGCATAAATAGCTGCATCAATGCAGCGTGGCATAAAGGTAATCGGCCTGTGACACTGCTGAGGTGTTATGGAAGCCCAGGTTGCTTTGATGGCGGCCTTCAGCTAGTCTGCATTGCTGGGTCTAGTGTCTCCCATCTTCCTCTTACAATACCCCACAGATTCTCTATGGGGTGTAGGTTAGGCAAGTTTGCTGGCCAATCAAGCGCAATGATACCATGATCATTAAATCAGGTATTGGTACATTTGGCAGTGTGGTCAGGTGCCAAATCCTGCTGGAAAATGAAACCAGCATCTCCATAAAGCTCGTCAGCAGAGAAAAGCATGAAGTGCTCTAGAATTTCCTGGTAGAGGGCTGCGCTGACTTTGGACTTGATAAAACACAGTGGACCAACACCAGCAGATGACAGGTCTCCCCAAATCATCACTGACTGTGGAAACTTCACACTGGACCTCATGCAACTTGGATTCTGTGCTTCTCCACTTTTCCTCCAGACTCTGGTACCTTGATTTCCAAATGAAATGCAACATTTTCCACAGTCCATGATGATTTGGGGAGCCATGTCATCTTCTGGTGTTTCATTTTTTGAATTTAATAACTGAAATAAATTAACATTTTGATGATATTCTATTTTTATGAGATGCACCTGTAAAACTGGTTCTTATAATGCACAACCCCAATTTTATTGATGTCTGGTTTATGTCTTATCCATGATATCTTCTGTTCTCCTGTACTAATATAACAACATTTATTTTTCTTTCTTTTTTTTTTAATCTCCAAAAAAGACAACAAGTTACTAAATGTCAAAGTTTAACAACAAACTATGGATTTATGTTTGGGGACCCCAGTTACTGCTCCTTTGATAACACCAATATAAAATATGTTCCTCTAAGTGTTTCAGATAATTCACCATTGGTATGTGGGTAAATGCTAAATCTGTACCTGTATCACCTAAATCTACCTGGAAGATGAATGCCTTCACTAAATAGTTTTACTTCTCATTAATCAATTAAAAGTAACATTTGGGGATTATTTACCCTCCATAAGCAATTTCCAGACTTTCCAGTACAATGGGAAAGGGGTGTTTATCTCTGAAATCAAAGCAGTTAAAAACACTTCTAGGGAACTTGAAACTCAAGTTATGCAAAAGGTACAAAGGCTTAACCATTTGCCTACTGGGCACTTAAACCCCCTTCCTGCCCAGGCCAATTTGAATGACAATTGCATGGTCATGCAACACTGTACCAAAATGAATTTTTTTATCATTTTTTTTTTTCAAACAAATATAGCTTTCTTTTGGTGGTATTTAATAACTACTGGGGTTTTTTATTTTTTGCTGAACAAACAAAAAAATTCCGAAAATTTTGAAAAAAACAAACAAACTGTTCTTATAGTTTGGACATTTTTCTCCTTCATTGATGTGCGCTGATGAGTCAGCACTGATGGACCCTGATAGGCACTGATAGGCAGCACTGATGGGCACTGATAAGATGGCACTGATAGGGCAGCACTAATGGGCACTGTTAAGGCTGCACTGATAAGGTGGCATTGGTGGGCACTGATAGGTGGCACTGATGTTTGGCACTGATGGGTGGCACATATGGACACTGATAGGTGGCACTGGTAGGTGGCACTGAAGGGTACTAATAGGTGTCACTGATAGGTGGCACTGATGGGCACTAATATGTGGCACTGATTGGCACTGATAGGTGGCACTGATGGGCAATGATAGGCACTGTTAGGTGACACTGATAGGCAGCACTGATGATGGGGCACTGCTTGGCACTGATAAGTGGCACTGGTGGGCATTGGTAGGTGGCACTGGTGGGCACTGATAGGGGGCACTAAAAGGGCGCACTGGTAGGTGGCACTGACCTGCACTGGTAGGTGACACTGACCTGCACTGGTAGGTGGCACTGGTGGGCACAGATGCTCCTCTCCTCTTCGGGACCGATGTCCCTCTTACAGCAGTGGCGATCAGCTGATCGCTGGCTGCTGTTTACATCACGTCATCAGCTATCATTGGCAGCTCATGCACGGGAGGACGTACATGGATGCCCTCCCAGCAATTAAGGTCTGTGCTGTAGCCGTCTTTCGGCTATAGCGCAAATGGGAAGAGTTTAAACAGGCCTATTTACATGAACCAACAGAGTCTGCTAAGGAAGCATGGCTCTCTTCACAGGATGTTCTGAGTTGACTGGTTAATTCCTCTGTGGGGAGAAAAACAATTCTTTACCAAATTTCCATTTTTTGAAGAGGGGGAACTGACTGGCCGTTTGTTTTTTGTTTACAAAAAATGCCGGTGCCCAATGCTCTCCTCAAAAACATTTTTTGTTTGCAAAAAATGCTGGTGCTTAATGCCCTCCCCAAGTTATTGGTGCCTTGATAACATTGCAAGGTAAAATAGTTAATTCTCCTACCTTGGTTATGGCAGAATTTGTCTGGTTTTATAGTTACCTTTATACTTACAAAATGAATGTCTCCGCACATTTGCTAAGACAGTATTTGCAATCAATTTAATTACCTAGGCTTTCTTTGGCCTCCTCAATTTCTCGTGAGGAATAGTGTTGAGCGAACACGGACTGTATTATTCGTGTTCGTACCGAATAATTGGATTTTTTTTACCCGAACACGGACACGGACACTTTACTGTATGTTCGGGTAAAAATCCGTGTTCGGTCGTTTTATTTCCGGGTTTTGCATGCTTTGGCGCTCTTTTCATGGCGGGCTTTCAACAGCCAATCAACAATCGTTTAACTGGTGTGCCTTAAGCCATCCCAGCCATGCCTGCAAATGTCTTAGTAGCTGTGATTGGCCGTCTGAAGCATGTGACCAAGTCTTTATAAGTTCGAGGCAGCCGCCGCAGCAGCGTCATTCTGCTGCTTAGCTAAGGGACAGAGCACACATCAATGTGCTGGCTGCTGATTAGGGAAAGATAGGCAGGAAAAAACCATTTGTGTCCGGATAGAATTGAGGGACAGGTCGGAGTGTTTAGGCAGGGCGAGTTGTAGGCATTTTAGGGATAGAGTCTGCTGAATTATAGGGTCAGTGTCTTCTACAAACTACAATCGATATTGCTGTGTGGGGGGTGGGGTGAATCTGCACTCAATCCTGATCTACGATCTCTTCTCAATCCTGTTAGGGACAGAGTCTGCTGAATTTTAGGGAAACTGTGTTCTACAAACTACAATCGATATTGCTGTGTGGTGTGGGATTGGAGATAGGCAGGTGTCAGTGATCCACATCCATTTTTCTGTGTGTGAGCTGCAGTGAACACAATCTTTTTGGGCTGCAGTGAACACAATCTTTTTGGGCTGCAGTGAACACAATCTTTTTGGGCTGCAGTGAACACAATCTTTTTGGGCTGCAGTGAACACAATCTTTTTGGGCTGCAGTGAACACAATCTTTTTGGGCTGCAGTGAACACAATCTTTTTGGGGTGCAGTGAACAAAATCTTTTTGGGGTGCAGTGAACACAATCCTTTTTGGTGTGCAGTGAACACAATCTTTGTGGGGTGCAGTGAACAAAATCCTTTGTGGGGTGCAGTGAACACAATCTTTTTGGGGTGCAGTGAACAAAATCCTTTTTGGGGTGCAGTGAACAACATCCTTTTTGGGGTGCAGTGAACACAATCTTTTTGGGGTGCAGTGAAAAAAATCCTTTGTGGGGTGCAGTGAACACAATCTTTTTGGGGTGCAGTGAACACAATCTTTTTGGGGTGGAGTGAACAACATCCTTTTTGGGGTGCAGTGAACAAAATCCTTTTTGGGGTGCAGTGAACAAAATCATTTTTGGGGTGCAGTGAACACAATCTTTTTGGGGTGCAGTGAACACAATCTTTGTGGGGTGCAGTGAACACAATCTTTTTGGGGTGGAGTGAACAACATCCTTTTTGGGGTGCAGTGAACAACATCCTTTTTGGGGTGCAGTGAACACAATCTTTTTGGGGTGCAGTGAACACAATCTTTGTGGGGTACAGTGAACAGAATCTTTGTGGGGTGCAGTGAACACAATCTTTGGGGGGTACAGTGAACACAATCTTTTTGGGGTGCAGTGAACACAATCTTTGTGGGGTGCAGTGAACACAATCTTTTTGGGGTGGAGTGAACAAAATCATTTTTGGGGTGCAGTGAACAACATCCTTTTTGGGGTGCAGTGATCAAAATCCTTTTTGGGGTGCAGTGAACACAATCTTTTTGGGGTGCAGTGAACAAAATCCTTTGTGGGGTGCAGTGAAAAGAATCTTTGTGGGGTGCAGTGAACACAATCTTTGGGGGGGTACAGTGAACACAATCTTTTTGGGGTGCAGTGAACACAATCTTTGTGGGGTACAGTGAACAGAATCTTTGTGGGGTGCAGTGAACACAATCTTTGGGGGGTACAGTGAACACAATCTTTTTGGGGTGCAGTGAACACAATCTTTGGGGGGTACAGTGAACACAATCTTTTTGGGGTGCAGTGAACACAATCTTTGTGGGGTGCAGTGAACACAATCTTTGGGGGGGGTACAGTGAACACAATCTTTTTGGGGTGCAGTGAACAACATCCTTTTAGGGTGCAGTGAACACAATCTTTGTGGGGTGCAGTGAACAACATCCTTTTAGGGTGCAGTGAACACAATCTTTGTGGGGTACAGTGAACAGAATCTTTGTGGGGTGCAGTGAACACAATCTTTGGGGGGTACAGTGAACACAATCTTTGTGAGGTGCAGTGAACACAATCTTTGTGGGGTGCAGTGAACACAATCATTGTGGGGTGCAGTGAACTCAATCTTTGTGGGGTACAGTGAACACAATCTCATACTTCTGAAGATTTGAGGGTGCTGCCTGTTCCATACTCCCCCTACTCCTCATCTAGCCTTTTAGGGGTACAAACAATAGTAATTGGGGCCTAGTGTGGTTGTGTACGTGTGATATACATACACTTTTTTTGGATCATATTTTCTATTCCGCTATTTAATCAAAAACCTTTGGGGATCAGTTAAATTGGGGGATAGTCTGTGTTGGTACGTGTGAGAGAGATCCACCTTTCCAAGTTGTTGGGGTTCATCTCATACTTCTGAAGGTTTGAGGGTGCTGCCTGTTCCATACTCCCCCTACTCCTAGCCTTTTAGGGGTACAAACAATAGTAATTGGGGCCTAGTGTGGTTGTGTACGTGTGATATACATACACTTTTTTTGGATCATATTTTCTATTCCGCTATTTAATCAAAAACCTTTGGGGATCAGTTAAATTGGGGGATAGTCTGTGTTGGTACGTGTGAGAGAGATCCACCTTTCCAAGTTGTTGGGGTTCATCTCATACTTCTGAAGGTTTGAGGGTGCTGCCTGTTCCATACCCCCCCTACTCCTCATCTAGCCTTTTAGGGGTACAAACAATAGTAATTGGGGCCTAGTGTGGTTGTGTACGTGTGATATACATACACTTTTTTTGGATCATATTTTCTATTCCGCTATTTAATCAAAAACCTTTGGGGATCAGTTAAATTGGGGGATAGTCTGTGTTGGTACGTGTGAGAGAGATCCACCTTTCCAAGTTGTTGGGGTTCATCTCATACTTCTGAAGGTTTGAGGGTGCTGCCTGTTCCATACTCCCCCTACTCCTCATCTAGCCTTTTAGGGGTACAAACAATAGTAATTGGGGCCCAGTGTGGTTGTGTACGTGTGATATACATACACTTTTTTTGGATCATATTTTCTATTCCGCTATTTAATCAAAAACCTTTGGGGATCAGTTAAATTGGGGGATAGTCTGTGTTGGTACGTGTGAGAGAGATCCACCTTTCCAAGTTGTTGGGGTTCATCTCATACTTCTGAAGGTTTGAGGGTGCTGCCTGTTCCATACTCCCCCTACTCCTCATCTAGCCTTTTAGGGGTACAAACAATAGTAATTGGGGCCCAGTGTGGTTGTGTACGTGTGATATACATACACTTTTTTTGGATCATATTTTCTATTCCGCTATTTAATCAAAAACCTTTGGGGATCAGTTAAATTGGGGGATAGTCTGTGTTGGTACGTGTGAGAGAGATCCACCTTTCTAAGTTGTTGGGGTTCATCTCATACTTCTGAAGGTTTGAGGGTGCTGCCTGTTCCATACCCCCCCTACTCCTCATCTAGCCTTTTAGGGGTACAAACAATAGTAATTGGGGCCTAGTGTGGTTGTGTACGTGTGATATACATACACTTTTTTTGGATCATATTTTCTATTCCGCTATTTAATCAAAAACCTTTGGGGATCAGTTAAATTGGGGGATAGTCTGTGTTGGTACGTGTGAGAGAGATCCACCTTTCCAAGTTGTTGGGGTTCATCTCATACTTCTGAAGGTTTGAGGGTGCTGCCTGTTCCATACCCCCCCTACTCCTCATCTAGCCTTTTAGGGGTACAAACAATAGTAATTGGGGCCTAGTGTGGTTGTGTACGTGTGATATACATACACTTTTTTTGGATCATATTTTCTATTCCGCTATTTAATCAAAAACCTTTGGGGATCAGTTAAATTGGGGGATAGTCCGTGTTGGTACGTGTGAGAGAGATCCACCTTTCCAAGTTTTTGGGGTTCATCTCATACTTCTGAAGATTTGAGGGTGCTGCCTGTTCCATACCCCCCCTACTCCTCATCTAGCCTTTTAGGGGTACAAACAATAGTAATTGGGGCCTAGTGTGGTTGTGTACGTGTGATATACATACACTTTTTTTGGATCATATTTTCTATTCCGCTATTTAATCAAAAACCTTTGGGGATCAGTTAAATTGGGGGATAGTCTGTGTTGGTACGTGTGAGAGAGATCCACCTTTCCAAGTTGTTGGGGTTCATCTCATACTTCTGAAGGTTTGAGGGTGCTGCCTGTTCCATACCCCCCCTACTCCTCATCTAGCCTTTTAGGGGTACAAACAATAGTAATTGGGGCCTAGTGTGGTTGTGTACGTGTGATATACATACACTTTTTTTGGATCATATTTTCTATTCCGCTATTTAATCAAAAACCTTTGGGGATCAGTTAAATTGGGGGATAGTCTGTGTTGGTACGTGTGAGAGAGATCCACCTTTCCAAGTTGTTGGGGTTCATCTCATACTTCTGAAGGTTTGAGGGTGCTGCCTGTTCCATACCCCCCCTACTCCTCATCTAGCCTTTTAGGGGTACAAACAATAGTAATTGGGGCCTAGTGTGGTTGTGTACGTGTGATATACATACACTTTTTTTGGATCATATTTTCTATTCCGCTATTTAATCAAAAACCTTTGGGGATCAGTTAAATTGGGGGATAGTCTGTGTTGGTACGTGTGAGAGAGATCCACCTTTCCAAGTTGTTGGGGTTCATCTCATACTTCTGAAGGTTTGAGGGTGCTGCCTGTTCCATACCCCCCCTACTCCTCATCTAGCCTTTTAGGGGTACAAACAATAGTAATTGGGGCCTAGTGTGGTTGTGTACGTGTGATATACATACACTTTTTTTGGATCATATTTTCTATTCCGCTATTTAATCAAAAACCTTTGGGGATCAGTTAAATTGGGGGATAGTCTGTGTTGGTACGTGTGAGAGAGATCCACCTTTCCAAGTTGTTGGGGTTCATCTCATACTTCTGAAGGTTTGAGGGTGCTGCCTGTTCCATACTCCCCCTACTCCTAGCCTTTTAGGGGTACAAACAATAGTAATTGGGGCCTAGTGTGGTTGTGTACGTGTGATATACATACACTTTTTTTGGATCATATTTTCTATTCCGCTATTTAATCAAAAACCTTTGGGGATCAGTTAAATTGGGGGATAGTCTGTGTTGGTACGTGTGAGAGAGATCCACCTTTCCAAGTTGTTGGGGTTCATCTCATACTTCTGAAGGTTTGAGGGTGCTGCCTGTTCCATACCCCCCCTACTCCTCATCTAGCCTTTTAGGGGTACAAACAATAGTAATTGGGGCCTAGTGTGGTTGTGTACGTGTGATATACATACACTTTTTTTGGATCATATTTTCTATTCCGCTATTTAATCAAAAACCTTTGGGGATCAGTTAAATTGGGGGATAGTCTGTGTTGGTACGTGTGAGAGAGATCCACCTTTCCAAGTTGTTGGGGTTCATCTCATACTTCTGAAGGTTTGAGGGTGCTGCCTGTTCCATACTCCCCCTACTCCTCATCTAGCCTTTTAGGGGTACAAACAATAGTAATTGGGGCCCAGTGTGGTTGTGTACGTGTGATATACATACACTTTTTTTGGATCATATTTTCTATTCCGCTATTTAATCAAAAACCTTTGGGGATCAGTTAAATTGGGGGATAGTCTGTGTTGGTACGTGTGAGAGAGATCCACCTTTCCAAGTTGTTGGGGTTCATCTCATACTTCTGAAGGTTTGAGGGTGCTGCCTGTTCCATACTCCCCCTACTCCTCATCTAGCCTTTTAGGGGTACAAACAATAGTAATTGGGGCCCAGTGTGGTTGTGTACGTGTGATATACATACACTTTTTTTGGATCATATTTTCTATTCCGCTATTTAATCAAAAACCTTTGGGGATCAGTTAAATTGGGGGATAGTCTGTGTTGGTACGTGTGAGAGAGATCCACCTTTCCAAGTTGTTGGGGTTCATCTCATACTTCTGAAGGTTTGAGGGTGCTGCCTGTTCCATACCCCCCCTACTCCTCATCTAGCCTTTTAGGGGTACAAACAATAGTAATTGGGGCCTAGTGTGGTTGTGTACGTGTGATATACATACACTTTTTTTGGATCATATTTTCTATTCCGCTATTTAATCAAAAACCTTTGGGGATCAGTTAAATTGGGGGATAGTCTGTGTTGGTACGTGTGAGAGAGATCCACCTTTCCAAGTTGTTGGGGTTCATCTCATACTTCTGAAGGTTTGAGGGTGCTGCCTGTTCCATACCCCCCCTACTCCTCATCTAGCCTTTTAGGGGTACAAACAATAGTAATTGGGGCCTAGTGTGGTTGTGTACGTGTGATATACATACACTTTTTTTGGATCATATTTTCTATTCCGCTATTTAATCAAAAACCTTTGGGGATCAGTTAAATTGGGGGATAGTCTGTGTTTGTACGTGTGAGAGAGATCCACCTTTCCAAGTTTTTGGGGTTCATCTCATACTTCTGAAGATTTGAGGGTGCTGCCTGTTCCATACCCCCCCTACTCCTCATCTAGCCTTTTAGGGGTACAAACAATAGTAATTGGGGCCTAGTGTGGTTGTGTACGTGTGATATACATACACTTTTTTTGGATCATATTTTCTATTCCGCTATTTAATCAAAAACCTTTGGGGATCAGTTAAATTGGGGGATAGTCTGTGTTGGTACGTGTGAGAGAGATCCACCTTTCCAAGTTTTTGGGGTTCATCTCATACTTCTGAAGATTTGAGGGTGCTGCATGTTCCATACTCCTCTTCCTCATCCTCCCTTTAGGGTAGGAAAAAATTTAATCGGGCCTAGTCTGTGTTTGTACGTGTGAGATACACAGTTTTTTATCCTATTCCGCTATTCAATACACACCCTTTTGGTGTAAAAAACATTAAATTGCGGCATAGTTTGCATATTTGACATTTGCATATATTGTGCCTTGTTGCGCTGTTTTGGGTACTCCACCAACATGGCCAGTGGCAATGACGCCATTCTCAGCTTAACTATCCCACTTCTATGCCTCCTTGAAAAAACAATTTGGGCGATGATGGAAGAGGATGTGGCACAGGATGAGGAGGAGGAGGAGGAGGATGAAGAGGTAACATTTCAAAGGCTTTCAGGGCAGTCATTCGCAAGGGGCTCCGAGGGTGGGTTCCTGCACACACAAACGCCAGGGACACAATTGTCCAGCAGGGGCACAGTTCTGGAGGATGAGGAGGATGAGGAGGAGGAGGAGCTGGAGGAGGAGATGGAACCATGTTCACAGCAGGGTGGCACCCAGGCCAGCTCATGGCCATCACTGGTGCGTGGCTGGGGGGATACAGAGGACACGGACGATACACCTCCCACAGAGGACAGCCTTTCGTCGCCTCTGGGCAGCCTGGCACACATGAGCGATTACATGCTGCAGTGTCTCCACAACGACCGCCGAGTTGCCCACATTCTAACTTGTGCTGATTACTGGGTGGCCACGCTGCTGGATCCCCGTTACAAGGACAACGTACCGTCCTTAATTCACTCACTGGAGCGCGATCGCAAGATGCGCGAGTACAAGCGCACGCTGGTAGACGCCATGCTGCTGGCATTCCCATCTGACAGCGGGGCCACAGTGGAAGCACAAGGCAGAGGAGGAGGTCGCCAACGCAACCAGGGCACCGCCAGCACCTCAGAAGGCAGGGTTAGCATGGCCGAAATGTGGAAAAGCTTTGTCAGCACGCCACAACAAACAGCAGCACCAGCAGCTCAGATGGAACGTCTTAGCAGGAGGCAGCATTTTACCAACATGGTGGAGCAGTATGTGTGCACACGCCTACATGTAGTGAATGACGGGTCTGCCCCCTTCAACTTCTGGGTCTCCAAATTGGGCACATGGCCTGAGCTTGCCCTTTACGCCTTGGAGGTGCTGGCGTGCCCTGCAGCCAGTGTATTATCTGAACGGGTATTTAGCACGGCTGGGGGCGTTATAACAGACAAGCGCAGCCGCCTGTCCAGAGACAATGTGGACAAGCTCACGTTCATTAAAATGAACCAGGCATGGATCCCACGGGACTTTTCCGTACCTTATGCAGAATAGCAATGGATACCGACCTTACCCACCCATTGTTCCATTTTTGCTCTTTCTCACTCTTTTGGGGTGTACCCTCATTTAAAATTTTTGAAAAGAAGCAGTGTTGGCTACCTCGTCCTCCTCCTCAGGGCCAGATTAATGTAGGGGCTATTGGAGCTGCAGCTCCAGGCCCCTACCTTTTTTATAGGCCCCGGGTTGGCCATATTCACTGTTACCGCTCTTCTGTCACTTGTAAACACAGAAGTCTGGCTTCTATGCTCGCTTCCCCAGGCAGCACCCTCAGAACCTCCCCACACAGCGTGAAGGCCGGACAAGGAGGGACAGTTGGCGATGCATGGATGTGTTTATGGGCTTCAGAGACAGCATCCCATGTTGAATTAGGCATGCATGGCTGCACCCTTCCTCCTCTGGGTGCATGGCAAGGCACGGCCCTTAAGGCCCTTCAAAATCCTCAGCACCAAGCCCATGATGCTGTTAATCCGGCCCTGGTCCTCCTCCACCGCCGCTTCCACCTACACCGCCCATAGGTGTGCGCAGCCTATTGCATTAAGGTGTGCACCCCAAAGTTGAAATACACATGCATGTGTTTGCCAGCAGGGAGAGTAATGTATCGGGGCCATGTACCTGTAGGCAAGGAGAAATAGAGCAGAGCAGGTCCCAGGGAGATCTTTCCCATCTCCTCACTGGCAATGCTATGTGCCCTAGGTGATTAGGGTGTGCCCAGGCACACCCAGCACACCCTGTGCGCACGCCTATGTCACCGCCACATCCACCACCACCTCAACCTCCCTCCTACTCCATATGGGCCTCGTCCTTCAGAGATGAAGAAGAACATTGTTTTATTTTTCTGTTTTTTTTTGTTGTTTTAAGTTATTTCCCTATCCACATTTGTTTGCAGAGCACTTGCCATGCTCTTAATTACGTTTTGCTGCCATTTGCAGCACTCTAGCCCTTTCCTTTGGTGTTTTAGAGCCATTTTAGTGCCTTAAAGTTCGGGTCCCCATTGACTTCAATGGGGTTCGGTGTCCGGGAAAAGTTCGGTAAAAGTCCGGGACACGGACCCGGACTTTTTTTTAAAGTTCGGCCGAACCCGTCGAACACGGACATCTAGGTGTCCGCTCAACCCTAGTGAGGAAGTCCAAACAGCGACCAGTCTGTTTCCAAACAGCAAAGCACCAGGAGATGACGACCTTCCTATGGAAGTGTAAAAAAAGAAATGCAGATTGCATACTACCAGTTATTAAAAGTGTATAATGAGGCTTTTAAAAGCTGATTTTATGATGAGAGCTAAAATTATACTTATTTTAAAATCGGGTAAAACTCCAACAAATCCTAGTGCATGCAGGACAGGCCAATATCACTTATACAAACCGATATAAAACTTTTGGCAAAAATTCTCGCTCTTCACCTTAAAGTTAGTTCTTGTATAATACATTGTGACCAGGCTGGATTTATGCCTTAAATGTCTACGACAGTTAATCTCTGTAGGCTTTGGGAGGTGTTCATCGCATTGGTAAAACTGCTATTTTGTGTCCCGCAAGCAGCTATACGGAAGTCGGGGAGTCCCCCCCCACCTTTGTGCTGGGAATAGGCACTGGGCAGGGATGCCCTCTCTCCCCATAATTATTCGATCTAGCAGTGGAACCTTTGGTGGCCTTAATCAGGTCTCACAAGGAATAGTTGTTTTCTTCCATTTACCCATCCAGGAAAAAATTATGGTCTGTGCTGATGATATGTTTCTGCCTTTGGATGACACAGGACTGTCGCTCAGAGGGACAGTGGAAACTATTTCCCGGTTTGGGAAATATTCGGGTCTAACCATGAATTGGTCCAAGTCTGCTCTTTTGCCTTTGGTTGGGATCATGGACCCCACTATTGTTTTCTATTTGCCTGGTTCAGAGAAAGTCAGCCTTTGAATACCTTGTGTACAGGACACCTGGAAAGTGTCCTGAATGTCAGGTACAGTTCCCCTGATATTTGGGTTGTGGTCCCTTTAAGGGGGACAGTTATAGAGACATTGTGGTACTCAGGAGTTTGTCACTAATGCAGTGTGAGGTGTCCGGGGTTAAGTTTGGCTGTAGAGGACTGATTTCCAGTACCCTCTGGATTGCTAAATTTGTATTAGGGACCGGGGGATTTCAGCGGTTCAAAGAGACTTGGGTGGTAAGAGCCTCCAAAACCTAACTACCAGTATTTTGGTCCCAAAGGGGTTAGGTCCCAGGTGAGGGAGGCTTGAAAGACATCAGAGGGAAATCAGCACCTGTGTCAGGGAAGTGAGTGGAAGAGAGACTCACAAGCTGTGTAGCAAATGTGAGCTCTCAGACAAGCTGAGACACTGCCTGATAACCCCCGTGTGGTCTACTTGGCATCCTTACTATGGAAGAGCCTAATCCTGTAAGGGACTATGGAAAAGCCTGTATGGGACCAAAGTTTGGTGGTGAGCCTGTGGTATACTGTATTTTTGTGACACCAAGATTTGGACTGTTTGTTGACTTTGGCTGAGGTAAGCTGTCTTTTTTTGTTTATCTGTGATTCACATAAAAGGAACTGTTTTGCTTTTACCAAACTGGCTGGTGGTCATTCCAGAGCTACCCCAGATCACACTTGGTATAACTGTTACTGCGAATCCTTTGAGTTATTGTCGATTGAATGTAATTGCTCTTATCTCCCTTCTTAGAGGCAAAATTAACATTTGCAATAAGCTATGTTTGTCTCCGATTGATAGGACTAATCTAATTCAAATTTTCCTTATGCCCCAATTGCTCTATTTTTTACATAACACACCAGTTGTAATTCCATTGAAGATAATTTGGGTCATTGAAACTATATTTTGTTCCTTGTTGTTGTGGGATAAAGTGCCCAGGATTAACCTGGAGCAGGGAGTGGCTTTTCCAAATCCCTGGGTATATTATATGGCAGCTCAGTTAGAACACATGGTTGAGGGAATGGTTTTGTCTCCTAGAGGTCTAATAACCTATCCAACCCTTCTCTTGTGGTAATATTAAACTTCATAAAATCTATGTGTTCTATGTTGTTTCTTAAACTACCACACGCCATTAAATTAAGTGGATAGAGAATACCGTGATACAATATATGCAGATGGTCACAAGGGGGTTAAGAAGAGGCTGTGAGTGATAAAACTGGCAATAAAAGCTAATCTGTGTCACTACCCAAGGATCGAGAGGGAACCGAAAGGGCAAGCCTGCACATAAGGAGACAGAGACACTATAACAGAAAGTGGAAAGAGAGCGGTGGGCCTCTCGGTCAGATATTACTGGCCTACACGCGGTAAGGTAAAGAACTAAAATGACCCTCACAAAAAAACGGAAAGCTAAAAAAAACACTGTAAAGAACCCAGGGAAACCAGAAGGAGAGATAAGAAAGTTCTTATCCACAAGCCAGAGATCTACAACAGCAAATAAAATGGCGGAGATGGGAGACACACAAACAGACTGGGATTCTAGTGACATCATAGACTCTGGGGCCACTTCTCCCATAGGGGATAGGGATTCGGGATCCAATGTTAAAAATCAGACAGAGAAGAGTTCACCCGTCCCAAATCCCCAATGGGCAGCGCAAATAGCAGAGTTTAGAGCTATGATCAGCTCACTCCCAACCAAAACCGACATGGAACAATTAGTAGGTCGAGTAGAAGAGACCCATAAAAAAGAAATTAAGCTTATTAAAAATGAGATACAGGCACTATCCACCAGACAAAGGGAGGAGAGCGCAGAGATTGTGGCAATAAAGGAACGGCTAACATTGATGGAGAAAAAGATAGAACAACAGGAGGAAAGAGATGCTAAGTTACAGTTACAGATCGAAGATATGGAAAACCGTAGCCGTCGCAACAATTTAAGAATCAGAGGACTAATGGAGTCAATTAAGAACACGGAGTTGGAAGGAACAGTTAATACACTATTCAAAGATATCCTAGGGTCAAGTTTCCCGGGCAAAGTAGAATTGGACAGAATACATAGAGTACCAGGCCCAATCAAAAAAGATCAGGAAAAACCAAGGGATGTAATCTGCAAAGTACACTATTATGCTCAAAAGGATCTGATATTGAAAATGGCGCGAGATAGCAGAGAGTGGAAATTGGAGGGGATGTCTATCCAGGTTTTCTCGGATATCTCTAAAGGGACTTTACAGAGAAGAGCCATGCTGAAACCAATTCTGGAACTAGCCAGAAGAAAAGGATGCTCCTATAGATGGGGCTTCCCGTTTACAGTAACATTTAATAATGATGGGCGATTTTTTACTTTGCGGGGCTTCCAGGATAGAGCGGCCCTATTTGACTTTCTGGGAACTCCACCCGTGGAGGTTCCAAACTGGCTGGGAAAGATTGGTGGAAACAGGCCGAGGGAATACACATATCCTCGATAGATAGGGGGGAGGAAGGGAGAGAGAGATTAGAGCCTAGGATAGTAGATCATGGGAATAGGTTAGTAACCCACATAGGGAATTTATAAAAAGCAAAGAATCCCCTTTTTCAGGGTTTTCTCCCCCCTTTTTTTTTGGCACAGTGAAGTACAGGGGTATATTATCCCGTTATGGGTCAAGACACAATGGTGATAAGGACTTGCGTTCGATGGGGGTCTTTTCACCCCCTCTTCCTCTTGTCAGTTTTCTTCTTTTTCTTTTTTTTTTTTTTTTTACCACTATAAAATGTAGGGGTCCGTTATCCCTCTTTTTCGGTTTAAGACACAAATTTTGGTAGGGGGACATTCTTCACCCCCCTCTTCTCTTCTTTTTTTTTTTTTTTTTTTTCCTCACACCTTTTATGGACACGGTAGAATTTTAGGGGGAACCCCCGATTGAAATTTAGACATTTAAGCTTTGAAGGGATTGTGAGATGTTCGATGATCTATTATAGGTTCTGCTTGGTTAAGGGTGTAGATGGCTGAATTGAAGACAGGGGGCTGGGATAAGGCTGGGGGAGAACCCCGGTCTTTGTAAGATATTAGTCTTCCCCCCTTATTAATAGATATCTGGAGCCTAGATAGTATTGCAACTGGGAGGCAATATAGCCTAACTAGATTGTTCTTTATAATTTCATATTTTTCATGATATACATGCCTCCCCTACCATAAATGTTAACTAAGCTAATGATGTTAATGCAGGGGGATTTTCATTTCCCCCCTTTTTCCCCTATTTTTTTTTTCCCTCACATGAAAAAATCAGGGTTGTTATCCCTATTAGGATTGTCACATATTTAAACACTGGGAGGGTCCCTTTTTTTTTTTTTTTTTTTCTTTCCCTAATTTTTTCACACAATATAATCGGGGTTATTACCCCCATCAGGGATGTCACACATTTAAAACACTGGGAAGGGTTTCCCCTATTTATTTATTTATTTATTTATTTATTTTTTGTTTCTGTTCTCATGATATAATTGGGGTTATTACCCCCACTAGGGCTGGCACATATCCAAACACTGGGTGTTATTTAAGGGGGATGTTTTTCGGGGGCTTTTCCTTGTTTTTTTTTTTTGTTTTTTTTTTCCCCCTTGGGGAAGGTATGGTCAGATATTAAGGCTCCAAGATACGAGGAGGAAGAAGGAAGAAACTCAATAGGAGAAGAAGATAGAGAGGGTATTGGGGCTAAAGAAAGCAAAGGAGAAGGCCCAAGAGGAGGTAAGACAGTGAGGGGAGAGAGAGGGAGGAGGAAAGAAGACGGGTATTGAAGATAAAGAAATACAAGGGAATAAATAGAACAGGGAGGGAGGAGCGAGGACATGAGGGGCCGCTCAGGGTTTTTTCCCCCAAGAAAGTTAAGAACACACTGGTGGCAGTAAAATGCCGTGTGTTGGAAGGATTTAAAATCCGACCTGTGGTCCCCGACCAGGGCGAGCCTAGAACTCTCCCTGGGGGGGGGGGATCCATAGGTGATAGGGAAAGAGTGAAAGAGACAGAGACGAGTGCGGGTATAAACGGTTGAGTGAGTGACTAGTGGATTGGTGATAAGTGTTGTGAAGAGGGGTGTGTGGTTTCTTTTTTTTTTTTCTCTTCCTTCTCTCTTCTCTCTCTCTTCTCTGCCCCTTGGCGGGTAAACTTCCCTCTCTAATTTCCTTTACTTATCGATCTCTCCATAGCTGATAGTTCCAAATGGACAATATAAAGATTGTCTCTATTAATGTAAAGGGGTTAAATACACCCGAAAAAAGACGGATATTATTATCAGAACTTAAACGTGTGAAGGCAAACATAGCGTTTATACAAGAAACGCATTTTAAAACAGATAAACTACCATACTTGAAAAATAACGCATTTCCATATATCTATCATGCAACTTATACACAGTCAAAATCAAGAGGGGTGTCGATATTAATAGATAGTAAAATACCATGGCAGCTGGAGGAGAAATTAGGGGATGACAGCGGCAGATTTCTCTTTTTAAAAGGGAAAATGGGGGAAACCCGGATGACATTTGCAACCTTATATGCCCCTAATAAACAGCAGGATAGGTTTGTTGCCAAAACACTAAATACACTCAGAGATTTTTCTCAGGGACAATTGATTCTAGGGGGGGATTTTAATACACCACTGTCTCCTATGGTGGATGCCTCCAGAGCTAAACCTGTGTCCTCGGGAGTGATAGGAAGACGGATGATAAAGACGTTGCATAAGGAACAGCTAATAGACGTGTGGCGCCTCCAGCATCCAACTGAAAAAGAGTATTAATTTTACTCACACCCACATGGGAGTTACTCGAGAATTGATTTCTTCCTGGTGCCCCATGCCCATCTTCAGGCGGTTAGAAGTACGAGCATAGATAACATTTCATGGTCAGACCATGCAATGATCTCTATGGAGTACAGAGCTTCCACAGTGGAGTCCATGAAACAAAGATTCTGGAAACTTAATGAAAGCTTGCTACAGATAGAGGAAGTAAGAATACAGGTACAGAAGGAACTTAAGGAGTATTTCGACCGCAATGATCAACCTGGGTGTGCCATTGGCACACTGTGGGAGGCACACAAATCAGTGATTAGAGGGATATTAATCAAGCATGGCGCAAGGATAAAAGGGAAAGGAACAGGCAATTGCTAACATTATTAGATAAATTGAAAATATTAGAAACCGAGCATAAAAAGAAAAAGGTAAATACAGCATTAGGAGAACTGAGTATAATAAGAAAGCAGATAGTAGATCTAATGCAGTATAGAGCTAAAGCTGCCATCCAAATATCAAGAAAAGTCACTTACGAGTCAGGGAATAAATGCGGAAAGACCCTAGCAAGATCTATCCAGAGCCTAAAAACAAGATCATATATTCCACAGATTATATCGCCAGAAGGTATAAAGAAAGTAATAACAGAACAAATAACAGAAGAGTTTATAATTTTCTATTCATCGCTTTATAATTTACCGGAAGTAGGAAAATCACAGAAGGAAAGGGAAGAGTATCTAGCTAAATCCAGAATACCAAAACTCTCTGAGGAAGAGAGAGAGGACTTGGAAAGGCATATCTCACGGGAGGAAATAGAGCAGGCAATAAAAAATATGAAAAAAGGTAAGGCACCAGGCCCAGACGGATTGACACCACAGTACTTACATGTATTGGCCCCCATTTTGGGACCATACATGGAAAAACTGTTTAACGAAAAGGGACCAGAAGGGACACTGCCTAGAGACACACTAACGGCTTATATAACATTAATACTAAAAGAGGGTAAAGACCCAGCGAGTTGCGGAAGTTATAGGCCCATATCGCTCCTGAATACAGATTTAAAAATCTATACAAAAATCTTAGCGGCAAGAATGGTAAAGGTACTCTCAAAAATAATTCATCTTGATCAGGTGGGCTTTATGCCGGCGAGGGAAGCCAAAGATAGTACTACGAGGGTTCTAAATTTGATTCATATAGTCACCAAAGCAGAAACACCGAGCGTCATACTGAGCACCGACGCAGAAAAGGCCTTCGACAGGGTCGAATGGGCCTTTATGCTGTCGGTGCTCAAGTATATAGGAGTAGGAGAAATAATGCGGGGAAGAATATCCAGGGTATATTCTAAACCAACAGCAAGGGTAAAGGTGAATGGGGTACTATCGGAACCCCTAAACATAAAAAATGGTACAAGGCAGGGGTGCCCATTGTCCCCCCTGCTATTTGCACTTACACTAGAACCCTTTCTGAGCAAAATCCGACTTAACCCGGATATAAAAGGCGTTACGGTGGGGAAAGAACAATACAAAACCGCAGCGTATGCGGACGATCTATTGTTTTGTCAGGGATACCACATGCAGGCATCCAGCAAGGGTGATCAGATCAGTTGGCTGCACCAAGGAATCAGGACCCAGATGGATAAAGATGTAAATAAGTTTATTAAGCAAAATGACACACTCCAATACCAACACCAGTGACCATAAACAAGTAAACAAAATATAAATGATAACAGTACAAAACCCCAATAGAACCTAACAAACTATATACAAAGGGATGGAGCAAACAATAGCAGGACAGGACAGGGACAGGAGACAAGGAAAGCAGGGAGCCAGGTACAGGAAGCAGGATGCAGGGAACAGGACTCAGGATCAGGATACAGGTTTCAGGATACAGGTTTCAGGATACAGGTTTCAGGATACAGGTTTCAGGATACAGGTTTCAGGATACAGGTTCAGACAGGGACACGGCTAGCAGAGAAAATACTGAAGCACTGAGCCTCAGTGAAGGGCGGGCTTATATTCCCTCAGCAGTCCTCCTCAGGTGCAGCTTAATTAAAAGAACAGTCCAGCTGCTGGGAGACACCCGCTGGTGGGCCCTGGAACTGCGCCCCTCAGTTCCAGGAACAACAGTGCCACCAGCAGGTGACCCATGTAATGACACAGATCCTGACAGTTCCCCCCCTTTAAGGAGCGGCCCCCGGACGCTCCATTGTGCTTCTACCCCAAAAGTCCAAAAAGGTCTCCCCTCCATGTCTGCGGGTCTTCTAGCACTCTCTAGGCCAAAGTCCTTTAACTTGCCGGAAGGCGTGCCACCAGAGTCCAGCAATTGATCATGCGCCCCACCACCAGGGTCTGGAAGCCGTCTTGGCACCCCACAGGTCAAGTTCCTGAAGAGGCGTAACATTAGGGATACACCTGCCCTCATTGCAACACATGTCCCAACACTGGGACTGAAGGCAAGCTGGACATCAAGCAGGGGAGCGCCAGCGGCATGCAGGATATCCGGCAGTGGCACACCAGGCTGGGCAACAGACAGTGGCACATCAAACAGGGCGGCAGACTGTGGCTCAGCAGGCACTGGATCAGCAAACACTGGGTCAGCAGGCACCGGAACAGCAAGCACTGGGTCAGCGGGCACTGGAACAGCAAGCACTGGGTCAGCAGGCAAAGGATCAGCAAGCACTGGGTCAGCAGACACATGATCAGCAGGCACAGGATCAGCAGGCACAGTAGTGGTCACCAGAACAGCGGGCACGGGATCAGCTGGCACCGGATCAGCGGGCTGAGTAAGAGACACCGGATCAGCAGGCACCGGAACAGCAGGCACTGGGTCAGCGGGCACTGGAACAGCAAGCACTGGATCAGCAGACTGGGTAGTGGTCACCAGAACAGCGGGCACCAGAACAGCGGGCACTGGATCAGCAGGCTCAGTAGGAGGCACCGGATCAGCGGGCACTGGACCAGCAGGCATTAGAACAGCAGGCACTTGATCAGCAGGCTCAGTAGGAGGCACCGGATCAGTGGGCACTGGATCAGCAGGCTCAGTAGAAGGCACCAGATCAGCGGGCAATGTAACAGCAGGCACTGGATCAGCAGGCTCAGTAGGAGGCACCGGATCAGTGGGCACTGGAACAACAGGCATCAGAACAGAGGGCACTGGATCAGCAGGCTCAGTAGAAGGCACCGGATCAAAGGGCACTGGATCAGCAGGCTCAGTAGGAGGCACTGGATCAGAGGGCACCGGAATAGAAGGCACTGGATCAGCGGGCTCAGTAGGAGGCACCAGATCAGCGGGCACTGGAACAGCAGGCATCAGAACAGTGGGCACTGGATCAGCAGGCTCAGTAGGAGGCACCGGATCAGTGGGCACTGGATCAGCGGGCACTGGAACAACAGGCATCAGAACAGCGAGCACTGGATCAGCAGGCTCAGTAGGAGGCACCGGATCAGTGGGCACTGGATCAACAGGCTCATTAAAAGGCACCAGATCAGCGGGCACTGGATCAGCAGGCATCAGAACAGCAGGCACTGGATCAGCAGGCTCAGTCGGAGGCACCAGACAAGCGGGCACTGTAACAGCAGGCATCAGAACAGTGGGCACTGGATCAGCAGGCTCAGTAGGAGGCACCGGATCAGTGGGCACTGGAACAACAGGCGTCAGAACAGCGGGCACTGGATCAGCAGGCTCAGTAGAAAGTACCGGATCAGTGGGCACTGGGTCAGCAGGCTCAGTAGGAGGCACTGGATCAGCGGGCACCGGAACAGCAGGCACTGGATCAGCGGGCTCAGTAGGAGGCACCAGATCAGCGGGCACTGGAACAGCAGGCATCAGAACAGTGGGCACTGGATCAGCAGGCTCAGTAAGAGGCACCGGATCAGTGGGCACTGGATCAGCAGGCACTGGAACAACAGGCATCAGAACAGCGGGCACTGGATCAGCAGGCTCAGTAGGAGGCACCGGATCAGTGGGCACTGGATCAACAGGCTCAGTAAGAGGCACCAGATCAGCGGGCACTGGATCAGCAGGCATCAGAACAGCAGGCACTGGATCAACAGGCTCAGTAAGAGGCACCAGATCAGCGGGCACTGGATCAGAAGGCATCAGAACAGCAGGCACTGGATCAGCAGGCTCAGTAGGAGGCACCAGATCAGCGGGCACTGTAACAGCAGGCATCAGAACAGTGGGCACTGGATCAGCAGGCTCAGTAGGAGGCACCAGATCAGTGGGCACTGGATCAGCGGGCACTGGAACAACAGGCATCAGAACAGCGGGCACTGGATCAGCAGGCTCAGTAGAAGGCAACGGATCAGTGGGCACTGGATCAGCAGGCTCAGTAGGAGGCACCGGATCAGCGGGCACCGGAACAGCAGGTACTGGATCAGCGGGCTCAGTAGGAGGCACCAGATCAGCGGGCACTGGAACAGCAGGCATCAGAACAGTGGGCACTGGATCAGCAGGCTCAGTAGGAGGCACCGGATCAGTGGGCACTGGATCAGCAGGCACTGGAACAACAGGCATCAGAACAGCGGGCACTGGATCAGCAGGCTCAGTAGGAGGCACCGGATCAGTGGGCACTGGATCAACAGGCTCAGTAGGAGGCACCAGATCAGCGGGCACTGGATCAGCAGGCTGGGTAACAGGTATAATTGTATGTGTTGGGAAAAATCTCCTTTTCTTTTTAGGTTTAGATACAGAAATCTTGCTAGTGGTTGCAGGGCTATGAATAGATTGTGAAGTAGATGGAAGCGAAATGGCAGTATTGGGAGATGGTGGAAAAGGAGAGACAGTTACAGAGGAGAATTTCTGAGAGGTTGCTAGAGGCAACAGAGTAGTAGAGGAAGTTTTCACAGAGTTAAATGCAGGAAAAGTGCAACTCGTTAAGCCAGGATATGAACAAGCAGTGGAAAGCAAACCATACCTAACTGCAGCTGTGGTTGCTACGGGTAACGGAGAGGATAAACTTTGAGAAAACTGGTGTCCAGAGGCAGAAGTGGATTGGTGTGAGTTAGCTGATGCTAAATTGGAAAGATCTGACCAGGTTTGCAATAAGGCCTGAACAAAACTCAATTTACAACCCCCTTGTCTGATTAGAGAATATACAGCATTCATGCAATCCAACAGGGCCTCTGGAGAATACACTGAATAATGTTCAATAAAATAGGGTTTATCGTCTTCCAAGAGCCACACAAGAGATACCACCTGAGAGACACTAAAAGGAGGAGAATAATCATCACCACCCTTAGGGGTATTAGATAAAGCCAACTCTGCACAGAGCTGAATAAGTGGCTGAATCTCTTTGAACAAAACTCTGCCTTTGTCAACAAACGAGTGGGCCAGACGGATGCATTCCAACAACTGCTCGCTAGTGTAAGTTTTCAAAATTTGGCGACAATATTCCCTGTCTTCTGTTACAAGCAAAGAAAAATAAAAGACCTCCTCTGACTGCATCTTGCAACAACCAGAAAATTCCTAATTCCCAGGTGCAACCGATCTGATCGTTAGTGGCTTCAGTATTCTGTCAGGGATACCACATGCAGGCATCCAGCAAGGGTGATCAGATCAGTTGGCTGCACCAAGGAATCAGGACCCAGATGGATAAAGATGTAAATAAGTTTATTAAGCAAAATGACACACTCCAATACCAACACCAGTGACCATAAACAAGTAAACAAAATATAAATGATAACAGTACAAAACCCCAATAGAACCTAACAAACTATATACAAAGGGATGGAGCAAACAATAGCAGGACAGGACAGGGACAGGAGACAAGGAAAGCAGGGAGCCAGGTACAGGAAGCAGGATGCAGGGAACAGGACTCAGGATCAGGATACAGGTTTCAGGATACAGGTTTCAGGATACAGGTTTCAGGATACAGGTTTCAGGATACAGGTTTCAGGATACAGGTTCAGACAGGGACACGGCTAGCAGAGAAAATACTGAAGCACTGAGCCTCAGTGAAGGGCGGGCTTATATTCCCTCAGCAGTCCTCCTCAGGTGCAGCTTAATTAAAAGAACAGTCCAGCTGCTGGGAGACACCCGCTGGTGGGCCCTGGAACTGCGCCCCTCAGTTCCAGGAACAACAGTGCCACCAGCAGGTGACCCATGTAATGACACAGATCCTGACATGTTTACACTGACAGAACCAGAAATATCGATCCCGGTACTGTTGGAGGAATTCAAACAGTATGGAGAGTTATCTAATTTTAAAATTAAATACGGGAAATCTGAAGCACTGGGAGTTGGAGTAGCAAAGGTAAATAAGGACAGACTAAAGAGTAATTTCAGATTTTCATGGGTAGAGAAAGCCGTGAAGTATCTAGGGACTTATATAACTGCAAATCTGGCCCAAATATGTGAGTTAAATTTAATTCCCTTGATTGAAGAGACAAAGAAAACACTGGAACAATGGAGAGGAGGTTTTCAGTCATGGTTCGGCAGAGGAAATTTAATAAAAATGTTTTACCAAAATATTTATATATAATGAGAGCACTCCCAATCCAAATACCGAATAGCTTCTTTAAAATTGTAAACGGAATATTTGGTAGATATATATGGGCAGGTAAAAAGCCACGGATAGCTCGTAACAGTCTGTCTCTACCGAAAGACATGGGTGGACTAGCAATACCTGATCTTCGCAGGTATTATCATGCCATCCACCTGAATCGAATACTAGATTGGTGGCACCAGGGGGAAGTGAAAAGATGGGTCCAAATAGAGCAAGCGCAGACTACAGTTTCATTAAAGAGAGCGATCTGGTGTTATAGGACACTCCCTAAAACTTTGAAGATGCACCCTCTACTGGGAAATACATTAACGATAGGTTACCAGCAGTCCCTAAGACAAAACCTAACTACAGCAGATTCTCCGTTATACCCGATCCTAGGGAATCCCGAGTTTGTACCTGGCCTAGATAGACAACACTTCAAAAAATTAAGGGAAACAGGGCAAGAAAGCATTAGATCTTTTGCGAATCAACAGATGTGGCCTACAATCGCTAGGCTAACAGAAGAGGAGGGACCGTACGGTCTTTGTCTGTGGGAGGCGCTGCAACTACGGCATTTTCTGGAGTCGTTACCCGATCCTGGAAAATTTAAGAAGCCACTGACACACTTTGAAAAGTTATGTGAGAAAACAGGGGGTGTAGAATGGCCACTCTCTAGCTTATACAAAATATTGATCACACCATTAAGCCAGCCAAGATTTAAATGGCTGGAAAGATGGAAACAAGAACTAAATATAAACATAACGGAAATACAGAAACAAAGGATATTTAGGGCAATATTTAGACCAACAAAATGTACCAAAATTCAAGAAATAAATTACAAGATCTTAACTAGGTGGTACAATACACCAGATAAGCTGCATAGGTGGTATGCGCAAGAATCAGATAGATGCTGGAGATGCGAAGAAGGAGAAGGCACACTATTCCACATTTTGTGGACCTGTCTGAAAATAAAAAAATACTGGTCAGAGATCGGAAATATAGTTAAAAAAGTAACAGACTATAAAATTGAGGGAGACGCGGCTTTCTGTTTATTACAGATATCAGAACTATCAGTAAGGAAATATGAAAAATCAGTACTGCCTCACATGTTGAATGCTGCGAGGGCTTGCATACCCCAATACTGGAGAAAGAGACAAGCCCCTTCGGCACGGGACTGGGCAAGGAAACTAGAACATATTAATAAAATGGAAGATTTAGTGCTCTCTTCACAACACAAAGAGGAACAATATAAATTGATATGGAAAAATTGGAATATATTTGCAGCTTCGGAGGAAGGGAGGCAACTGTTAAGTCCATCATCTCAGATTATTGAAGTTCTATGAGTAGGGAATCTCTAATTAGCTTGAGAGGAGTGGAGAGGGAAGGGGAGGGGGGAGAGGAGGAGGGGGGATCTTTGGGGTTCCTTTTTTTTTTTTTTTTATTATTTCTTTTGCTTCTTTTTTCTGTTTTGTCTGTTGTTATGAGATGTGAGATGTGGGGGTGTGTGTATGGAAGTGAATGAGTAGGAGGTATAAATGTTGGGAGGGACGGTCGAGGAGATAGAGAGGAGAGGGAAGGGAACATATGACTAGGAAGATGAGGGGGAATAAAGATAAATCCAATAACTGAGGGTCATTTTGATTTAAAATCCAGTGAAAGGAAGAAGAGGTAAGGTTTGTACGAGTAGAATTAGAGAAGGAGACTTGCTATCTTGACAATACCTTGCACCGGTTAAATATCAGTTAAAGGACTGTATATGAGTTGAGAGAGGATCGTAACAGACCTCAGAAAAAGTTGAAATAGATAATGATTCTATATTTTGTTAACCTTATCTTGTGTAAGATGTTATGTTTTGTAATAACTTTCCTTGAAATAAAAATAAAATAATAAATATAAAAAAAAAAAATCTAAAATTTTAACAGTAGGACTGAAGCCTCTATCTTGGCGTAGGTCTAACAAAAGTTTCCTACATATAGACTTATACATAAAATATGGGAACAAGCTAAGCAGCTGCAAAATGTTATTGGCTTTACTTCATACAGTCCGATATGGTTGAATGATACATACCGTGAATTAGCTAAGTCACAGTATAGCGGTAAATAGCATGCATATGGTGTCACTCACCTACATCCCAAGGCCATTCTACACTTCTGCATATGTCTCCCATTTTCAATTTATTGCAGAATACCACCACAACTAAAGGTCTTTATATTCACGTGCTATACTTTACTTTTAAATGCACATTTAAAAATTAATCTGGTACTATAGCTAAATAGGGGGGAGATGTACGTATGATGTAGATATTATAGGTTCAGAACAGTGGGAGGAGGCTTAACAGATGAGTTCTTTAAATACGTCTTAGTGGCTCTCCCACTTATAAAAAATATTATGCATACACTATACTCCGTATGGAGGGAATCAATGTGTACTAGACTAGAACATGGTGACCTGATACATATGCTCTGGCGATGCCCTAAGCTGCATTGATACTGGGAAACAAAAATAAATATTATTATTGGTGCATTTGAAACAAATGTTAAATTAGGTCCTAAACAATGTGCTTTAGGCATATTGGGTGTCCTAATTCCATATATATCTACAGAGAGGCAGTTTCTAGAGCATTAGGCAGTACTGTCTCTAATAGAGTAATATATACAGTATCTCACAAAAATGAGTACACCCCTCACTTTTTTGTTAATATTTTATTATATCTTTTCATGTGACAACACTGAAGGAATGACACTTTGCTACAATGTATAGTAGTGAGTGTACAGCTTGTATAACAGTGCAAATGTGCTGTCCCCTCAAAATAACTCAACACACAGCCATTAATGTCTAAACCTCTGGCAACAAAAGTACACCCCTAAGTGAACATGTATAAATTGGGCCCAATTAGCCATTTTCCCTCCCCGGTGTCACGTGACTCATTAGTGTTACAAGGTCTCTGGTGTGAATGGGGAGCAGGTGTGTTGAATTTGGTGTTATTGCGCTCATCCTCTCATACTGGTCACTGGAAGTTCAACATGCCACCTCATGGCAAATAACTCTCTGAGGATCTGAAAAAAAGAATTGCTGCTCTACATAAAGATGGCTTAGGCTACAAGAAAATTGCCAAGACCCTGAAACTGAGCTACAGCACAGTGGCCAAGACCATACAGTGGTTTAGCATGACAGGTTCCACTCAGAACAGGCCTTGCTATGGTCGACCAAATAAGTTGAGTGCACGGGCTCAGCGTCACATACAGAGGTTTTATTTGGAAAATAGACGTATGAGTGCTGTCAGCATTGCTGCAGAGGTTGAAGGAGTAGATGGAGGAATCCCCCGCAGGGACATTGTATTCTGACTTAGAGACTCTCTGCTGCCAGAATACACTGATCAGTCAGTCACTGATTGACAAAAGTTATCAAGCTCATCCATTTGACAAAATTAATATACTGATTGACTTCTATTGATCAGGAAAGATCACACACAAATTTAATTGTTCCTGGTTCCTTCTGAACTGGCCAAATTGTGAACTGTCTATGTCAAGCTTAATACTATCCTCTTCCCAGACTGACCATGCCTAAAAAGCCTAAAAGCAGAAAATGAATGTAGCCACCATATCTAAGGACTAGTAGGCTAATATATATGATATTTTTGTTTTTGGGCTTAATACCACTTTGCATAAGCTAACTAGTGTAGAAGAATATGAAAAAAGTCTGCAATACAAACCACATGTGAGTTGTGAAGATAAAAATGGCACTGAACGGACCAAAATAGGGATGGTAACACTTTTATGTTGTTTATACTGTATATACAGTATAGTAGAGATTGACCGATTATCAGCAAGGTACAATGGTGTCTGACTCAGGATTTAAGCGGTTGATGTCCATACTTGAGTCAAGGTACACACTGAAGAGTGAGAAGTATTATCGAACCGAAATGCTGAGAAAGATTCACCAAAAGGTCATTGAAACATAGAATGTGTCGGCAGATAAGAACCATTTGGCCCATCTAGTCTGCCCAATATAAGAAAGTTGAGAAAGTAAAGGCTATGCTGTAACCATGTTTCTAGGCATGCTTGAAGAAGGGGGAATCACCAAAGACCGAGTGATGCTTGTGCTCCTTCGAGACAGCGGAGCAAACATGGAAAGGAATGAGGCTTGCTGATATGTCAGACCTCAGTGTCATGGCACACAACACCCTCCAACTTTCAAATGATGGTCTGTCAAGCCAGAAAGCTTTGATTGATATATGTTTTGAGAAGCATGAAGAGATTAAAAATGTTGTACTGGCAAGTTTTTTGGATCCTTGATACAAGAATCATGCTTTCTCTTCTGATGATGTATTGGCCAAGGCAAAACAATGGCTGACAGAAGATATTCAACACAGGAGGTGCAGGAGGTTCCTGCCAAAAAGACAAGCCCAGAACAGCATTTTTATAATCTGAAAGAGCAGCATGCTGTAAAAACAGAAATATGTCCAAAAAAACGACAACGAACAGAAGAGAATCTTCTTCATCGTGGTCGAATTGCTCATTACATTTTCAGTGTTTTATTGGGGCCTCATATGGAGGATTCTTCTAAATCTTCAATAATGAGCCTGGATGATGAACTTCATCTCTATTTGAAGGAACCAGTAATTGACAGAAGAAGTGGTGATCCTCTTCAGTGGTGGAAAGAAAATGAGGCACGCTACAAAAGACTTGCCTCTCATGCTAGAAGATACCCCTCTGCTCCTCTTTCCTGTACCAAGTGAGCGTGTTAATGAAGTGGCAGCAATATATGAAAAAAACAGAAACCGTTTAACAGGTGAACATGCTGAAATGTTCTGATTTCTGCAGTATAATATTGTTCTACTTAACTAGGAGTATTGAAAAGTGCAGTAGTACTAGTGTCCACTCCAATCCACTGTCTAGCTTTTTTTCTAACAGTTTTGCACTGACTGGAGTAGTGATTAAAATCATTGCAATGAGTGCAATACTGCAGTAGTAGTTCTATGACTCCAGGCCAATCCACTGTCTAGCTGTTGTCTAGCTTTTTTTCTAGCAGTTTTGCAGTGACTGTAGTAGTGATTTAAAACCATTGCAGTGAGTGCACTATTGCAGCAGTAGTCCACTGACTCCAATCCTCTGTCTATCTGACGTCTAGCTTGTTTCTAGCAGTTGTGATGATGTGAAACTGATGTCCCTGCAAGTACAGTTTTCCTATCAGTTTTCATGCAGTTAAGGTTTGAAGAACGAGCCCTTAATGTTAAAAAAAGTTACTAAATAAACATTATACATTAACATGTTCAGTAACAGATTTGTGTCGAAATTTGTGTTTATTTTGCAAAACTTTAAATGTACAAAATATCGGCCCATATCGGCCAATACCGATATGCGAGGGCCAAAATATAGGTATCGGCAACGAATAACCGATATAGGTCGATCCCTAATATATAGCATGGATTCTTGATGACAGTAATGTTTCCTTCAATAAGTGTGAAAATACTGCAGTTGGTGTCAGGATACATTTTTTATTTATGTCTGTATCTGTTACATTTTGCTCATTGGTATGATACATCAGGTCAAGAAAATCAATTCAGCACATGAATACAACTCTTTATAAACAGTTAACTTATATTTATCTATTCACAATACACCGATAGTACTTTTGTTAATTATTTCTTATTTTTGAAAATATGGAACACCAGGAAAATCAGCAACACCGCTCTTAACAACCAGAGGATAATGTAAACTGTAGCCTGAAAAATTCATGCCACTCTCTGGATATTTCAAATGTTAATGTAGTCGGAACAAAATTACTCCAGTGAGATCATTTGCCATAGCATTTTAGCATTTCTGGGAAGTATTGCCTTTCAATAATAGTTTGCATTGTATTAGGCCTGCAAGTGAATGCACTAATCTGTAGCTTTTGTACTACATGTCACACAACAGTTTGATCTTTTAATATTGACCAATTTAAGTACGGTATGCATTTAAAATGATAATAATGAGTCCTTGAGGCCCCACTTTAACCTGTTCAGCTGTATCTTTACATTTGGCTTTCCATTTTTTCCTGGAAAATATTCTCTGTGACCAGGATCTGTACCGTCTATGTATTTTTACTATGTCACTTGATATTAAATACCAAATATTTGTAACCAATTTTTTGGAAATGTTAAATAAAAACGTATTTGACTATAAAATTATAATTACTACTATTAATAGACTAAATGTGTGTATTTTGGCTGCTAATATTGACAATGTAATAATTCTACCAACACCAATTATTAAAGTAAAATCATTTATCTTTTAGATATAGTAACATTTTCTTGTTCTTAAAGTCCATCTTTAACAATCTTTTTTTTTAATTTGTAAAATGCTCTCTTCTGTTAAATGCCTTCAAAGGTTTATTTTCTTTTGCTATCTTGCTCTTGAAGAGCTGCAATCGTTATCTTTGCCTCTGTGAGTTACAGGGCTGCAAAAGGTCACCACTGGAGTGAGGATCCCTATGTACATTCCTTCAGACACAGGTCATCTCTGGGACACAGTCAGTTGGCAGGATCATCATTAAGGTGGATAGTGCTGTGATTGTGGACTTGCAGTAAGGAGGAGGGTTATCAGTGGTGTCAATGTGATCTTAGGACATTGAGTATTGTTACTAAAAGAATATCCCAGATTTCTATTGACTTAACAGTGCATATCTACCTAAGAGATTTATTCCTTTTGTATGACTTATCTACCTTATCTATACTAACCTGTGCCAGCACCCTCCATTCCCAACTCCCAGACAAGAAGCTTCAGAAGTAATGCACTCAGATACAAACACAGAATGTCATTAAAGCATTACTCATTTTATTTCCTCTTTTCAGCATCTTAAGTACAGTATACAAAGCAGGATATGACCGGGCAATATTTCCATTAAATCAATATAGAATATTCACCTATAGTTTACCACAAATAGGAGACAGACCCTTTATTTTGGTGTGGTCTATGTACCCCAAACATATTCAATATCAATCATGAAAATACACTTATCAGTGCATACACTTATTATTCAGGAGAATACTAAAAGGCATGCTTAACCAATTTCCGCCCGCGGTATAGTAAAATGATGGCAGCAGGGTGGCACTCTTGTTCTAGAATGACATCATATGACAGTGCCCCAGAACCACTGCTCTTGCGCACCCACAGGGGCACACAGCGTGACAATCATGACCACGCTGTGTTCCTAGGAAATAGTGCGACACCGATCTCAGGGCTCTTTACCCATGTGGTCGGCTGTGTCCGATCACAGCCCATCACATGTAAATGCGGAAGTGCCTTTAATTGGCTCTCCTCACGCTGACAGAGTGTGTGGTGAAGAAGGCCGATCAGCAGCATCTTAATGCAGGGGAGACCTGTACTGGTAATCAGGCCACTGATCATCAGTGCCCCGGCTACAGTACAGCCCCAGTGTACCCATCAGTGACACCAATCAGTGCCCATTAGTGATGGAGTCAGTGATGCCTTTCAGAGCCATTCAGTGCTGCCTATCCATGCTGCCTATCATTGCCCAACAGTGCAACATATTAGTGCCTCCTCATCAGTGCCACCTAATCAGTGTCCATCAGTGCAGCCTATCAGTGCCCAATAGTGCTGCCTCATCTGCCCCCACATCATTAAAGGAGAAATCTACTTATCTACAAAATTTACTGATGGAAACAAAGAAAAACTTTTTTCTCTTTCGTTCATTGATGGACACTGATCCCCTGATCTTCTTAACCATTGGGTTATACTGCCCCTACAGGAGTAGGACACTAGGCAGAAAAAAAGCCTGGCTAAGCCTTTGGGCATTCCCAGGGGGTATACTCCCCCTCTCTGTTGTAGGTGCTCAGTTTTTTCTGCCTAGTCAGGAGTAAGGACCTAGTTCCTTGCTGGGATCTCTGGTCCAAATTTTTTCATTTTAGATAGAATTTTTTTTCTCCTGGGTTTTTTCCTGTGATTTCTACAATAAACTACTGAACTGGGTGACAGCCTGGATAATCTAGATCCAGTGATCACTCCAGGCTGGCCAGTGGGTGCGCTCAGACCTCAGCTCCCTGCCAGGTGAGCCGCGACATAGCCCCACCAGACAGGGGCTGGCTTGCGAGTTAAATGTCTCACGAGGTCGCATACGACTAGGTCTCGGTCCGAATCACAGCGTTCCTCCTGACTGACCCCCCCCCCATTTCTATGGAGAGGAGGTTCTGTCTGGAGCGGTGCCTGCCTGGTTCCTGGTATGATAAGTAATTGTCCCCCCTCTCCCCTGAAGGGTTTTGGGGTGGACATGGGCCCCCTCAATGGGACGGTTGGACCCCTGGGTCCCCGTTAGGCATGGGTCATCTCACCCCCCCCCCATTCACCCCATCTTCACTGATGCTGGGGCTGTGGGGTGGCCTGGTTTACCACTTAGGGTAGGGGGAAGGTGCTGTGCTGGTGATGGTGGGGGGGGGGGTTGCTTCATTTTTGCTACATAAGTAAATTGATATAAGCCATAGCAAAGATCAAGCTAAAACCATTGTTAAGGGGGCTCCCTTACAGTTTTACAGTTACTTTGTAAAAGACAGGCCCATTCACTTGCAGGATCAAGAGGTATTTATTTTATGATACAAGATCTAAATTGGAAAATAAACATTTCAGTTTCAGTTAAATTATACAGATATATAGACATTTTTTAATAATATGCTTTAGTTCTACTTGGATGGTGTATGTTTATATACTGTATATGTACTGTATAAAACTGTATTAAAATTTATAGTGCCTTAAATTAATATATTATAATGCTTGTACTCAGGGTCTGTTATAGGTGCTTATGTAGTTCCAGCCAAATGTGCTAAACTTTTTAAGGTGACATGAACCAGATGGGCTTTTCAAGCGCATAGCTCTGGCATCAGATCTGTTGATGTTGTACCTTATGCTACAAGTGAGCGAGTGTGGCAGTTCTTGCATATCTTAGATCTGGAATTATTTTCTTGGGTTACAGATCATATACCAATTAATTCACTCATAGCTAATACAGAACATTAAAAAGTTTTCATGGTTTATGCATTGATTGTTGATCATTCTAAGTAAAAACTTTAATATTGACAACATCCTTGGGCATGCATAGTTTTTCAATCTGCAATTAGTTCACCTTCCTCTACCAAAAAAAGTGTTTGCCAGAGTATAAAGCTGCCCATATATGGTTCAGTTTTTTTAATTTTAGGTGGATGGGGGAATACTCCCTGCTGCAGTATTGCATTCTGAAAGCCAGGAGACTCCCCCACTGTCAGAATATACAAATCAGTGCTACAGCCATTGGCTGCAGTCACTGATTGACCAGTTTTTATTGGACAGAGTGGTTGAACAAAAGTCAATCTGCAGTGGCCACACATGAAAATCTGTCTGGTTCCTGCTGAACTAGCCGAATTTCAATCCAACTATGGCCATCTTAAAGCAAAACAAAAAAGGCATCCAAAAGCTCATTGGCGGTGGAGATAGAGACTGCACTATTACATTTTGATTTTAAAAATGGGGATGGCTATAGTAATTGTAGCTGGAGCTATCCAAAGTGCTGCCAAAATACAACTCACGGCTATTCCAGAGACAATTTTCTTCCTCTGTGTTTGTGGGTCATGGAACAGAATAAATTCATCATAAATTTTCTAGGAATCTTAAACCTTGAACACTTTCTAACTACTTCATAACCCTGATCTTATTGCAATCACTGCACTGCATGGCCTTTGAATTTTGATTGTTGAGGGAGGGGACATCAGGCAGGAAGTAGCAAGAAACAGTAATGTGCCAGCAGCTGGAGTTCATTGCCTAGTGAGATTCAGCAATGAAAAAGGCTGGGCAGACCTTTCACGTGTGTCACTAATTGGAAATGTGAAAAGTTCTGAGGGTAAGGCAGAACAGCAATAATGGGGGTTGTGTTCAGGGGCAGGGACAGCTTGCAAAGGATTGAAGGGATCAGTAGACCTTATCTCTCTGGCAGCAATGCCCCACAGGTACAGGCCACTGCTTTCCCCAAGACTGGTCCAAAGACTCCTGCAGTGTAAGACTTTTTTTAACAAATCTGCTGCCAAAGCACCATTGTGTTCTGCAACCTCTACTTTCAGTGTATCAGCTGTGGTAAAAGCACCAATTGTTTGAGTATCATATTCATGACACAAGACACTGCAGTACAAAGTTTGGTAGGAGAGGCACCTCAATGAGATGAGTTGGCAGTAAAACACCCCCACTACTCCTTCTCCATGTTTCTTACTTTCCCCCCACAACATTCTCCTGCTTCCTACACAAAATCTGCAGCCTCTAGGAATAGGAAGGCAAATCTCTCTGCAGAATTCTGTTACACCCACCCCAACATCTCCAGCAGCCCATATCCAGCATGCTAATGCCAGCTTTGCAAAACTGCTGGCTTTACAGCTGTTCTCATTCCAGCTTATGGAATCAACCCATTCCATAAGTTTTTGGCCTGTACTACACCACAGTGGAAAGTAAAAGAGGGGTTATGGTGTACCTGCGCTGTGGAGTGCTTTATACAAACAATTGTGGTTTCAGCTGCCACCAACCTACCGCTGAGGTAGAATGAGAATAGGGGTTGTAAAAGTGTTGGTAAATGGCGCTACCACTGCATTAAAAAACTGTCTCTGTATAGGAGCCTTAATCAACAGTTGTGATATTAATCCAATGATAAATCAAATAAATCAAAAAATCCAATGATACATCAAATACATTCAAGACAGTGCACTGTGCTGAAATGTTGGGTCATGCCCCACTGTTATTAACATGAAAACCACATATATGTATAATGCAAAGTGCACAGTGCTAAGGTATTTCAAAGGCAGTGAAAACTAGGTGATATTAAAACCATAAAAAGTGCACTGTGCTGTGGTAATAAAGTGCCAGAATGCTGGATGATATATCCAGATACTGCGTAAAAATCTGTATAGAGCAGATACCGTAATAAGTGATGTTAATTAACATAAAATGTTCAGTGCTGTAATATTAAAGTGCCAGCATGCTGGATAAGTTTCCAGATGCTATATGATAACCTTATATGGTAGGTAACTCACAAACACTTGACAAGTTACTGTAAACTCCTGAGGTTTGTAGTTTTTTGATGCCTCAGGTCAGGTTGGGGATTTTAAGGGCAGGAGTAAGGGATATAGATGGTAGTAGGTAAAAATAATAATAGTTTATTTAGCAATATAATATATACAAAACTTGAAGAGTGAATGAGTAAAGGCCCATTGAGTGCTGGTGAAGGAGAGAGGTAAAGACTGTGTTTACACGTGAGTTATAGGTGACTTTCGGTTTGTTTTGGACAATCCTGCTCTGCTGTTCCTTGTATCAAATGACAGGGATTGGTTCAGAGGAGGTGTCGGATCGGTAATCCGATGCGTTTCGGCCAGTTGTGGCCTTTGTCAAGGATATATCACAGATTCTATGAGTAATAAAGTATGGTATAATCAGTAACATGTTATATGTGCAAAAAAATTCCTGGTAGAATGTATGCAATTTGTATCGATATACTGTTTACATACATGTTGAATATCCACTTCCTGTGGTTGTGCCTTCCCGGTGTTTCTCCAGATGCTACAGTAACTATATGCTGTATAGAGTAAAGGTAAATGAATTTGGTGGATATTCAAAGGCAAGGGTGCCGAAATATGATTGTGTATAAGTACTGGTATTTACTTTCTGGACTTGGTAGTTTGGTCCAGGGGTCCAATGTGGTTCATACTGGTGTCAAAGTTTCCACAGAGGTTGGAACCATCTGTAAGGTAGTTTGTACATAGTATGGTATTAAGGAAAGTCTTGATCAATGTCAATTTTTAATCAGCATATGATGAGTAATTTGAGCAAGAATAAGTGACTTTCTGAAAGAAACGGCTAAATTAGCCGTTGATTGTTTGGTAGGAGATTGTAAAAAAAATCTCCTCCAAAGCAACTTACAGTTTTTAGTTTAGTTTCCAGCAGTCCGGCAGCATAAAACTCCAGGCACGTCTCCTCCCTCGGTTGGGGAGAGACTGAATGTCTCGGAGTGTTCCCCGGCCTTAAATAGGCTGTCGCGCATGCGCAGAATGCGCTGCGTGACGCCGTGTGACATAGTCCGTGATACGGTACGTGGTGCGCCTGCGTGAGGGAAAAGGCGCATCCCTTGGAACCGTGCGGACGTGCCACATAGGCCGCCGACACAGAAGAAGAAACCGAGTAATCCCAATGGAATAAGGGAAGGTGCGGGCACCAGCCTTCAGTTCTAAGTGCCCAGATCTTTGCGGATTCGGGGCTTTCTGTGCCGGGAGCTTCTGAAGTCCTGGGGGTAGAGCACCAGTGAAGTGGATTTACATAAGGGATACAGTATTTATTGGCAAAATTGTAACAAAGAAAGGAAAATAAAAAAGAAGTGGTGCACACAATCTGCAGTGTGGTCACCTCATATATATCTGTAAACTTCTGAGGTGCTGGGTGCTTGGGGAAAAAGTGCAAAATAAAAAGTGCTGATAATAACTTTTATAAAAGTGCTGGTAATAGCTTTTATTGTATTCCCTGAGCCCAGGGAATGGGTGTGCTTATAAGCCCAGTGTTAAATGCCAGAAGGAGACGGTATAAGAGCAATAGTCCCACAAAACGGTGTCCGTGCTAGTTTGTGCAAGTGCTAATACCTGTGGCCCCCCACTAGGTAAAGCATTTACCGCACGGGCTCCCCTCCTTCAAAGGGTACAGGGCTGGTAGGTGTTGTTCGAATGGAGGGGTCTCCCCCTGGGTGTCCACTGGTAGTGTCCACTGGGGGCCCTTATTCAGACTCTTAGTGGGTACCGTTGCTTTCAACACATAAAAAAAAAAACTCCCATTGCGTAGTATATTCAGGTATAGAGAAAGAAGAAGCATACACTCACTGTTGAGGAAGTTCACTTTTTAGCTTGCAGTGTCTGGCCGCTTCAGAGCCACCACGTTCCACTGTCTGGAACCACTCTACCGGAAGTGACGTGTGACGCTGTAAACTCCGCCCTACGCGTTTCACCGCCACAACGTCATCTGGAGCAGCGCCATCTTGCGCTACTCCCGGTAGTTAAATAGGCCTCTGTATC
Organism: Pelophylax lessonae; assembly: GCF_965119305.1. Taxonomy (NCBI): domain Eukaryota; kingdom Metazoa; phylum Chordata; class Amphibia; order Anura; family Ranidae; genus Pelophylax; species Pelophylax lessonae. The sequence continues at coordinate 525,374,268 of NC_138769.1, read as the reverse complement.
CTAGAAACCAATTAGTTTACCACCACCATATTAGTATGTATATTGAAGCCATCCAGCTGCCATCTTGATGCACACTAGGCCAGATTACTATAGTGTTACCGGGGCCAATAGAACTTAGCAGATACAGCAGACCTAAAATTAACTCATCATGTGAACTTCCTCTGCATATATGGCACCTGGCGATGACAATTGAAACAGCATCCCTAAAAACACTATTTATTAATAATACATAAAAATCTAACTTAAACCGTATATGCGTACATTGACACTTGAACCTTATTAGGAATATAAAATTTTATTTTTTTGTGTGTAAATTCATAAATACTGTGCTGTGTAAAATTGCCAGGAGGACACCCAGTGGGTTTATATACATAAAGAATTTCATATATAGTTTCCACCAGCCTAATGCTTGCCGAAAAATTGTATAAAATATTTATATAAAATAGTAAAAATGAATGAAAAATGAACTGGAACCAATATATAAAAAATATAAACATATATATAAAAATAAATAAAAAAATAAAAGGGGGGTGCTCAACCAGATTGGGAGAAAAATTGGGCTACTGAATGGGAAACCTCTTAAGCTAAAAATGAGAAGAGTTGGTTATAACTTCATGAGAGGTCATTGTATATATATTGGAAATTGCTTGGACTCCAAGTTGGAAAAATGAAATGGGTTGGGAGTGTTCCAGTGGGAGACAGTAAAAAATAGCAAAAATATTAAAAAATATGTTAAAGGTTAGAAGGTTTAAAGATCAGCAAAAAATCAGCCCAAAACCGCAAAACAAACAGCAATAAAACAGCAAAAAACAGCAAAAAAAGGGGGTTGTTGGAAATGGGGCACCTAAAAATCCATAATGAAACAGTTCAAATCAATATCTATATTGAGGCCCTCAGGCTGGAGAGTTTTCATCAAGTAAATCCATTTAGTTTCATTACGTGATATGTTTACTTTCTTGTTGCTACCCCTCCAGTCTCCCTTTATTTTGTCAATAGCATAGAAGGTCATAACTGAGGGGTCTTGAGAGTGGGTTATTTTAAAATGGCGTGAAAGGCTGTGTTTGTCAAAGCCTTTTCTTATATTTTTAATGTGCTCCCTTATTCTAACAAATAATGGGCGGGTAGTTCTTCCTACATATTGTAGCCGGCAAGAGCACTCTACCACATAGGTCACGTGTGTGCTCGTGCAAGTTATGGTCTCCTTGATTTTGTACTCCTTGCCCGTGACGGTGGACTTAAAGGTTGTTTTTCTCCTGTTTTTTTATTTATTGATCCTACAAGGTAGGCATCTCCGGCACCTAAAGAATCCTTTAATGCTATTGGGGAAATGTATTGTTTTTGGGGGGTCAACTACATTCTGTACCTATTCCTGAGTGTTGGTGTTTTTCTATAAACTAAAGTGGGTCTGTTAGGAAGGATATTTCTCAAAAGGTTTTGTCAGCTTTAAGGATAGACCAGTGCTTTTTAATGATTTTTCCAGTGCTTTATGTTGCCTGTTGTATCCTGTAAGAAAGGTGAAGTCCATATTGTTATTCTTATTTCTTGGTTGTTTCTTGTTCATAATCAGGTCTTCCCTTTTCATGTTTTCCACTGCATTTTTAAGGTTGATTAGATCCTTTCTCTTGTACCCTTTCTCTACATATCTCCCAATCAGCATCTGTGCTTGCATGTTAAAGTCCATGGGGTCACTACAATTTCTTCTGATGCGCATGAGTTGTCCTTTTGGGATATTCCCCAGCCATTTTGGATGGTGACAGCTCCTTGTTGGGATATACCCATTTCTATCTGTTTTCTTGAAATAAGTTTTACTGGCCAGCTGTCCATCTTTCTTGAAGATTTCTAGATCCAGATATGCAATTTGTTGAGTGTGGCAATTGCCCGTAAAGGTGATCCCATATGCATTTGTATTGATCTCATCAAAAAAGCACTGTAGCGATTCCATATTTCCTTTCCACATGATTATAATATCGTCTATATACCTGCAGCAATAGTTCAAATTAGGTCTTGTTATGCTGAATATCTGTTCTTCCTCCCACTTCTGCATGAAAATGTTGGCCACACTGGGGGCATACTTTGCCCTCATGGCTACACCTTTGGTTTGTGCATAGTATTTGCCTTTATACCAAAAATAGTTTGAATTCATGGCCATCTTAAGTCCTTCCAGTATATAGTTAATTTGTGTTTCTTTCATGTCAGTGTGTTTATGTAATGCCCATTCAACGCCTTGCAGGCCATCTTGTTGGATGATATTCGTATACAGAGAATTTACGTTGATAGTGACCAAGTAATCATTTACTGTCTCTCAAATAGGATTCTCCTAGAGGTACTAGGGGTTGCAAAAATTGGTCCAAGTATTCCCCCAGTCTAGAATGCAGGGAATTTATGCCACTTGTTATAGGTCGGCCCGGTGTTTTTTTGTCGTTCTTATGTATTTTCGGTACATAATAAATGATAGGAGTACTTGCTGCTTCCAGACAAAGATATTTTGCCTCCTTTTTGTTTAAAATGCCCAATTCTTTTCCTTTATTGATGTACAGATGTAGTGCTTTTTCGTACTTCTTTTTTGGGTTTCCCCTCAATTTGATGTATGTGTCTTCCGCACTTAGGAGATGCTCCATCTCCTCCTCATAATCCTTTTTGTCCAATATTAACAGCCCCCCCCCCCTTTGTCTGCTGGCCTTATGACAACTCCTTTTTTCTTCTCCAGTTTTTTAATAGTGTCCCAAATGCTTTTTTCTTTTCTAGTGCTGATCCTTAGTGCTTTTATCTCTTCCTCCATCATTCTTTTGAATACTTCCAAATTTTCATTTTGAGGATTCTTAGGATTAAAGGTGGAACGGTTTTTCGAATTGGTTTGACAATACTCGCTATTTGTGGGTTGTGGTCCCTGTTCTTTCTTCAGTGTGAAGAATTTCTTGATGTTTAGTTTTCTTACATACTTCTGGAGGTCAATGTAGGCCTCCAATTTGTCCAGGTTTTTGTCGGGTGCATATTTCAGTCCCAAATCCAGCAGTTTCAGTTCCTGCTCATCAAATTACATCTTACTGAGGTTGAAGATGCCTTGCCCCTACTGTTACCTTCTTCTTTTTCTTTGCCCCTCCTCGTTTTCCTCTCGGTTTCTGTTTCTGTTTGGTTCCTGGTATCTCTGTGTGTCTTCTTTCCTGTTCCCGTTGTATTCTCCTTGGGTCTGTTTGGGGATTCTAAGTAAATTTCTAGCAAAAAATAAATAAAAATGATTTTAACTTGTAAACAACAAGTGTCAGAAAAAGGCCCGGTCCAGAAGTGGTTAAGATTATGTATGCCTCTTGAATGGCGACAAACCATGGCACTTAAAAATCTCTATAGGCAATGCTTTAAAAGTCTTTATATTTTCACAGTTTAGAGTCAAACAAGAGGTGCTGGATTTATTGTTCTCGCTATGTCGTTCGCATTGATACCTCTCATGTGTGGTGTGGTCAGCATTCACATGAACTTGCAGGACCTATGTATGTGTTTGCCTTTGTGAGTAAGCACGGGGGGTGGGCGGCGTTTGAATGTTTTCATTTTATTTTTATTATATTACATTTTTTTTAATCTTTATCTTTTGTGACAGCATGGGCAGTGGCAGGTACTCTTTACTGAGACAGCTGAGGTCTATTAAACCCCACATCTCTCCTCTGCCCTTAAAGCATCTGATCACACCAAGAACGGCTTGATTAGATGCTATTAGAAGCCGGTAACGACTTGTACACAACAATCTAAACCCAGAAGTGACAAAATTCCTGTCACTTCTGGTTTCATAGACCCTAGAGATGTTCGGGAAATGTAGGTTCCTCCATCGTCTCTATGGTCAGCCAGCAGAAATGGGGGGCCCAGGAAGGTGGAGAGGAGGGGGAAACACCTTCTGCCAAATGTAAAAGTGATCCAGCTGCTGTATAGCCGCTCGGATCACTTTTACATTATTTGCCGGCTGAAAAAAAATACCGGGGTCATGACTGTAGCTACATATTCCCATATGTGCATCAAAAACACTTAAACTACAACCATGAAAGTATGCAGTGCATCTGTAAGACAATATTGTAATTCGAATACATTTCTCAGTGTACTTCCTGACACAGCTAGAAGGGCTTGGTATAGTAAGTTGGGTTCTCATTTTCACCTTTTTTAGACCTATTAGATACCTTAATAAATCAATCAATCAATCAATCAATCCGCAAACTAAAACATTTTTCTTTTAATATGTTATGAACCTTTGAGAAGAACATAGAGAAGCACAAAAGTGTGTATGGCTATGAGGATTTAAAATATGGTTAATATTCTTAAAGCTGTTAAGGTTTTCAAAGTGGAACTTGGACAATTGAGATACAAATCATGTACTGTACTATGTTATCTGCCAAAAGATTTATAATTCTTTATTGCTATTGTTTTGGTTTACACACCTGTGCTACACTGCAAAGCCCAGGAGATCTCCTTTTATTTCCTAGTTAAGCATTTTTACTTGCTTAAAAAACTTTCTGCTCATCAGAGGTGATAATTTTGCTTCATTGTTCAGTGATTAGGCTGGAGATAATGAGGGGAAATAAGAAGCTGCATTGGTGAATTAGAAAATAGCTATATAATTGTTGTGGCAGAGGTTGGTGTATCATATGTATTACATTAATTGGGTTACAGAATTCTACATCATAGAGTAGGTAAAAAGTAAACATGTTTTATACATCTGTATACTTTTCTATTCACCTAGAGTTCTGCTTTATTATCTGTTCTAGATAATGCTATGTTCATATATTTAATGTGTAATTATGGGCCTGATTCATAGTACGGCGAATTGGCGTTTCGGCGTGATTTTGCGAAGCGGCGATTATTTAAGTCTGAAATTGGCATTCAAAGAACGGCGGGCGGAAAATAGCGCCTAGTGTGAGATTCATTAAGATGCAATATGGTCAGAGCGCGACTTAAAACCACGCCAGCTAAAAGCTCGACTAAAGTTTAGCCAAATTTTCCCCTGTACCCCCAAAAATCCCAAATCACTGTGGAAGGTGTGGAAGTCAATTTGGAGATGACTTGCGTTTAAAAAATCTCAAAAACTGACTTAGAAAGAGAGATATCTGCGAAAGTGTGGAAAGGTTAAACAGCTCCTCCAGCCGCGAGCTGCGAACTCGCGAATGTGCGCATGCGCAACGTCAAATTGGCTCAAAAAATTTCGCCAGCGCGATTTTGGGTCAATTTTTTTTTGAATACCGCTTGCAAATCCGCTGTCTCGCCCATAGAAAATGGCAAAAACCGGCGGAATTGGAAAAACATGCACACTTCCAACAAGGGATCCTTTAGTAAACACCATCACATTCCATACACCTTTCCTGCTAACTCCGAAATCATAGCAGTCAAATCTACAGTGTTTATATAGAACCTCCACATTCTCTGAAAAAACCCACAAAATATTACATTGGGGAATTGGTCGTCAGATAGAAAAAAAATAGATGTAAAACATATTTCAAAGAAAGATTATTAGCATTTCACACATATCAAGGAAATGTCACAATTTTGACAATATTTTATGTGTTTCCAAAGAATGTTTTTAGAAATATATTGCAAATACTACCTTTTCTTCCATATGGGTATGGCCAAGTGTTACCATTTTACTACACATTTAACTGAAGGTATATATATATATATATCCCTTATACTTGGCTAATTAGCAAAGTATGCCCAACAAACAAATAGAGCTTTAGCTCACAATATTGCTACATATTGACTTTATGGGGCATCTTTTGTATTTTGTTCATGTCTTTGGATTAAAAGTTTGCTGATACACATGCCTTTTTCAAACATGAACAAAATTAATGATGTCAACATTTGGAGGATTGGAGATATCCAAGTGTTGCCCATACAGAGGGCACCTTCCGGATTCGAACTTACAAACCTACAGCAGGAAGGCAGACTCCCTAATCATTGTGCTATTTCTCAGTGAGCGTTGGGTGTTTTCCTCATGCCGTCAAAATGCTCACATGGGAACAGGGGCCATTGAACTGAATAGGATTGGATTTTTTGCCTGTTTTGGGAGCTGATCCTTGAGCTGGACAAATCCCCCTCAAACGCCCCCAAAC